>NC_134537.1:101823585-102129210 GCF_050624435.1 Tenrec ecaudatus
TTCTGCCTGGCCCTGTGTAACGGCACGGCGGGGTGAGGATTGAGCAATTGTGATCTATGGGATTTTTACCTGCAGGTTTTTGAAACCTGATCTCTAGGCCTTCCATCCAGTCTTTGTTAGTCTGAAAGCTCTGCTAAAATATGCTCCGGGTCACAGCAAACGGCCAGCTTCCACTTAGGATGGGAGGTGCTGCAGCGGGCGCACTGGGTAGGAATCAAACCTTGGCCTCCCACCTGGAAGATCAGACATCTGCTAGCAAACCATCATTCCCCCTGCCCCTGCTGATAACCTTCTCTCCAAATGGACTCCTGCTTCTGGGTTTGACTCTCTGGGGATTGGGCAGGTCCTTTCTTCCATGCTGGTTTCCATGGCATTTTGCATGCTTTTATACTAGCCTAAGATTCTGTTGTCCTTTTGAAAATTCTAATCCACTTCGGGCTCGTGGAACTGAAGTTTCCTTCCACTGCCTGGAGTTCTCCTACTCCACGTGGACTCACAAACACCTCATCTCAGTCTGGGGTTTCTCTACTGAGGTCTAGCAACGAACCCATCACTAACCCAATACTATCTCCATCTTAGCCTGTGTGCTTTTTTAACCCCATTCAATCAGTTTATTGAGCACCAATGAGTTATAAAAGGTACCCAGATGTCACTGTGGGTTGATCTGTGGACCATAGGTTGATAGTTAAAACCCACCAACCAGTCTGTGGGAGAGAGACAAGGCTGTCTGCTCTTGTGAAGAGTTACAGTCTTGGAAACCATATTTGAGGTTGCCGTCAGTTGGAATTGATTTGATAGCTGTGGGCTTGGTTTTTTATTTACTCTTTATTCCACATAAAGCCCTGCGGCAGGTGTTGAGAAAGAAACAAAAGTGACTATAGCTTGGTCCCTGCCCTTCAGGAGCTTACGGACTGGTAGGAGGGAAAAGACATATTATTGCTGGATGCCATTGAGCCAGCTCCTACCCACAGCGACCCTGTGACCAACAGAATGAAACACTGAGTAGAAAATCAACACAATGGCTCCTATGCCTGAGCCCATGGGTGCAGCCACTGTGTCATGCCACCTAACTGAGGGCCTTCGTCCTTTCCACCACACCGCCACTTTACATGATGTCCTTCTCCAAGGACTCGTTTCTCCTGACAATCTGTCCCAAATATGTAAGATGCAGTCCCACCATCCTTGCCTCTAAGGAGCACTTTGTCCCTAATTCTTCAAATACAGGTCAGTCTGTCCTTTTAGCAGTTCGTGGTACTTTCAACAGTCCTCTCCAGTACCACAAGCCAAAGGCATCCGTTTCTTGGGTCTTCCTTATTCACCATCCAACTTTCACAGACATAGGAGGCAATGGAGAATACCATGGCTTGGCTCAGGTGCACCTTAGTCCTCGAAATAACATCCTGGCTCTTCAATACGCTAAAGAGGTCTTGTGCAGATTTAGTTAATGTAATACATCTTTTGATCTCTTCACTGCTGCTTCCACGAGCATTGTTCGTGGTTCCAAGAAGACAAAATCTTTGTCAACTTCAAGCTTTTCTCCACTTATTACCTATTGGTCCAGTTGTGGGGATTTTTTTTTTTTTACATTGAGTTGTAATCCATGCTGAAGGCTGCAATCTTTGATCTTCCTCAGCAAGTGCTTCAAGTCCTCCTCATTTTCAGCAGGCAAGGTTGTGTCATCTGCACACTGCAGGTTGTTAATAACCCTTCTTCCTGTCCTGATTCCACACACTTCTTCATATAATCAAGATTCTTTGATGACTTTCTCAGCATTTAGAATGGTGAGACGATACAAATCTGAAAGCCTCCTTTCCTGATTTTAAACCATGCACTATTCCATTGTTCCATTTGTACAACTTTCTCTTGATCCATGTACAAGTTCCAAAAGAGCACAATGAAGTCTTCTTTGGACTGGAATTCCCATCGTTCTCAAGGTTATCCACAGTGTTTTATGATCCACACAGTCAAAAACCGCCCTTGCACAGTCAATGAAACACAGCCAACATCTTTCTGGTGTTTCCTGCTGTGAGCCAAGATCCATCTGACGTCAGCAATGATACCCCCTGTTCCATGTCCTCTTCTGGATCCAGCCTGAACTTCTGACAGCATCCTGTCAATGTACTGCTGCAACCGTTATTGGATTATTTTATTCAAAAACTTACTTGTGTGAGATATCAATGATATCATTCTATAGTTTGAGCATTCTGTTGGAATGGGCACAGCTCACTTCCTAATTTCCTGGCATGGACGAGTCGGTGGTGGCAGTGCTTTAGCTTTCTTAAACATTTCAATGGGCACTCCGTCAATTCCCGGAGACTTGTTAAGGCATTCAGTGCGGCTCAGAAGTATTCCTTCAGTACCATTTGCTCTTGCTTATAAACTATCTCCTGAAATGGTGGACTGTCGGCCAGCTCTTTTTCGGTACAGTAACTCTGCATATGATATCCTAAGTCACATATGCAAGTCACTAATAATGGTACTTACTGCCATCAAGTAAATGGCTGCTCACAGTGACCCTATAGGACAGGGGAGAACTGCTCCAGTGGGTTCCTGTACTGCAACTCTTGGCGGACTCGAAAGCCTCCTCTTTCTCTTGGACAGTGGCTGGTGGTTTCAGATGGATGGCCTCACAGTTGGTGGCCCAACATGCAACCACTTCCACAACTCGAGAAAGTTCCATACAAAATAAAGGAGTGGTTTGAATTGCACAAAAAAGTGACCCTGCCTGGAACTTTTTGAAGGGTTGGGACAATGCCAGGAAGGTCGTGGCAGCCAGAGACCACAGCAAGAACAACATGGAGATCCGATGGCACAGATGTGTTTGGGGAAGAAATGAAAGGTAGAGCTGGAGAGGCCAGCCAAGGCCCAATGGTGAAGCACCTTAAATATTTGTTAAGAAGTCCATATCCATCCTTGGATAGGCATTAGTGAAATTTTTGAGCTCCGAATGTGATAATCAGGGGTATCCATAATAAACAAAGGTGATTCTGTCAGACGTGGGTCAGGTGTGGTGGTAGGTATGGGGTGGGGAGGCATGCTGGCTTAGTCCACATTCTGTGGAGGCCCCAAAGCAGGGACGTGTGGATCAGATTCACTTCAAGGAAATAGCTCACACCATTGTGAGGAAATAGTTCATGACACCATGAGGACTGGCCAGTCTCCAAATCCGTGGGTCCATTCATCAGTAGGCTAAAGACTTCTGCTGGCCCACGTAGGGGTCATAGGGGTTGGGGAATCCAAAAGTTGCTTGTCAGGGGACAGATCAGAGACTTCTGCTGTCTTACATCCCCAAAACCAGAAGCTATGTGACCAGGAACCTGCAGGGTTGAGAAAGAGAGCAAGCTTCACTAGAACATCCAGTCACATCTTGGACACAGGTCACACCTGCAAGGCAATCCACTTCCATCTGATTAGTTGTTCGCATCAAATCACCAAATGGAAGGTGATGACATAAAGACTACCAAAGCACTGGTGGTGTCATGGCTATGCATTGCACTGCAATCTGCATGGTCAGCAAGCAGTTCAAAACCACCAGAAGCTCCATGGGAAGAGACTGGGCTTTCTACTCCTGTCTACAATTGCAGTCCTGGAAACCCACAGGGCAGTGGTTCTCAACCTGCCTAATGCCACGACCCTTTCATACAGCTCCTCATGTTGTGGTGACTCCCCCAAACCATAAAACTATTTTTATTGTTACTTCATTACTGTAACTTTGCTACTCTTATGAATCAGGTGACCCCTGTGAAAGGTTCATTCTACCCCCAATGGGGTCGTGACCCACAGGTTGAGAACCACTGCCATAGGGGGTCACTATGAGTCCACCTTGACTCGATGGCAGTGAGTTTGGAGTACTGAACCACTGAGAATCACAGCCCAGGCAAGTGAACTTATAACACTAACCATCGCATATGGGAGTGAATTGGAAGCCAGAGACAAGGAGGAGGTTGTTCATGGCTTTTCAAGAGGGCAGTGGGGGCAGGACTGGAGCAGCGCTCGTGAGGATGAACGAGTGTCTACTCAGCAAGGTGGGGTCAGACTCTTAGCAGAGCTGCCAATTCAGGCTCCTCTCCAGCTCACAGGTGAGGAAGGAGCCCCCCTGGAGGAAATTTCTGAATAGAAGTCAACGGAGACCCATCAGATGCTCATATCGGCGCTCTCCTGCAGTGTTAGACATCCTCAGATATTTGAAATGCAGAGCTTGCATCCAAGACTCGGGCAGGGAGATCTGCTTTTACGTTTAGAGAGTTGTACAGCTGAAGATTAGATGGCAAGCCGTTGAAGAGAGTTCAGTTCACAAAAGCCCCCACTGATGGACAACAGAACCTGCTGTTGTGCAGTGGGAGGGGCATCCATAAATGGACAGGCTGCTGGTCATCAGCTGACTCACCTCCTCAGTCCTGCCCTTCTGACCCCATAAAATTAGCAAACAAATGTTTTGTTGACGTATTTCAAATGCGTTATCCAATATAGGTGGTCACAGGGCCAGAAGGAAATTCTGTTCATTGAAACCACCTAGACTATCACAGTTGGAGGAAACACGGCAACACATTTGAGGATGGTGCCGGACCGGGCAGCGTTTTGTTCTGTTGTTTGTAGGGGTCGCTGTGAGGTGGAACGGACTTTGTGGCACCTAACAATGCCCACCACTCTAATCAGAAGTTCACCTACATCAGCAGTTACCAACCTGTGGGTTGCGACCCTTTAGGGGGGTCAAATGACCCTTTAACAGGGGTTGCCTAAGATCATCGGAAAACACGTATTTCTTATGGTTTTAGGAACCCAGACACCGCTCCTCTATCATCTCCAAGCGGTCGCCCACATGCAAATATGCCCACATATGAGTACCCGGTGTGAAGAACGTTATCCATGCTATACCATGTTTCAAGACTAAACTTAATTTATTTGTTATTAGAAATAAATATTTCACTTAGACCTCTATAAATGCCCTTTGCCTCCGAGCTCTTTCCTCTATTTCCTTTTACTTTCCTCTTGTCCCACTATCATGCTCAGTCTTCATTTGGGTTTCAGTAATTCCTCTCTACATTATCCTTGGTCACACCCTACCAGGCCTCCTACACCCTCCTCACCACTGATTTGGATCACTGTTGTTCTCTTGTCCCTGGGTTTGTTACGACCACTTCCTCTCCCCCACTTCCCCCTCTCCCATGTCCACCCGGAACTGTCAATCCCATTGTTTACTCCTCCAGATTGTTCATCCGGCCTATCTTATTTAGACAGACCTGTGGAGATAATAACATGCACAAAAACAAGACAGAGCAAAATCAAGCAATAAAAGAAAACAACAGCAACAACAAAAGCCAAAGACAACAAATCAAAACACAACACAGCAACAACAGAAAGCAAAGTGTGTAGTTAGTTCAAAGGCTGTTCGTTGGCCTTTAGGAGTGTTTTCTGCTCGAGTCTGATGTGGTGCCAAGTCCTGGCCCCAAAGTTTTTTTTTTTTTTATTCCCTGGGGACTTTGTTGCTCTGTTCCCCTTGCTGTTCTGCTGCACACCCTTAGTGGTTTGGCTCAGTGTGATGGGATCAGATCGGGTGCAATTTCCAAACTATGTCTCCAGTGTTGTCCCTAAGTCAGTAAGGGGTGTAGTGTCTCATAATGGAGCCAGCCATCTGGTCTTCTCTGTGGATTGGCTGCTCTGAGCGGGAATATCGTCCTAAAGGCTTGGTGGGCCAGGATGTGCTCCACTCTCTTCCTCCCCCTTCATTTGCTCCTGTGTGCTCTGATCAGACATGGCCCTCTCCCTGAGCTATAGCTTCAGTGTAGTCCTCTGAAATTCTTCTGCGTTAGGGTAAGGTGCCCACATAGTTGGGATTGGGACTGGCCCCTCAGACCTCTCCACTGGTTCCCTACTCCATGCCGGCATGTTGCATTCACATCTTGGAGCACCAGGTTGAAGTCTGGTCCCTCTTTCCCTGTGGAGATATAAACAATATCCTCCCTTGGGTGGCTTAGTGCCCTGTTCATATATTTATATATGAGGATGGGGAAATAGATCTATGTGTATATATTTACTGGTTTAGTATTAAGGTAGCAGACAGACATTGGGCCTCCACTTAAGTACTCCCTCAATGCAAGAATACTTTGTTCTATTAAACTGGCATGCCATGATGCTTACCTTCCTGACACAATCACTGAAGACAAATGTGTGCATAAGCAAATGTGGTGAAGAAAGCTGATGGTGCCCAGCTATCAAAAGATATAGTATATAGGGTCTTAAAGACTTGAAGGTAAACAAGTGGCTATCTAGCTCAGAAGCAACAAAGCCCACATGGAAGAAGCACACTAGACTGTGTGATCATGAGGTGTGGAAGGGATCAGGTAGCAGGCATCAAAGAACAAAAAATCATATCATTGTAAATGAGGGGGAGTGTAGAGTGAGGACCCAAACCTATCTGTAGGCAACTGGACATCCCCTTACAGAAGGGTCGGGGGTTGGAGACGAGCCATTCAGGGTGCAGTGTAGCAACGATGATGCATACAACTTTCCTCTAGTTCCTAAATGCTTCCTCCCCCGCCTCCTACCCCCCTACCCACTATCATGATCTTAATTCTACCTTACAAATCTGACTAGACCAGAGGATGTACACTGGTACAGATAGGAACTGGAAACACAGGGAATCCAGGGTGAATGATCCCTTCAGGACCAGTGGTGAGAGTAGTGATACTGGGAGGGTTGAGGGAGGGTGGGGTGGAAAGGGTGAACCGATTACAGGTATCTACATATAACCTCCTCCCTGGGGGACAGACAACAGAAAAATGGGTGAAGGGAGACATCGGACAGTGTAAGATATGACAAAATAATAATTTATAAATGATCAAGAGTTCATTTGCGGGGGGACACAGGGAGGGAAGGGCAAAAATGAGGAGCTGATGCTAGGGGCTTAAGTGGAGAGCAAATGCTTTGAGAATGGTGAGGGTAAGAATATACAAATGTGCTTTATGCAATTGATGCATGTATGGATTGTGATAAGAGTTGTATGAGCCCCCAATAAAATGATTTTAAAAAGGAAAGAAATAATTTACAATATATAATGACATTGTTTTGTGATTAATCACTATGCTTTCATTATGTGCAGTGTGTAACAATGAAAATACATCCTGCATATCAGATATTTGCATTATGATTCATGACAGTAGCAAAATGACAGTGATAAAGTAGACATGAAAATAACTTTATGGTTGGGGGGTCACCACAACATGAGGAACTGTATGAAAGGGTCGTGACATCAGGAAAGTTGAGAACCACTGGCCTATATGACCTGATTCATACTTTACCCAGGAGGAAACTTGGCCTTAAAGATGTGACAGGGAAGCCTGAATTTGCACAGCTTCTGCCAGAAAGACGCAAATCAAGTTTAAAAACTGGGTCTGTCAGCGTCAGAACGTGTGCTTCCTTTCACCCCCAAGGGTTCTCTTTCTGGGGTCTTACTAAGCAGTAAGTTCTGAACTAGGACCAGCTTTATATGTAGGCGGAGCCCATCTCCCCAGGCTGTGCCATAGAGACCCCCACAAAGAGCCCTGGTCCCTCGTGTGCCCTGCCTGTCTAGCCCTCGCCTCAATAGGTACCTGCTGACGGAGGGGCATTTAAAGGTTGGGAAGTCTACGAGTTTTCCAAGGTGTCTGTTACTGGTTCATAGAACTGGCGCATGGAAAGGGCCCAGCCAGCCACATGGGACTTAGCAATAAGTTTCACGGGGGCCTTTGCTCTGGTGCCTGGCAGGTGATTGGAAAAATAAACTCCAAGGAAGTGGACTTGGGCCAACATGATGGGACATGTCATTAGGGTGGCTTTGTGTTTCCTGTGACTAAGTCAGCCTTTTGGGAAAGAGCCCCAGGGAAAGAGAGAAAGGGGGGGAAAGTACCCACAAATCAGTGTGTAAGTAGAGCAGGTGCCTGGAGAAATTGAGAAAGCCGTTCTCCAATCATTGGGAAGAATAATCACTCATTTGCCAGATTAGCTGGAGACTCCCCAACCTGCCAGCCTCCATCTGGGGGAGGTTCTGCAGCCTGAACACCAGAGCCTACCTGGGAGTCAGTGATTTAGACCACAGGATTTTTATGGTCTGAAAATGGCTTTAAAATTTGTTTGGAATTACCCAGAGCACATTTTAAACACTTAAGTTGCCGTCTTCATATTTCTTAGTATTCATAATTTACCTTAGTAAAACTCCTTTCTTACCTTCCTCAACACAGCCAGCAATGCCGAGCTTGCCTCTTGCTCTCTAGAAAGGCCTCGATCACCAGGCGTTTCTTCCTAGGCACTCTGTGTGTGGAAGCTCCACTGAAGCCTGTGCAGCATGGGAGGATGCCCCTCGACTGGCTGATGGATGGTGGCTGGGCATGCAGTGCGTTGGCCAGGATTTGAACTTGGGCCTCCCAAGCAGAAGGCCAGGCTGCGATCATAGAACCAGCACTGCCTCTCCTCTGCTACTTACCTTCTCAGAGTCCTTTGGGGTCCTGCCACCCTCTCCACGAGCCCCAGTGCCAACCTCTGAGAGAAAATCCAGCAAGGCGGGCGGGAGTTTAGGAATTTATTGGGCTTAAGATTCAGTGATTTTCAGACCAAGCCTTATTTCTTCCCAACTTTTGCTGTTCAGTTGTAAGCCCCTGTGTATGCCCATCAGCACGACTATCGGTCTGACGTTCTGGAGATACCAGAAAGCGTGACACTGTATGGCTCACATTAATTTAGCACAGGTTAGGTGCCAGGTCTCTTTGTCGTCTATATTAGCTCATTAATTGTTATACAAAATAGGCCCTCGATGAGCGCTTGCCACCTGGACTTCAGGTCCTATGTCCCTGGGTGTTGGAGTCCCTGGAAGGTACAGATGGTCAACACCCTCGGCTGCTGACCAAGCAGTGGGAGGCTAGACTGCACTCAGAGGAGCCTCTGAAGAAAGTCCTGGAGATCTGTTTCTGAAAGTTCTGCCACCGACGACCTTGCAGAGCCCGGTTCTGCTCTGACACCAATGGGGTCGCCGCGAGCTAGGATCGCCGTTGAGAATGATAGCGAATGGGTTGTGTTCTCAGTCCATCCTGGGTCCTTCTGCCTCCAATCTTCTGAACACCAGACACTCCAGAAAGTTCTGCATGACTTCCTCAACATCGTGATAGCCCCCAACTTTTATTTTTGATCCTAGCAAGCCAGCTTCTTCTGCCATGCACCCCATCCCTGCTACCCTGTCCTCCTTTTAATTGTGGAGGGTCTTACTCCTGAGAGCTGTCCCGGAGGGTTCTGTCATTTTCTACCTGACAGGACCTCTCCCAGAAGCCCCGCAGGGAGACACTGTTAAAGTGTTTTATGTTGGGGAATAGGTTGGTTTCTGGGCAATAAAAACCAAAGCCATTGAGCAAGCAAGCTCCTGGGTAATGACTGGGACGGAGGAGATGGCTTCCAGATGCCGGGTGGGTGCTCGGAGGGAGGCGCAGGCCCGCATCTGTTCCCTTTGTTCTGTCAGAGAACAGAGCAGGAGGGGTCTGACCTCCAGATAAACCCTGAACCAGAACCCTCTGCTGAGCTTCAGGGAGGAGGGGGGCTGGGAGTGGCAGGGGGAGGTCGGAGGGCAGCTACATCTGGCAGAGGGAGGGACTGCCAGGAAGGTGGGCAAAAGCAGAGGGGAAAGGGGCTGGGGCTGAGGCTGCCCCCTCCGTAATCAATAAACCCAGCTACCAGAGGAGATCAGAGAACCATTCATTAAGGGGCTCGTTAAGTGATTGATAGGCTTAATTTTCCTGTCAAATGTGGACTTCCCTTGTAAACATGTCAACTGAGGAAAGTTCAAGCTTGTCACTTGGATTTATGGTTGGAATAACACGGAGGTGGAAAAGAGGGGCAGGTCCCCAGTGACTTGTGCTGGCTGCTACGAAATGTTCCGGCCAGTGTGTCCAGGTGCTGGAAGGTTCTCCGCTTTTCCTCCTACAGCTGTGATAACAATAACAGCCTTGAGTTCGCACTCGCTCAGCCTCACAGGATCCCAGGGAAAGGGCAGCCCCGTGCTGCTGCCAGCCCCTCACCCATGCCCACCCTGGGCTCTCCCCACTTACCGATTCACACCCTCCTGGAAGTGGTGCCTTTTGGAAAGTCACGCCCTCTCTCTCCCCTGCCAGTGGCCGGGAAGATTAGGCGCAGAGCTCCAGTCGTGGGACACAAACAAGCCATCAGCTCCTCAGCGATCTGGAAAATTGCTGGTGGCACTTGGGGACAGATTAGAGGGGAGGTGGGCACAGGGAGAGAGGCCTGCGCAGAGCAAGTGAGGGGAGGGCAAAGGGCAGCTGCAGCCAGCGGCCTAATTGGTGGTCCTGCGGGGAGCCCATCGCTAACAGGCTCTGTTTAATGTTCCATGTTAAATTAGTCGAGCACAGCTACACTCCCCAGATGTGTAAGAAATGCAGGCACGAGACAAGTACGCGTTTGGATAATTGAAAATACAGTGCAAAATCCACCATAATCCATTAGCATTGTTATCACGAAGCTCTGCCCAGAGCAGAGGTTTTCCAGGGCCTGGCTTGCGGACTGCTTTACCCGGCGCGGGATGGGATTTGGGCATATGGAGATGTTTGGCCCTCTTTCAGGATCATTGTGTTCGGTCTTGTACTGTGGACGTGCCTCTCTGGTATGACTTGCAGGCTACCTGAGAGCAGGGGTCGGCGTCTCTCATGCCTTTGCATTTCTTCGGACCCCTGCTAGAGGACCCCAGGACAGGAGCCATGGCTCTCCTGCATGCTGCTGGGCTGACTGGTCTCCCATCCACAGCCCTTTGCTCCGTGGGACCAGGACTTCGTCAGTGGGAACGTCAGTGCAGGGAGAGTTTGGGTGCAGACTGGATGTAGGGCCCAGATTATGGCTAGGTAAAACCTTTCTGAAAACCCTGGGGCCGGCTTCAAGTGTGTGTGTCTGGGTGAGTGGGCTTAGTCAGGGTCCTGCGAAGGACAGGCCTCCTCCCCACGGGCCTGTCATACCATAATAGACTCTTACTGGTTTATGTCTTAGTTACATAGTGCTGCTATACCAGAAACACCCTGAGTGTTTCACCTTCGAAGAACAGACATGTATGGACTCACAGCTTTAGGGGTTAGAGGGCCTGACACGGGCATTGGTTCTAGGGCAGGGTTCCTCCTTGTCAGTAGTACCCTTGGGCGTCTGTTGGCATTTCTTAGCTTACAGACATTCCCTCATGTGGTCTCTTTCTCCTGTATGTCTCTCTCTGTGTCCTTAGACCCCCTCTGAAGGGATTTTTAAACTCACTGCCATCGAGTTAATGCTGACTCATAGGTCTGGGTAGAGCTGCCCTAATGGGTTTCTGAGATGGTAATGTAATGCTTTATGGGCGTAGAGAGCCCAGGCTTTCTCCCAGGGAGTGGCTAGTGGTTTCGAACGGCCGACTGTGCAGCTCGCAGTCCAGTTCATAACCACTGTACCAGCAGGGTTCGGGAACAAGATCCATTCATAATCAACCTGCTTCTGTATTGCCTCATGAACTCAACAACAACAACAACAACAGCAACGAACCTGGTTCCAGTCAGGGTCATCTTCACAGGTACAAAACCAAACCACCTGGAAGCCACCACCATCAAATCTATCAGATGGACAGGGGTTAGGTGGTTTCCACAGCTTTCGGGGAACCTGTTTCAGCCATAACACTTTACACACACACTAAGCACAGAAGTACAATCTTCTGCAGTGAAACCAAAATTAAGAAGAACATCAAGCTACCCTGGCCTGTGACCCTTTTGTGTTATTTTATGGCTTCTTCCCCAGACTTGACAGATGGGGTTGCGCTTATCTTCCAAGATGCTTGAAGTAGAGAGATGTAACAATAATCACAGTAATGATGGCCAGCACATGCCTTCTTCTTGGTGGGCATGTACCAAGGAACCAAGTGGCTCAACGGCTAAGTGCTTGGCTGCTAACCGGAAAGGTGGCTTTCCCAACCCACCCAATGACTCCACAGAAGAAAGGCCTGGCTATCGGTGGAAAGCCAACAAAGCTCTATGGGGAAGCCCCACTCTATCACAGGGGTTCCTGCGGTTGAAAATCGACTCGATGGCACCTAACCACACCATGAGCCAAGGACTCGGATGTGGGCTCGATAAGCACCCTCTTTACGTCCCCAGCAAAGGCCGCAGGAGGTTGGCATGGAGATAGCTGCCGGACCCCAGGGGTTGGCCTCACTGGCCACGTGCTGTACTCATTCCAGGGCATTCCATGGCCATGGTCATGTTGTGAAATTGCAACCCGTGTGCTGTGTGGTGAGAACGTGCACGTTTGTTTTTCGGGCAGGATCTCCGAGCACCTAGTGTCAGGGTTTTTCTGAAGTATTTTTAGATCTAGACCCACAGGACCATTTCTCTTCTTTTTCTAAGTGCTGGTGTTTAATCGGAGCTGTATTATTACTCTAATGGTCTCTTGAATTGAGCCTCTGGAAAGACGCCAGGGCCAAGTTGCAACCCAAGTTGGAAAGAGTTGTGTGAGGGGAGCGGTGCGCATCAGTCACGGGGAGCTCTTCTTGGCAAGCGACCGCACCCTCACTTTCCTTTAATGCAATCAAAGCCATGAACCCAGGCCCAGCTTGTCTCCCTCCATTTGGTCCAGCCTGCAATCATTACTTAACATTATTAAAGTAATATCTATTATTTATTGAGCACCTACTAAGTGCCAGAGACAGCTATAGTTACTTTACATATGCTCTTTCATTAGTCATCACAATCACTCTTTCGAGCAGGAACGATTGTGATCACTGTTTCATGGCAATCTCACACACACACACACACACACACACACACACACACACGAGACTTAGAGAATGCAACCTCCCCAAGGTTAGGAAGTAATGGTCTGCCCAAGCCCCATACAGAAACCCCCAACCAAACCAACTAACCAACTGCCACTGGGTCTATTCTGTCTCCTGGCCTTCTCATGCATTCTAGGGTAGGACTGTGTTCCAGCAATCTTTCCTGAATTGGTGTTTTAGAAGATCACCAGAGCTGATCTGCCAAGGTGCCTTTGGGTGAATTTGAATCAACAGCCTTTCAGTTAACAAGCGTGTACTTAGTCATTTGCCCCATACCTCTATGGGGCTCCTAATCATTCTACCAAGCTTCATCACCTTCTTTGTTCAGTCAGCTTCCTGTATCCTCTCCTGCCTCCCAATGCCCCTGTCTACAGCTCCTCTGTAGAGCTAACATTTCCAGAAGCAGCCGGGTCCACAGCACATGCCCATCAGAACCAGGTCCTCCTGTGTTCAGATATGAGCACATCTATGGAATCAGAATGCAAACCTTTCTTTGCACTAGGGCAGGATGGGAAGCCTCTTACCTGAGATTTGCCCGAGTGTGTCCCTGTTGGCGCACAGCCACTGGAGAATCTCTAGCAGGCTTGTCCCTGGGCGTCTGAAGGAGTCCTTCTGTCCCAAGTAGCCCCGCCAGGAAGAGGCAGATATGTCTCATTAACTGGTTCCCACAGCCTGTAAGAAGCAACGGGCAACGTCCAGAGGCTTCCAGATCCAGCAGCTCCAGGGCTCTCTGGAGCCCTCCATGGTGCTTCTTGATGCCCGCTGTTACCGAGACTCAGTGCTTGTGATTGGGTACTGACTCTCTCTCCCCTGTGACGGACCTTTTGAAGAAACCCCGCCTTTTCCTTTCTGAGAAAGAAGCAAGAAGGTGTGGTGCTCAGTGTTTAGCAACAAATCTGTCTCAGCCTTGCTCAGCCAGACATGTCTTTGAACCCAGGCACTGTCATGGCAGGGAGACTTTGATCAAGTGGTCCCTTCCAAAGCCACAGGAGAGTGGTTTAGTTTCTACGAAGCACATCCCTGTCTGTGCTGGATACTCTCAGGTTCTGCCGTGCTGGCACTAGCCCCTGGGAACCAGCAAGTGAGATGAATTGGGAGCCGAGAGCAAAATATTTGCATTTATGCAATTTGCTTTCTTTCTACTACTCACTTAAACTTCTGTGGAACAATTAAATCTTCAGAGTGTCTTTGCCAGTGCCTTTGGTTTCTTTCTCCATTAGATTGATTGGTTGCATTTGTTTTCACTCACAAGCTTTTTCCCCCTAACATTGAATGAAGTTATTTGGTTGGAATCTGAAACAAGAGTGTCCACAAAGTAGGGGAATACTCATATTATGCCCAAACCCCTAACCCAACCCAACCCAACCAAACCCACTGCCATCCAGTCAACTCGGACTCATAGACCATGTAGGACAGAGTAGGACAGCTCCATAGGTTTTCTGACTGCCTCATCTTTCTCCTTCAGAGCAACTAGTGGGTTTGAACTGCTGACCTTGTGTTGAAAAAAAATCTTACATTATTCTATCAAAAACCTTCTTAAGGTCAATTGTTGAATTCAGGGGAATGTCTGGGATTAGTGAAGAAATAGCTGTGAGCTTGGAAAGGAGTGTCTTTAGGGAATGGGACCTCTATCTCGAACCGAAGGAAGATTTTTGCTGCTAGTCATTGTTGTTGAGTTGACGCCAACTCAGATGACCTCATGTTTCAGGGCAAGTCAAACGCATGACTTCAAAATCACAGAAATTTCACTAAACAATAAATTGTCTTCGTTTATCACCAAAGGGAAGTTCTTGTTTCTCAACACAGCTTCCATCTAGGTCTGCACCCTTTTAAGGGGATGTTTCCATCTCCCTCATTCGGCCCAGGAGAGTTCTGGGCTCTTCGATGTACACCACATCCAAATGGAAGTTTGGACATCATGTCCTTTTCAACATTCTTGAGTTTGGAAACGAGCAGGCATCTGCAGGGACAAGGTCGGGACTGCGAGGTGGACAAAGTAAGTTTGTGGAGCCCCCCACCCCCCACACACACCCCCGACTCCCCTGGAAGACTGAGCACAGAAGGCACATTGCTGAGATGGGAAACCACTCCTTGGCACAACTTTCCTGGCCCTTTTCTCATGAAAGCAGTTTTCTCTTGTCCTACAACTTCGTCATTGTAGGCCCTCACTAATTTCCTGTGTCCTTTGAGAAAATCTATCAAGATTACCTCTTGAGAATCAACCCCAAATGCCCCTGAGATGACAGTTCTATCTAGTCTTCTACACGTGTCTGGACTTCAGCAAAGTGTCTTCATTCATCAGGCTGGCAGTCTTCCCTTTCAGTGCATCGTGAGGTCTCCCCGACTTTCCTTACAATACTTGGTCCATCTAAAAATGATTGCTTCATCTGGATGTACATTTCTGTATACTTGTTTCAAGGCTTTAATGATTTGGGAAGGTGTCCCCTTGCATTTTGTTAGAAATTTGATTTCGCCCCTCGTGGCACAAAAAGTATTCTTTCTATCTTGAAGCCACTCGAATGAGACTGAGACACGTGTTTTACCGAGAGATCTTGTCGCAGCCATGCGCAGATGGCGGTGATATAGCCAACCGCATTTAGCTTGGGATAAACCCCTGCAGGCATGAACCGGAACTCGAGCAGTCATCCTCTTGGACTGAGCCTCATGTCACAAAAACAGAACATTGCCTAGCCCTGTGCTTTCTTCATGGTCATTGGTTTGCTCGAGATCCTCCGAGATCTATTAAATCGGAATTGGGTTTCTCTTGTCTTCCTTCACTGACCCTCCAAGTTGACCCACTGTGATGTTCCTTTCTAGATACTGGTCTTTCCTCGTGCCCTGTCAGAGCAGTGGAGGTGGATGTTTTGAAGGAGCACTCGGGTTCTAGTGCTTCCAAGACCCTTTTGCCCAATCAGCTGGCAGCCTAGCGTGTATTCAAAATACTTCACTAACACTACAGTTTAAAGGCATCAATTCTTCTGTCTTCCTTTCCCATGGTCCCTTTAAGAAGACAAATGAACAAACACAATGACTATCAGGATTTTCCTCCTCCTTCCACCCACACAGAGTTATTAATGGATGATTTATAAGTAAACATTGGCAATACACCCTGAACTTGACTTGTAACTTTTTGTACCAGGTAGTGGAACTGAGTGCTTTTAACCCCAGGGAAATTAGGAGTAAAGAAGCCATCCCCGGTAGAAAAACATCATAAGCAAGTATTTAGTGCATTTTTCGGACCATTTCTTGGCAAGTCGTTCACTCATTCTTCTTCCAAAGAATTGTCTTCTAGATACCTGGGCTGGGGAGGACCTGAATTAATTTCTACGCTCAGGAGTGCTGTTACACCAGGACTGCTGCCTGGGCCTTTTATTTTATTTTTTTAGCATCCAGGTTAAGAGGTGCTTTAGAATTGTAAAATATCAGAGCCACCTACTATCTATCCTGGATGATGAGTTATGAACTAGCTCCTTTTAGCATGGAAGTATCTCATGAAGCTTAAAACACCTAATCCCTGCAAAGATAGGAACGGATCTTTTTAAGGAAAAGAGGAAATGGAGGCAATACTGAGAAGGTGGGGTTAGAAATTCCAGTCAATCAGAGCTTTTCAAGCTCTGGGAATGAAGACTTTGAGGTGCAATACAGAGCAGCGCGCTGTGGCTGGAGGGCTATGGCACATCTGCCTTCCTTTTATAGGCATGGAATGAAATATGTTTTTAATTAAGGAGCAGAATTGGGGCTTTTTGTCTTGCTACATGCTATGTACCTGTCAAACTCTTTTGATGGAAATTTACTTGTGACCTCTAACCCTCACCTCCTTTAACATAAGGGCTGAGGGAACTCAGAGAAATCATGACCACCTGAGGGCATCGGAATTGTCATGTCAGGGGCCCATACCGCTCCTACAGAATGCACTCCAAAGCAGCACCCCTTTCCCTGGCCTTCACACAGGGAACTAGGTGGCTCCTAGGTGGTCAGGAAGGGCGGGCCAGTGTCTTTGTTGTCTGTGCACAGAGACTGTGAATTCCGAAGGTCTAGGGACCCAACAAAGCTAGAAAACAAAAAAGACAGGTAATAATAATAAAAACTTAAAAATTAAAAAGAAAAAGTCAAACAAAACTAGGAAGGCAATGCTCTGTTGAAATGTTTCCGTTTAAGTGAAAGAACACCCCCACCCCACAAAGGCACCCCTATACCCCGCCCCATCCATACCCACCTTAAAGGGAAGGACACCCATTTTGTTAAGAAGACAGCTCTGTCTGAGACACCAGGAGGCAGTGAGACTTGATGTGACCTTTATGTACTATCGGACGTCAGAAAAGGCAAGGAGCTACATACAGCGTGAAGCCATGGTTCCCTCCAGATGATAAGTTAGATGGATGCCTGACTTTCCTTTAAAAAAAAATCTTTCCAAATGTTTCTTAGCTATATTGTGCTTTCATATGAGGTGTCATACGTCGTCACTAAATATTGGAAAGCTGCTCCTGGTTGTTGAGTCAAGAGCCAGAAATCCTTCAAGACAAGAGCAGGAACGAAATGGCAGTTCCATGATTCTTCATATCCTAAAGTTCCATGCATTTCTCTCTACTCTTGGGTAGTATGTCTGTCTGGGTAAACTAGGGAAACAAATCCACAGAAACTCATATGTATAAGAGAGAGTTTTATATAAAGGGTAAGTGTACATTAAGAAAGCATCCCAACCCAGTGCTGTCCAAGCCCATAAGTCCAACATTAGCCCATATGTCCGACACCAATCCACAAAGACCTCCTCCATCTCACAAAACACATGCAATGACACCGACTGCAGAACAAAATCCGAGTCAGTGAATGTATAAGTATCTCAGCACTGGCAGGGATCCCCACGTGGCTGCTCCAGCACCCAGGGCTGCATCAGAGTAGGTCCATGTGGCTTCTCAGGAATGTTCTGCAAGAAGTGAGCCATACCAGCTGAAGTGGGGAACTGGCTAAGGCAGCTGCACCCTGGTCTGACCATCAGAAAGCAAGAGACCTGAGAACTAGAAAGGCAAAGCTCACCGAGCCATTTATCTCTCTGCCCTTCAATTAATTCCACATGTGTTTATTGGCCAGGTTGGCACAATAAACCTTAACTATGTCAGGTAGGTTTCTCTTCCTACTTTGGTTTTGCAATGTCCTGTTTGAATACGTAGAGCTTCTGTGAAGATTGTAGTCATGCCTTTCTGTTGCTGATAGTTGCCTCCTGACTCATGCTGACCTCACACACAGTAGGATGAAACATTGCCTGGTCACGTGCCATCTCCATGGTGGTGATCCATTACGTTTCCATGGGCTGATTTTCAGGATTGGATTCCCATGACTTCCGTCCTAGTCGGTCTTCATCTGAGAGCTCCCCCGAAATCTTCGCAGTACCACAGCAACAAGCAAGCATCTGCCGACACAACATACATTGGCCAGAAATCCATCTTGGGTTGTCTTCTGTACGAAAGATGAGAATCCAATTACTGAGTGATCAGTGCCCTAAATACTTAATATTGCCCCAGTACCTTAATAAGCTGTTCAATTTTCTTTTTAAGTTTTGATATGATGGCAATCATATGCATACCTAAGTTAAACCCTTCCCTTGCCTCTAACTAAAGCTTTGAATACATTCACCCGAGTAAATTATTCTGTTTTATTCTCTCCTTCCCTCCACATTTCTGCTCTGTTGCCTCCCAAAACAGTGTTTATCCCACCTATTGGTCAATGAGCTCTGGGTGCAGGTCAACCATCATGTCCTTGGAGAAGTTTCTCCTCTTGCTAGGCAGAAATAATTGCTCCTCTGTGCTGCCGCCACGGTTTCACTCTCCCTTCCCTCCCTCCTCTTCTTCTCTATCCTTCATTCACAGTCCAGACTATGAATCGACTGCTTTAGGTCCCTGTTCTCCATAATCTTTGAGCTATGTTGGGGCAGGAATGCTCTTCTTTCTAGTTGTACCTCTAGTGCTTCGCACAGTTGCAGGTATATTGAAAGTATTCAATACATGCTGCTGGAAGACAGGGAGTTCAGAGTACAGGAATGAATAGAATCAGGAAAAGCCTGGCAGAATTTTGGAGTCATGGCGGAGAAACCAATTTTCTTCATCAGGTTAGAGGTGAAGAGATGTATCCTTAATAGTCTGGTACTTTTAATAGAAGGACAATAGTGATAGAACAATTAGATACTCCCCTATAGATAGAGTCTATAGGTAGATGTGGGGATTTAAGAAACTCTGGTAGTACAATGGTTAAACTGTTGACTGCTAACTGAAAGGTCAAAAATTCAACTGCATCAGCCACTTTGTGGGAGAAAGACATGGAAGACATGTCTGCTTCTGTAAAATGACAGGCTCAGACACCCTGGGAGTAGTCCTACTCTGTCCCAAAGGTCTCTAAGAGTTAGAACTGATTCGATGGCACACAGCCACATAGATCGATAGAACAATGGATGGATAGTTAGATAGATAGATAGATAGATAGATAGATAGATAGATAGATAGATAGATAGATAGATAGATACAAGATCCCTGGTGTTGTAGTAGTTACACATCAGACTGAGATCCAGAAGATCAGTAGTTTGAAATCACTAGCTGTTCTGAGAGAGAAATTTGGGGCTTTACACTCCCATAAAGAGTTACAATATCAGAAACCCCAGGGGCAGTTCTACCCAATCCTATGTGGTCAGCCTGGATTTGATGACAGTGAGTTTGAGATAGCTAGATAGATATGTAGATAGATGGGCAGTATATATTATTTTTCAGTCTATGTTCCATAATATGTTTATGATTCAGCAAATTACTGAATATGTTAAATCAAATTGGTTTCATAACAATTAACAAATATTTTGTTCTCCTTTCATGATAATAGATGGGAACAGAAAGGTTGGTAGTTCAAACCCATCAGCTGGTCTTCTGGAGAAAGATGAGCCTGTCTGCTCTTAAGGATTTTCAGTGTTGGAAACCCCAGAACACTTCTGTTGTGTCCTATAGGGTTGGAATGAACTCAATGACATTTTGGGGTTGTAGCTATGGGTGATGATTGTTGCTATGGCATCAAAATATGGATGTTGAAGACATCATGGATTCCAGGAGGCCTTGATATGATACTTTGTGTTCTTACACCAAATGAATTTTTGGCGATGGTGATTAAAAAGGTGAGTCAGCAGATTTCAACCCGGTGCTCCAAGATGTGAATACAACATGCCAGCAAGGAGTAGGGAACCATGGGAGAGGCCTGAGGGGCCAGTCCCAATCCCAATTACGTGGACACCTGCCCCTCCCGCCAGAAGAATTTATTTCAGAGGACAGCACTGAAGCTGCAGTTCAGGAAGAAGAGGGACATGTCTGATCAAAGCACACGGCAGCAAATGAAGGGGAAGGAAGAGAGAGTGGAGTACATCCTGGCTCACTAAGTCTTGAGGACGATATTCCTGCTTACAGCAGTCAATCTACAGAGAAGATCATATGCTGGCCCCACTATGAGACATGACATCCCTCACTAACCCATAGCCTTATAGGGGACAACACTGGAGACACAGTGTGGGAATTGCGTCCGATCTGATCCCACTATGCCGAGGCAGACTAAGGTTGTGCAACAGAACAGCAAGGGGAACAGAGCAAAAATGTCCCCAGGAAATACAAAAAATAGACTTTGGGGCCAGGGTGTGGGCACCCATCAGATTCAACTAGAAAACACTCTTCAAGGCCAACAAACAGTCCTTGAACTAACTACAGGATTTTCTTTCTTTTTTTTTTCCTTTGGGAGGGGGAGGGAGAGGGAGAGAGAGGGGGGGAGAGGGGGCGAGGGGGAGGGAGAGCCAGGATTTTCTTTTTGTAGGATTTTTTCTCTTTTTTTTTGTCATTGGCATTTTATTGGTGGTGGTGTTGTTTTCTTTTCTTTTCTTTTGTTGCTTGGTTTTGCCCTGTCTTGTTTTTGTGCATGTTATTATCTCTGCAGGTCTGTTTAAATAAGATAGGCTGGATGAACAATCTGGAGGAGAAAACAACTGGGCCAACAGTTCCGGGGGGACATGGGGAGGGGAAGGGGGTGGAAAGGAAGTGGTGTTAACAAACCCAGGGACAATGGAACAACAAGTGATCCAAATTGGTGGTGAGGAGGGTGTAGGAGGTCTGGTAGGGTGTGATCAAGGATAATGTAACTGAGAGGAATTACTGAAACCCAAAATGAAGACTGAGCATGATAATGGGACAAGAGGAAAGTAAAAGGAAATAGAAGAAAGAACTAGGAGGCAAAGGGCATTTATAGAGGTCTAAATAAAAGCATGTACGTATGTAAATATATTTATATATGAGGATGGGGAAATAGATCTATGTGTATATATTTATAGGTTTAGTATTAAGGTAGCAGATGAACATTGGACTTCCACTCAATGAAAGAATACTTTATTCTATTAAGCTGGCATTCCATGATGCTCACCTTCCTGACACGATCGCTGAAGACAAAGTGGGTGCATAAACAAATGTGGTGAAGAAAGCTGATGGAACCCGGCTATCAAAAGATATAGCATCTAGGGTCTTAAAGACTTGAAGGTAAATAAGCAGCCATCTAGCTCAGAAGCAAAAAAAAAGCCCACATGGAAGAAGCACACCAGCCTGTGTAATTACAAGGTACTGAAGGTATCAGTTATCAGGTATCAAAGACCAAAAAATCAAATCATTGTGAATAAGTGGGCGTACAGACTGGGGTCCCAAGATCCATCTGTAGGCAACTGGACATCCCCTTACAAAGGGGTCAGGGGGAGGAGATAAGCCAGTCAGGGTGCAGTGTATCAACAATGAAACATACAACTTTCCTCTAGTTCTTAAATGCTTCATCTCCCCCACCCCCACTACCTTGATCCCAATTCTACCTTACAAATCAGGCTAGACCAGAGGATGCACACTGGTGCAGAAATGAACTGGAAACATAGGAAATCCAGGATGTATGATCCCTTCAGGACCAGTGGTGAGAGTGGTGATACCAGGAGGGTGGAAGAAGGGTGGGGTGGAAAGGGGGAATCGATTATAAGGATCTACATATAACCTCCTCCCTGGGGGATGGGCAACAGAAAAGTGGGTGAAGGGAGATGCTGGACAGTGTAAGAGATATGACAAAATAATAATAATTTATAAATTATCAAGGGTTCATGATGGAGGGGGAGCGGGGAGGGAGGGGAAAATGATGAGGAGCTGATACAGAGGGCTCAAGTAGAAGGCAAATGTTTTCAGAATGATCATGGCAACAAATGTACAAATGTGCTTGACACAATGGCTATATGTATGGATTGTGTTAAGAATTGTACGAGCCCTCAATAAAATGATTTTTTATAAAAGGCGAGTCAGGCATTTTGTTGTTAATTGGCACTCTGTTGTTTGGTGGTGACATCAATTCTGACCACCGTGATCCCATGTGAGAGAGTTGGGTTGTCCCATAGGGCTCTCTGAATTGTAGCCTTTATGCAAAGCAGTGCCTTCCACAGGACAGCTGAGTGGATTTTAGCTGACAACTCTTCATTTAGCACTGCACTCTCAGTGCTTCTTATTAACTAGCACATACCAAAAACCCAAACAAACCAAACCAAACCAAACCAAACCAAAAAAACGCCTTTGAGTTGATTTTCTGACTCACAGTGCAGCTATAGGCTAGCTTGGAATTTCCCCAGAAGGTTTCTAAGGCTGGAACCCTGCTGGCAGACAGCTACATGAGTCCTGTAGAGCAGCTAGTGGGTCTAAACTGCTGACCTCTGGGTTAGCCGCCAAGTAGTCACATAATAGGGCCTAATGTGTGTTTGTTGAATGAATCAGCAGATTTATCTCTGGTGTACATTGGCACTCAGTTAGCAATTTGTTATCTTATTATGCTAGGTTCACACCCTATTAGTATTTATTTTAGTTAATAGAACATAATTGGAATCTAATCATATGAGTAGCTTTCAGATCATGTCAAAAAATAAAAGTTATTGAAATGCCAATGATAATGGAAAGCGATAGAAAGTAGTTAATGGGATGAAATGTTTGGAGTTAGGCAGAACATGAGAAGTCAGAAGAGGGGGAGAAGCAGGCCCTGGCTTTTTGCTAAGACTCGTGGTTAAAGGCTCGGGCCTTGCTTCTGCATTCGCTCTCTGATGGGACTATGATCGTCCTCGTCTCTAAACAGGATTCTCCTTTGAAGTGCGTCTCAAAGGGCGGTGTTGGGCATGAAAGTCCAGCTTTTTTCCGTAAGTGACGGTGTGCCTTACCCAAGTCTTCTAAGCTCCCAGGGCCTTCTGTCCTCACCTGTAAAGCAAGCATTATGAGTCCCTGACCACATAATTATATATAATGATACAATGACTTTGTAGACACTAAGACAAGCTATGAGGCATGTAGGCTGACCTCTTTTTTGTTTCCCCAAGGGAAGCAAACCTAAAAATAGCCTAGTAGCCACAGAGGAGCAACACCTGAGCACTGTGCCAAGTGATAGATGCCGCTGGTAGCCCTGTCTTCCCAGGTGCCCCAGGGTCTGGACCAAGAGCAGAGAGGGAGAACGGTGACAGTAAGCCTGGGCTTCGGAGTCTCCTGGAGCTTTACGGAACCTGTTTCTGACATGCTTCCATTTTTCAGCCCCTGCCTAGGCCCGTGGCGGACCCTAACTTCCCCCACCCTCCAGGGTAGCGGGCAGAGGACTGGGGCAGGTCGCCCTCTGCGAAGGAAGTGAAGTGAGGAGGAAAGAATAACCAGAGAACCAGATATGGTTTCCCAATGTTGCAGTCACTTAGGACCCCAGAGGGCACCTCCGAGAAGCCTCTCTTTCTGGTGCCCTCCTAGAAGGGTGCAGTCCTCTCTTCGGGTCCATGCCCAACTCTTTGATTCTTGGGTGCTCCCAAAGCAACCCCACAAGGAGCTTGTATGTGCGAGGTTTGTTGTGGAGGATGGTGGGGGCAACGCCGAGGAAATAATTAACAATTATTTCTGAGGAGAATCTTCCAGCCAGAGCCGCACCTTGTGGTGGTGCATACATCTCACAAAGAATTGTTATTTAAGCAATAATCCTTGAGAAATTGGTCGTTACCCGCATTAAACGACTCAGCCCATTGCCAAGGATGGTTAACGCTCTAATAAACTGGTCATTAACTGCAGTAACAATGAATTTCGAGGGGATTATTGCTATTATAAACCTTAATCAATGGTTTATAACAGCAATAATGTGGCCCTTTCTCTTAATGGTAAGTAGGGCAGCTTGCACCATCGCTTTGAAAATATTTTTGTGGTGGCTGAGAAGTCAGAGGGGAGACTTTAGTGGTGCCAGCCACTCTCCAGGAACATACCAGGGAAGGCAGAGGGCATGCCGGGGGCTCCTGTTCGGTGCTGTGCTCTCCTGCGGTCAAGCCTGGAGCAAGGAACAGGGAGATCTCCTCCACCCTCGTGGTCCTCCGCCACTACAGATGCAGCAATGGGGCAGTGATGTAGGGACTGTGGCCCGGTGGGGTGTGGGTGGTTAAATAGTAAGGAAGAAGAGGTATGGGGTTGTAGAAGGCACACTGTTCTCAGAGTCATTTCTGTCCCTAACTGGCCAGGGGACCCCAGGGAAGCCACATCATTTGGTGATCCTTTGAAAGGCGGCGATTGGAACACAATGGCTTTTCAAGTCCCTTGTTGGCATGAAGGCCTCCTGTGGTTCCTTTCCATCTCTGGGGCACACATGGTTAGCACTTGACCATGAGCCCTATCGGATCGGCATCGACTCAATGGCAGTGAGTTCTGGTCTTATTGGCCCAAAGGGGGGCGATTTCAACCATGGCACCATGGCAAAAAGGCTTCATGGTCTTCCATAACGATCACACCGAAGAAAACCTTGCGGAGCAGTGCTCCTCAGTGGCATTTGGGGATGCAGCCAGTTTGACTGGACTGGATGCTAGCAGGCTTGGGGTTTTGTTGCCGTCATTTGTGGCTGTTTAATTGGATCCTCATGTCTTTGAGGGAGGTGAGTGGAGATGCCCATTTTCATGTGATCAATGAGGCAGCCAAGGAGCTGAGAAACGACAGGGCACCCTTGAGTTAATGCCGTGTCTGCCCTACTGCTTCTGAGCAGCTACGGACCAGGCAGCTGTGGCAGGAGTCGCCAGGCCTCAGGCACTCGCCTCTCCCACACGCTGGGCTGGGCACCTCCTGATGTGGGCTGGTGGGCCTCCAACACGGAACCGCTCCCACTCTCCTGCACACCATTGGAGACGCGTCCCAGGAGATAGATGTTCTGATCTGTTCTTCTAGATTGGCATTGCTGGGGATGTATGGGAAAGACATTTTTGTGAACTTTGGGGACCAAGGCATTATCAATTTTTTTTCCTTGTGAATAAAAAGCTTGACAGACCCATGACTTTCCCATTCAGCACTTTGTCCCCATCTGCTTTGGTGGCCCTGGGGGCCGTCCTCTGACTGAAGCAGCACTCCTCCCACGTCCTTTCTGGGTTCCCTTCTTTCCCGCCCACCTGCCTTCCGAGAGAGGCTTTTGAGCGCATGCTACCCTTTTGGTCTCCTGAGGTTGATCGTTCTAGAGAATTGTCCCGCCCTGGGGTTATTATTTAAAGGATCATCTTATGGTTTGACCAAAAGATGATCTTCAACTGTGGGTTCCGTTTCAGGTTTAAAAGGTACGTGAGGGCCAAGAGGATTTTGGTTTTCATGATTTCCTTTACTATGAAAAATTTAAGACATCTATAGAGAGTGGTGTAATGAATCTTTGGGTACCCATCACTCACCTTGAACGAGTATCAACTCAATGAATCCCCACTGCTTCCCACCTTGGATTATTTGGGGGCAAACCCAGGGGTGGGATTCAGCCAGGTCACAGCAATTTGCCAGACTCAATATCTACTCTGTTGTTGACTTTGGTGAACAGGTTGTTAAAATGACACTTTAGAGAGAAGCAGGGTTCTCTCAAAGGTGGGCAGCTGGGCAGCCTCTCAATGTGGAAATCACAAATTTACATTTATTACTCTATCCAAACCTTTATCTGCCCATCGCATCCATAGTAATGTTCACTGCTTCCATAGATACACAAAATTAGGTGGAGCAATGCTTATGCTATGTATTAATTTATTTCTTAAAACTCTTTGTACTTTTAACGAAATACCACATTTTGATTTCCTTGCAATTATTAAATCATCAAACAAATAACATAAAGAGAAAAAGTGTCCAAGAACCAGAGGGTGACACCTGTCATTTGTTTCAGTTTTGTGGGACACCTCAGATTCCCAGGCGATATTCGGAGTGATGATGTAATTCCTGAAAGTGTTCAAAGAGCTAAAAATACTGTCACAATAATTGCTGCAAGTTCAGCGGGAGCAGAAGGAGTTTCTCAAAGATGAACATGATATGGTCAGAGAAGAGAAATTACCCACTTTAATATATCAAGCACACTGACTATTGTCTAATTGGTCTACTGCTAAAGGAATGGGATGCTCCTACCATGGAATGTTGTTGAAGGATAAATCACAGTGCCAGTGATGCTTGGATAAAAGCAGAGAATATTGCAGGTGAGGATGCCAATCAAGAAGCAATATGGAAATATTTTAAATAGCAGTTTTTTTGTCAGGTAGTATTTAATATTTTCGTTACCATCTTAACACTCTTTCTTATAACATAATCTAGTTTTGCATGCCTCTTTTATTGTTCTTGTTTACGTATTAACTGTACAAAATAATAAATTACCTTTTGTTATATCATTTTCTTATACTTAAAACAGTCCTTAGTGCAGTTGTTAAATTCTGTGAATCCCACCACTGAGTTAACCTTAGGTCTCTTATCTGTGATCATTTCTTTATGCAGGTCTGAAAATTGAGGATTCTTTTCCAAACAAGAGAGAGCACAAAATCACAGTGCCTCCATTAACCCTTAAACAATGTGCAACAACTCCCTCTTATGATCGAAGGCAGTGAGATTTCAAGTTGCCGGGATTGTCTCATGAATGGATTTGGGCTTTCTTCTTGCTTCAACTACCCACATGCTCTGTGACTTATGAAAAACTTCTCAGAATTGTTTCCATTCCATCATCTCTAATAGGGACGCCAGTGGGTGCCCTTCACCTTCTCTCACGGGGTGGGTGACGTGAGGTCTCTGCGGCATGGGGAGGTGGCTCGGTGGCAGTGTTTCTTCATCAGCCACAAGGCGATGCGTGGGGGTGTCTTTGGAAGCTGTATGCATCGTGTGCCCCTTTGTGTCTGTCCTCGTCTGGCACTCTCTCTCGAGAAACTGTTCTGGGCAGTTGAGGAAATGAGAGAGCAATTCTCACCAGCCAGCCAGCCCTGTCTCCCTGCCAGCAGCCTGTCTGCAGAGGAAAGAGCTGCCTGTGGGTGACCTTTCTCCAGAAGGGAAGTGAGAGGCTTCTGCCTCCATGAGGCCTCCAGGAGAGCAAGTCTGCCTGTCTACAGTCAAGCACAGTGAGAACTTCTCTGAAGGGAGTCTGCGACTCTGTAGCCATGGTGAATGATGAACGCCTCCATTTCCTTCCCGGCCTTGGCCCTCTGCATTGTAACTTCAGTTCTACTTCTACCAGTGGACCAGTCTGACCTCCTGTGCTAAGTGAGATGGCTGGGCTAGCGCATATTGGGGAGGGTGTAAACACACACACACGCGCTTTTAAAAGTCTGTGTGTTTTCTTCTGGAATTTATAAATGCTCATGTCCCTGGGAGAGGTCCCCGGGAGGCAGAGATACTTGGTGCTTGACCACTAACCTAAAGACTGCACTTTGAGCCCACACAGATGTGTCACAGAAGAAAGGCCTGGTGATCCTCTTCTGGAGAGAGTACAGCCAGGAAAACCCTATGGAGCAGTTCTATCTTGTAACACCCGGGGCTCCCATGCGAGGAAATCCATCCACCAGCAATGGGTTTAGTCCTTGGTTTGGGCACCTCTTCCCCTGTGCTTCCGCTCCCACACCGCTCTCTGCCCCCAGGTCTCCTTACAAGGGAACATTCATGGTTCTGGAGAACTGATCTGTGTTTCCTGCTCACCAGTCACTAGGCGGCCATGTTTTTGGAGCCAGCTTTGGTCCAGGCACTACTGCACTTTGGAGTTGCTCTAAATGACTTTTGGTGGGACTCCACCTTCTAGATTTTTTTTTTTCCTTCTGGAGTTTCAGGTTCTTTTCTGGATAGGGGGATAAAAAGGTTTTACCTCTGTAACTTGTATCTGGGGGGTTGTTCTAAGTGGATAATTAATGAACAGGATGGACCAGGGCCTTGCCAATGGGGATGCTTTAATAATGAGCAAATGCAGTAAGTATCTGCTTGGTTTGTCTTCTCTGGTCTCTTTGGCTGGGCAGTGGGCCAGGAAAACGGGCTCAGATTCCTTGTGATTCTCTCACTCACCATGCAGACAGATTCTCACCCAGAGGCTGACACAATTGGGGTGTAGCCACAGCTGTTTCTGCTGAGTTAATATAGCCTCCGCACCCAGCTGGCTAGGGGCAGCAGGGGCTTGGGGGTGGTCTCCTGAAGAGGTACCAGGATTTATGTAAGGTGCATATCTAGAACATTTACCCAGGAGCCTTATCTGTTGGGGTCTGGGCTGCTCCTGCAGGCTCTCACCTGACCTCTTGCTGCTCCCGGTCTCCAACCTGTGCAGACAGGAAGAGGTTAGGCCAGGGGGAGGGCGGGAACACAAAAAGACTGTTCCAGAAT
Organism: Tenrec ecaudatus; assembly: GCF_050624435.1. NCBI lineage: Eukaryota > Metazoa > Chordata > Mammalia > Afrosoricida > Tenrecidae > Tenrec > Tenrec ecaudatus. The sequence continues at coordinate 101,852,053 of NC_134537.1, forward strand.
AAACGGAAAAGTTTACTCTGTGAGGCACTGAAATAAAAAAGCTCATTCAGAAAGTTAATGATTTATTTTATAGTTTCATTATCAGGGTCACATTACTCAATAGCATTTCAAACATGTCATTTGTACAAACTATGGTAATTAAAATTTATAACATACTTCATCAGCAGCATATGAATCTTTTAGCCGGCACTCTGCTGTCATATAAACAGTGTAATTTCAGCTGCAATTCACCCTTTATTGGCTCTCATTTGTGATTTAACAGCCATCAATGACTGTGCTATAAAGAATAAATTAACCATCCGTAAACCTTACAATGACAGGGACAGTCAAAGAGACTGAGATGCCTTCCACCAGTCATGGGAGCCCATGGAGAGCAGGTGAAGGCCAGGTACACAGCCGGTCCCCTTCTCAGAACTTTTCCAGCTCCTGCTGCCTCCTTTCAATGGGATGCCTGCTGGCAGGTCCCGAGGTCCCCCTAGCTGCCACTCACAGGAGTGTCAGCGCTTCTGCTCTCAAGGTGGGAAGTGGAGGGAGATTCAGCCTCTTTTCAGACCTATTTGTGATCTCTCTGTCTCAGGAGAGTCGTTGTTGGCCCACTGGTAATGTGTGCCACCACAGCAGGTAACGTAAACACTGGCAGTTCAAACTCACTCAGTGGCTCCGGGGGAGAAAAGGCCTGGCCATCTGCTCCTATAAAGATTTCCCTCAAGTAGACACTTGAAGGCAGTTCTATGCTGCCACGTGGGATCTCTCTGAGTCAGAGTCAGTTTGATGGACTCTAATAACAGCCAGCCCATTGGGAAATGCACCAGGATACGTCAGGCTGATTGAGTGGCTGGGTCAAGGTGCTCCTATACCCAAGTAGAGTCGTTGGGGTCAAACAAACAAGACAAAACAAAAACAAAACAAAACTCGCCCGCCATGGAATTGAAGCCAAGTCATAATTGGGGCCAGAAATGCTAACTATCCCGCAAGGAGCAGATTTGTCCTCTGGCCATGCCACGAGCAACCCCATTGAGAACCACTCCTAGCCATACATTCTCATTAAGTGACAGGGGAACAGAGGCCCCAAGATGGGAAGGGCCCTTGGTGCCCAGAGCTGCATGTCTTTGAGGGAAGATTCAGAATGAGAAACCAGGGCAAGCAGATTGACCTGACAGCTATGAGAACTTGTTCTTGGCATATGTCTGTCAGAATGGACAGACACACTTCTCCCCCAAGGGCCTGATGTGTAGGCCTCCTCTCAGGGGAGGTGGCCAGGTCTGGCTTGGCCCCATGGCTGACACGGTACACAGCTCAGAAATGAAGTGGATTGGACTTGTCACTGAGACGTCTCCAAGGAGTCGGGGTCAAGCAGGGGTCATGCGGGGGTCATGCAGGCCAATAAAATTGGCCTCCTACATTCATGTTGACATGCAGGATTACTCCAGCCTGCCAAGGTCACCTTCCTGCCTGATTTATCACTAGCCTATGGGTTAATAATACTGTTGACTGACTGTTCCCTGCCTGTTTATCCACTTAGCCGGCCCGGGGTTGGAGCAGATACCGATCAAGGCAGCCCTTTGGAAAGGCGTGGTGGAAGGAAGAGAGGAACACGTGGGCTGGGAGTTTAATTCTGTGCTGTTTAGAAGCAATACTTCACCTCCACAGCCCACACCCCCACGACTCCCGGCCCCAGGAAAGGCGCCTACATTCCTTTTAGACCAAGGCCCTCTTTGGAGTTCTTGCTGAACACTGGTGGTTTGAGGATCGCTCAACTATAGGAGCTCTGGTGGAGCAGCGGTTAAAGCATTTGGCTGCAACCAGAAGGCCAGCGGTTGCAATTCACCGGCCACTTGGCAGGAGGAAATGAGGCTGTCTCCGTCGGTCAAGAGGTACAGCCTGGGCAACCCGATGGGGCCGTTCTCGTCTAAGCCACAGAGTTGCTCTGAGTTGGAATCAACCCGCAGCAGAGGGTTGGGTCACTTTGCTAATGTCCTCTGTGTGCTGTGGTCTGAGATAAGAAATGATATCTCTCTCCTCTGACCAAGTTGTGGGCTAGCCACTCGCATGTGATTATGTGTGTCAGTGGTCAGCCTGTGTTTAGCAATTCCAGTGAACTGAGCATTTCTGTGCCACGGATAGCAGAGACCGACTGTACTAGATTCCCACCCCCCCTTGCCTGAGCTGAGCTTTCTTTTCTAGTGGCCAGAGGGTGTAGGTGACCACGAAGGGGAAGAAGGCTGGTGGGGATTTGTGAAGTCCCTCCAAAGCTGAGGTTCTCTGACCCCACTTTTAACCATCTCCCAGTTTCCAAGTGTCAACTCCGCCCCCCCTCTGCCCCCCTGGTGCTCTTGCTGTGTGTGGAGCAATGAACAAAAGTAAATACAAGCTGGGGGTTGCCTTTAGAATGTTCCCTGGGACAAACCCACAAGCTGGGCCCTGGGGCCATCTTGGGCTGGCTCTCAGCTTTGCTTAGCAACACTTCTGCCCTTCATCTCAGAGACCTGTTGTGGTGCTGTGTTCAGGACCCACACAGCTTGGCCATCTGAAATGAGAGGCCCTGAAGCCTTCGGGCTTTTGGCTTCCCCCCTGAGCAATGCAGCCGAGCCCCTTCTGTAGAAAAGCTGCCAGGATGACTTTCACACAGGATTAAGGACCTGGGGACTCAGAAGTCTTCATGAAATCGGAGTATATATTATCTTTAATCAAAGTAGCAAATCTTTATTGAGCAATTTCCCTGTGAATTTCCAGCCACTGTTTTGCTCCCAAACCAAACTCACTGCCCTCAGGGTCATTCTGACTCACAGGGACGCTCTGGGCACTAGGAACTGAAGTTGGGACACCAATGTGTGGAGACAGGGCTGGCGCAGTGGGAGAATCCTGGGATCCTTGCAGGAAGCCTGTCCGTGAGTCTGTGATAATGCAGCTGGTCGCGTATGGCTGAAGCGGATCATGAGGAGGGTACAGAACGGGGCCGTTGTTCATTCTGTCATGCACAGGGTCCCAGTGAGTTGGGGCAGACTCAGCTCTAGCTCGGATGAACACCCATACCCCATAAGGCACAAGGGAGGGAGAATCGATACAGACGGGTATTTCACTGGTTTTGGCATGACGATAGAAGTAAGTAGAGCAATATAATAAAATAGGTATGGGGATCCCGATTCCAACTGGAGGAAGTCCTGGAAGTGGTTCTGGGGCTGAGTGTTCTTCCATCCACTCTTCCAACACTTCTGAAGCAATCCTTTTCACCAGGCCCCAGCTCCAGGCCCCTTGAGAACTTTTCTGGCTGATACCTGGGGGTCAATTACAGCACTCGTCAGAACCTCTTTTCCAGGCCAGTGACCTTTCTCTGCTCCCTCTCTCCAATCTTCCCCCCTCGCTGGGCTGTCCTCCAACCCCGCTAATGTGTCCTGAGAGAGCTTCAGGAAGACAAAGTCACATTTAGAAAACCTGGGCCTGCTTCCATTATTTGAAGGCCAAGAAGGGCTAGCTTGTGAATCCACACAGCTGAGGAAGAGATACGTCGTCCTGGCCAGAGCCAGCCCTGAAGAGAGAGAACATGAACAAGGGGAGAGAAGGGTGCTTGCTTCTTGGCTGCTTGTGATCCCTGATCATGATCTGGTTACAGGGCTCTGCATTACCGCCTTGGGAGACACTGCCAGACCACAGAGGAGAGGGACCAAGGAGAAGAGATGGAGAGAGGAGATTTGTCACGTGGGCAGTGATCAGGATGAGTGGTGGTTGTATTGGCCCTGGAGTACCATGAGTGGCTTCCAGTTAAACTTCCTTTCATCTTCCTCCTCCTCCTCTCTCTCCCTATTACAATAAAGCTACACCAAGATGGTAAGATAAGCAGGACACCAGCTGAGATGGTTAAAGGGTTATTGTGCCAACCTGGCGGATAAACTCATGCGGGGTTAATTGAAGGGTAGAGAGATAAATGGCTCGGTGAGCCTCGCCTTTCTAGTTCTCGGGTCTCTTGCTTTCTGAAGGTTGGACCAGGGTGCAGCTGCCTTAATCAGTTCCCTGCTTCAGCTGGCAAGGCTCACTTCCTGGGAGACATCCCTGTGAGGAAGCCACATGGACTTACCCCGATGCAGCCCTGGGTGCTGAAGCAGCTGTGTGGAGACCCCTGCCAGCACTGAGATGCTTACAATCTCACTGATTCAGCTTTCCTCCTGCAGTCGGCATCATGATATGTGTTTTGTGAGATTGAGGAGGACTTTGTAGATTGGTGTCAGACATATGGGCTAATGTTGGACTTATGGGTTTGAACAGCACTGGGTTGGGATGCTTCTTAATGTATACTTACCCTTTATATAAAACTCTCTTATACATATATGAGTTTCTGTGGATTTGTTTCCCTAGTTTACCCAGACTAACACACCAGCTGATGTACTAGGTACTTTCACACACATCAAATTGCTTCCTTCATCCAGTATCTCTGAAGAGGAGCTTGTTTTAAAATATATTTTTATTTGAAAAAAATTATCATGTGAACCTATAGAGAAAACAAGTAGAAGAAGGGTTCCTTGTGGGTCCATTGGGGGAGGGAGGGTAAAGGGGAGCTGATCTCAAGGAGTTTGAGAAGGAAGAGAATGTTTTTGAAACTGATTGTGGTAGTAATTGCACAATATTGCTTGGTGTGATTGAACTATGAAATGATATGATGTCTCTATTAGCTCCCAATAACATGGTTTTGAAAAAAGATATATATATACATATATATAGTAAACCATTTACCAATTCAACACATTTTGCATGCACAGTTCAATGACATTGATGACATTCAAGTTGTGCAACCTTTAGCACTGTTCTTTTCCAAACCATTTGTGTTGGGCAGGTTGACTAGAGAAACAAACCCAGTGACACTCATATAGGGATCAGAAAGAGCTTTATGTCAAGAAGGAATTATACATCAAGGAAACCCCCCATCCCAGCTCAACTCAAGCCCACGATTCTGATACTGGTCCATAAGTCCCTCTTGAGACTCACATGGTCACCAGCAATGGTGCTGAGGGCAGTGTTAGCACAGGCTGGTGGATGCAGAGTCTTGTGGATCCAATGGTGGTGGATGCATCATGGGGCTCTGGCAGCAATCAGCCAGCAGGAAGGTGAAGGCAGAGAGAGTAGGGGGAGGTTCCCAGGACCCACCTTATGAGAAGGCCACACCCACAAGGAGGCTCCATCAGGTTGCAATCTGACTGAGAGGCTGCATACCTCCCCTACACTTTTATAGAGCTTCACGTTGACATGAAATTATGTAATCACACTATTCTACCACCATCAGTGTCCCCTAGGCAATAACTCTTAACCACCACCTCTGATGCCTATACATTTGCCTGGAATACATAGATATCTCATGGAAGTATGGGACCCTACAATAGTTGTTAATCGGTCCCTACAATAGTTGTTCATGGGCCCCCACAATAGTTGTTCATGGGTCCCTACAATGTTGTTCTTTTGTGCTTGACCTCATTCACTTAATATATGCAAGGTTCAACCATGTTGTGGCACACACAAAATTTCATTTCTTTATAATGGCTGAGTAATATTTTATTAAGGAGCCCTGAATGCACTGTGGTTTTGGTGTTGGGCTGCTCACCACCGGGTCAGGGTTTAAACCCACCAGCTACTCCTTGGGAGGACAACGAGGCTTTCTGTTCCTGTAAAGTTTTAATAGCCCCCGAAACCCAAAGGGCAGTTCTGCTCTGTCTCACAAGGGTGCTATGAATCTACTTGATGGCAGTGATTTGAGTTTTTCAGTGTCCCTCCTAGGGAGAAAATGAATCTGTCTGCTCTGGTAAATATTTACAATCTCAGAAGCCTTATATTTTACTGTGGGTGGAATCAACTTGGTGTCAGTGGGTGGGTGGGACGATTCCGTTGTGTGTATGCACCACATTTTGTTTATACCTTTATCCTCAGATGGTATGAGAGATGACTAAATTGATCTCCAGTGTGACTGTTTAGGAGCTAGCAACTCGGGCCAGGACTGTTCAGTCCTACAGCCAAGGTGTTTAAAAATGATATCAGACAGCTTTAAAATCTCTCCAAGAGACTTGGCCAGTTTCAGAACAACCATTAGCAGAACTGGGTCTAAGCCTTCTCCCACTTCATTCTGCTCCTTCGTGCTTGACCTGCAGAAAGCTCTTGAAAAGAAGTACTTGCCCTCCCATAGAGATTTACCTTTATACTCTGGTAGACGAAAACTTTGGCAAATTTCAGAATGTATGGGAAAGGGCAAATACTGTCACTGAGTATATACATAGGAACTTCACAAATTTAGTGGGCAAATGGAATTAGCTCTTAATTCCACGTTTCTATTAACATTTGAAGCATATCTATATTTCCCCCATAAGTTCAGAGTGCATGTGTATACACATGCAAGGAGTATCCCCCCCCAAAACAGAAACATTTTTTCAAAGCTATGTATTTTAATATTTTTTCAAAACAACCTTATCACCTTCAAAGTATGCTCCGTTATACTTAATATATTTATTAAACCTGCTATTCCATCTTGGAAACACTTTTAAAACTCATCTGTTTCGATGACTGAAAGCACCTCCCTTGTTTTTTCTCCACCTTTTCTATGCCCTCAAATCACTGTCCCTTCATGTTCCTCCGCATTTGTGGAACTAAAAAGAAGTTGCATGGAGCAGGATCAGGTGAATAAGGTGAGGGGGGCAAGAGAGGCATGCTGTTTTTTGCCAAACTCTGGTGCGCTGAGATGGCTGCATGAGCAGGTACATTGTCATAGTGGCAAAACCAGTCCCCCGTCTGCCACAAATCAGGCCTTCTTTGTCTCACACTGTTACGCCATCTTTTCAGAACCTCTATGTGGAAAGCTTGATTAACAGTCTGACCTGGTGGAATGAACTCCAAATGCACTATGAGTCAACAGTTTTGTCTGTTCGTGAAGTCGATGGATGTCCACAATGAGATTTGTCATCAGTTGACATTTCGCCTTTTTTTGAAAGGAGAAACCACTTGTATACTTGAGTCTTGCCCATAGTGCTGTCCTTGTAAGCTGTGTTCAACATCACAAGAGTTTTTGTGACATTTTTCTCGAACAAGAAACAAAACTTCGCAGCCACATGTTGTTCTCTTAAATTGACCATCACAAAAAAAACACGAGGTTAGATTGAAATAGCTTTCAAGAAAAAATTCACTGTGACCAGAGAGAACCTTCCCAGGCAACAGCCACTGGGTGCACTAACTCAGAACTAGTTGTTGGATGCTCTCTTAGTTGTTTGTGTGTGTGTGTGTGTACCTCCCCACATATCTCAACTAAACTCACAGCTGTCGTGTCAATTCTGACTCCTAGGAGCCCTAAAGGACAGCATAGACCTGCTCCTGAGGGTGCCTGGGATTCTAAATCTTCCTGGAATAGAAAGCCTCATCTTTCTCCAGCAGAGCAGCTGCTGGTTTTGAGCTACTGACCTTGAGGTCAGCAGAAACAAAGATCATTTCTGGCATCAGGTGGCCTAAGGGCTGTCATTATGGGAACAGTTGCAGAGTAGCCAAGGGGGATGTCAGTGTCCTGTCTTCATTCCTTCCCCACTGTTGTGTCAACAGGATCACCCTGGGTGGTAAAGACTCACAGCCCTGTCTCCTGTGCTTTTTGGTGTCATCAGCTGAGAACTTCCGTATAGTTGGTCTCTTGTGTTTGCTGCCCATGGCTGGAAGGGGGGGGGCTGGGGGGGAGGAGAAGGAGCTGTCAAAAATCATCTATGAATCCAGACAAGGAAATGCATCAGGGAGACTTCCTGGGCTCATGAAATTGTGCTCCATAAGGGATAAAATGGGCAGGGTTCACTGTGTCTAAACTGCACAGATCCTGTGGGTGGGGCTAGAGGGAGGACACACAATCAGGCAGCTCAATGTTACAGGCAGCATGCTTGCCCTGAAAGCACTTACATTTTAAACGGAAACCACGTTCCAGGGGGTCTTGACCTAGTTCTGCTGCTCCCTAACACCTGTAAGTCCCTTCTGCTCTCGTCCCCTTTGATATTTCCAGTTTTCAGTGGAGGCACGGCGTGAGATGACTGAGACAGGACTCTGAAAACCAAGCATTTTCACATACAGAAGGAAGACGTTGCTGTTGCAGGAGATGGGGAATCCTATCACGCATGGCCTGGCGTTGAGATGTCCTTGAAGGTATGTGTCAGATACACGTGTGTTTAATGATCAGGCCATACGACTCAATGTCTATCTTTCCCAGAGACGCGTGGGGACATTTCATAGCAACCCAGGAGAGAATAGCAACTGAGTAAAGGGTCCGCCCGACCAGATTGCAATCACATTCTACGCCTAAGAGAGCCCGTGCTGGCAAGTTGATTCTGACTCATGGCCACCCCACGTGTGCACAGTGGAACTGCTCCATAGGGTTTCAATGCTGTGATCTTGCAGAAAGCCAGGTCTTTCTTCTGAGGGGCCTTGGAGTGGGTTTAACCCACCACCTGGTTGGTTAATAGTCTGGTGTCTAACTGTTTGTACGACACAGGAGAGATTCACTAGGCTTTCAACTTGTGGGCACTTCTGGGGTGGATTGGGAGGATGACATGGACTTTTCTTGCAGCATCCTGGGCACTGTGAGGGTTCTTCTTTATGTCATCTCATTTTATTGTCACCCCCGCCCCATGAGCCATGTGAAATGGAAGTCACCGTTTTTAATTTACTGATGAGGAAATGAAGCCTTGACCTAGGCCCCACTAGGAGCTTCCACAGAGCCAGGATTCTGGCCGTTGATTTGCTTGGGACCAGCCCAGCCAATACATTTGAGGCTTGAACGCAGCTGCAAAGGTGACTCTGCTGGGAGAGCAATTTTACACAAAGAAAGCAAGCAGGAAGGTGAAGCACAGGGAAGCCTTTCAAAGCCTTTCCCTAATCAGGACAAATGGCTGCCAGCCTGAGGTGTGTGCAGAGAGCTAGCCTGCCACATTTCAGAATGTAGCTCTTGCCACAAACCAATGCCTCACTGGCTCTAAAATTTATGCTGGGATTTAGACAGAGGACACAAATCATGGTAATCTCCCGATGAAAGATCACTGTCTCTGCAAATGCATTACCTGCTTGGAAAGCGACATGTTAAAAAATACTGATAATATATGGGCACAGGGAGAGCGATTTCCATGCCTGGGCTCCTCTAGCTAAAATCCGCACACCTGCACGAGAGGCGGCAGATGACAAAGTAAGTCACCAGGGCCCGGGAGCGGCTTCTCTGTTGGCTGTGACTCCAACGCTCCTAGCAAAGACTGTGTGAATCGGTCTAGCAGCTCTTCTGCCACCCTTCCTGGGGTCAGCTTCCTCTTGGAGTTGACAGTGGGAGGCAAGATAGGGAGGAAGAACCAGACCGAGGGAGGGGCCCTCCTGCAGGAAGTTCAGAGGATGAGTGATGACCATCCACAGCCTCTGGCCTCTGGGTCTGTGCTCCCTCCCAGCTTGTCCCTGTCCTCTGTCTCCCAATGGGTTTTTTGGCTTGGTGCTAGAGACAAGGTCCCCAGGAAGCTCCTGGCTTGTGGGGTCACCGACTTCTGACTTTTCCACAAGGCCTTTTCTTTTCTCTTTCGCCACCACTGAACGTTAGCTGCTGCAAGAAGTAGCACAGTCTGGGGGGTCTGGGGTGAACTTGGGCGCTGAGCCAGCCAGACATGGTTTCTAGCTCCGGCTGCACGAGGAGTTGGCAGTACGTCGTGGGCAAGTTATTTTTCTCTCGCAGCCTCAACCTCGTTGCGGGGCACCGCAGGGGCCTTCCTCTGCCACCCCCAGGCCACTTAGTGTCGCTGCCTCTCGGTCTTTGCGGCCGAGCTCCCTCCCGCCGACCGCAGCTTGGTGCGGCTGGCTGCCAAGGCTGGGTTTCCGACATGCCTCTGCTCAGGAGAGGAGCAATTTGGTGTCTAATGGGCCCGTGGAACAGGTGCATCCCTCTTGCTGCAGTGATTACAAGATAAACAAAGCAACCAGAACCCCAACCCAAGTAAGTGCATTGCCCTAAAGAGGGAAATAATACTGCACCATGGCCGGAGTATTTACGGAACCAGTGCACGAGACCCGCGCCCGATGCGCAAGCCTTGCTCTCGCCGCTGTGCTGGGCTATCTCCTGCAGTTGACCGAGCCAGCCGCAGCTCCCTGGGCCGGTCCCTGTCCTCCAGAGGATTAGGCAGACCGGAAAAAGAACCCAAGATGGCTGTCCATGTCAGAGTGGAGCTTGGAAGCTTCTGGATTCACAGCCTTATTCAGGACAGCTCTGGAGGATAGCCTTAAGGGTCTCCAGGATAGAAGGTGCCCGTGGTGAAGGTTCTGGAAGGCAGAGCCCATGCTGAGTGTCTGGCGCAGAGGTCTGGATTTCCCAAGGCCCCGTGGGAAAGGAGCATTTGTACCTCTAGTGAAGCTGAGCAACAGGTGCGTGCACGGTCCCTTCCGTTCTCCTTTCGGGAACCCTGCCTCACTCACATCTCAATCACTCTCCAGAGCGGGCAAAGCCGTCTTCTTCTTCTAAATCACTTAATGGGGGATCTTACAGCTCTTATGACCATCCATACAGCAATCGTATCAAGCATATTTGTACATAGGTTGCCACCATACTTATGAAAACATCTTCTTTCTACTTGAGTCCTTCGTATCAGCTCCTCTCCACCACCACCCCAACTCTCACATCGTGACCCCTTGATAAATTGTGAATCATTGTTTTCATATCTTACACCATCTGCTGTCTGTCCTCACCCACGTTTCTGTTGTTCATCCCCCTGGCAGGCCACTGGGTGTTTTTGCTCCGTTTTGTTTTTTTTTACTTCAAAATAAGATATGTGCAGTATGCATAGGAATTTGTTTATAGATTTTTTTAAACTATAGTCCGGCCCTCCAACAGATCTGATGGGACAGTGAACTGGCCCCCTGTTAAAAAAGTTTGAGTAACCCTGTCTATACACTCCTCACCATTGATTTTAGATCACTTGTTGTTCCCTTGTCCCTGGGTTTGTTGGCCGCCCCCTCCCTTTCTCCCACTTCCCCCTCTCCCCTGTCCTCCCAGAACCATCAGTCCTATTGTTTTCTCTTTGGGATTGTTTATCTTGCCTATCTTATATAGATAGATATGGGCGGGGGGGGGGGGAGAGGCGAGAAAGAAAAAGAAGGAAAAAAAGGTCTGTCTGCTGACTCTTATATGTTTTACTATCGAGTCTGATGAGGTGCCAAGCCCTTCCCTCCGAGGCTGACGTCTATTTTTAGGATTCATCAAGGACTTCCTTGCTTTGCTCCCCTTGCTGTTCTGTTGCGTTGCCTTTATGTTTCAACCCAGTGTATATGTATGGGGCAATCAGCTCGGGCACAATTCCCACACTATGCCTCCAGCGCTGTCCTCTGCAGCACTGTGGGTCAGTGAAGGAATGTCCTATCTCATGGTGGGGCTGGCCCTATGGTCATTTCCATGCCTTGGCTGCTCTAAGCAGGAGTGCTATCCTTAGGACTTGGTGGGCCAAGATGTGGTTCTCTCTCTCTCTTCCTCTTAGTTTGCTCCCATGAGGTCTTGGCAGGCCTGCCACTTTCCCCGGGCTGTATCTTCAGTGCTGTCCCCTGTAGCACAGTCTTCTGGGGAGGCATCGTCTTAGTTGGGATTGGGTCGGCCCTGCAGACCTCTCTGTTAGTTCACTGCTTCATGCTGGTATGTTACCCTTAAGGGTTTACATACCAGGTTGAAGTCTGGTCCCTCTCTCCATTTCTTCTGGAGACATAAACACTATCCTCTCCATGGTTGGGTTAGTGCCCTGTTCCCCCACTATCCACATCCTCTTTTCTCTCTCTCTTTCTTGTCCCCTCCTTTTTAGTTGGCTTCCATATGCATCTCTGGGTTGGGTCTGACCCCTGACAGAGTGCCTGGGCCTCACCCTGGGAATTGATGCATTTAGTGGCTTTTCCCCTATGTCCCTTGTGCTTTTTAAGCTTGCCTCAGTGGGCTCATGTTGTACTTGTCCTTTTGTGCTTGGCTAACTTCACTAACCGTAATTTCCTCCAACTCTTCCATGTGACCATGTGCTTCATGTGTTCATCACTGATTTTTAGGGATGCGCACTGCTCCATTTTATGAGTTTTTTTCTTTCATTTTATGAGTTTTTATCCATTTGTCAGTTGATGGAAATTTGGGTTGTTTCCAACTCTTTGTGATTGTGAACTGTGCCGTGATGACTATTGGAGTGCACATGTTTGCCATGATCTGTTTCTTATCTTTTCTGGGTATATGCCCACTAAGGGGACTTCTGGGTCATATGGAAGCTTGATTTCCATTTGGTTTAGGTATAGCCAGATCGATTTCCATAGTGGCTGCACGTATCTACAGGTCCACCAGCAGTGGATGAGTGTTCCTATCTCACTGAGCGCCCCTCCAACATTTGTTGCTTTCTGACTTTTTTGAATTGGGCTATCTTTGTGGGTGTTAGGTGATAGCTCATAATTGTTTTAATTTGCATTTCCCTTATGGCTAGCAATCAAGAAGATTTTCTCATATGTTTATAGGCCATTCAGATTTCCACCCTTGTGAAATTTCTGTTGAGGTCCTTTGCCCACCTCCTCAATGGGCTATTTGTTTTTTCTTATTGTTGGCTAGCTGAGTATTGTAAATCTTAATCATAAGGCCCTTTTCTGATGTGTCATTGCTGAAGATGTTGTCCATCTGTGGGCACTCTTATTACTCTCTTGGTGAATTCTTTCAATGTACACAGGTGTTTTATCTTCAGTATATCCCACTTGTCAATCTGTGCTTCCTCTGTGTTTATGTCCTTCCCTATTTCCAATAACTTATGTATTCCCTGCACCAAGGTTCTTAGGCTTGTCCCAATTCCCTCATTAATGGCCCTAATAGTTTGGGTTTTACCTTGAGGTCTGTGATCCACCAAATAAGGGTCTTGCTTCATTTTTCTGTGGGTAGATAACCCATTTTCCCAGCACTGCCTGTTGAAGAGAGCACCCACTTCCCATTTGATATTTTTTTCGGCCCTTATCAAGGATCAGTTTTCTGTATGCAGATTATTTCATTTCTGGGCTTTTAGTTCTTTCCCATTGGTCTGAATATCTGTCATTATACCAGTACCATCTTGTTTTGACCACTGTAGCTATATAATAGGTGCTAAAGTCAAGTAAAGCAAGTCCTCCAACTTTGTCCTTCTTCTTTAGGAGTTCTCATATAATTCTGGGCTTCTTCCCTCTCCATATGAAGTTGTCAGTTTTTCTAATTCTTTGAAAAAATATGTTGGTATTTGTATTGGGATTAAATTTGAATAGTGCCTTGGGCAGGACTGACATCTTTACTATATTAAGTCTTCTGATCCATGAGCATTGGATATTCTTCCATTTGTGGAGGTCACTCAATTTGTGTCTTTTTTTGGTATAAGAAAGAGATTTATGTACAAGAGCAATTGAACATTGAGAGAACATCCCAGTCCAGTCCAGATCAAGTCCATAAGTTGATATTAGTCCATATGTCCGATGCCAATCTATAAAGTCCTCTTCAGACTCACAAAACACATGTAATGATGCCAAATGTAGAAGATCACAGGCCAGTGGGTAGAAAGCGGCACTGGAAAAATCTCAGTGCTGGCAGGGGTCTCTACGTGGCTTCTCTGGCTGCAGATGTCTGGTTAAATCAGAGTAGGTCCATGTAGCATCTCCAACTTAGGGCACTAGCGTAGTTCCATGTGTCTTCTCAGCTGCAACATCTCCCAGGGAGTGGAAGAGAGAGAGAAGTGTCTCCCGCCTCCAAGGAAGAGTCCATGCTTTGCTATTGTGAAGGGTACTACGTTTTTGATCTCCTCTTCCCTGGTCTTGTTTGAAATATATAGCAGTCTGATAGACTTCTATTTGTTGATCTGTATCCTGCCACTCTGCCACAATCCCCAATCGCTTCCAGCACTCCTCTTGTGGAGCTTTTGGGGTTTTCCATAGATAAAATCATATCATTTTGAGTAATGATAGTTTCACCTCTTCTTTCCCCAAATGAATACCTTTGATGTCTTTCCTTTGCCTTATGTTGCTAGCTAGGACCTCCAGTGTGATGTTAAGTAAAAGTGGGGACAAGGGGCATCCTTGTCTGGTCCCCTTTTCAGTGGCATTATTTTCATCTTTTCACCATTGACTACCACATTGGCTGTTGGTTTTTCATATATAGCTTGTACTATATTGAGGAATTTTTGTGAAGCCCTTGTTGTGCTAATAAGATAGAGAAATAATGAACGCCACCACTGCCCTCCTAGTTCCACTGTAGACGAGAGACTGGGTGGGGAAGTCATTACTACCCAGCCTCTGGATTGTCTTTTCTGCCTTTCAGATCCACCCCCTTTACACCTTACTATTTCCTCCCCTGCAATGGACATTTCTTTAATTTCTCCCTTGGGTCTCACAGTACCTAAGGGAAATTAGGATGAGAGAAGGAAGTAAGAAGAAGTGTGAATTAGTATGGTGAATAAAAAATGGAGGGGGGAGAGAGCTGCATTTTGAATAGCTGAGAGATGACAGATATGGAAAGTAAGCATTTATTTGCTCATTTTACAATACGTATTAAAGTCCTATCATGTACTAGGCATTATAGGTATACTGTAAGCCAAAATAAATAAATGAATGAATTTGTGTCTTCATGGAGTGTGCGTTGAACAAAGAACCCAAAGGGACATGGAAACCTTGCTGTTGTTGTTCTTGGTGAAGGTCGAGTTGGCCCTTCGACTCATGGTGACGCCACACACAATGGGACAAAATGCCATACCCATGGTTGACCATAGACTGGAACTTTGAGACACAGGATTTTCCTGGGCTGATTTTTTTCAGAAGTGGATAACCAGGTCTTTTGTCCTAGTCTTCCATCTTAGTCTAGAAGTTCTGCTGACACCTGTTTGGCAACATTGCAACACCCAAGACTCCACTGACATGGGTGATGACAGTACACAAGGGCTGACCCAGTTCACCTGCAAGGAGAAAGAGAGTTCTACCACTGCCGCCACTGCCCCATTATAGCTGCTGGTGTGCATGTGAGAGCATGCAATAATGGGGTTGGTCAAATCAGAGAAGGCTTCCCTGGGGAAGAAATAGTTAAGCTGAATCCTAAAGGATAAAAGAAGAGACGACTGGATGAAGAGGAGGAAAAAAAAAAAAAGCGTGCCAGTCAGGTAGGACCTCACATAAAGCTAAGGGAACCTTTAGAGAACATATTTCTAGTAGCCATAAAGAGTAAACACGATCAAGAATATGCAAAGATCTCTTACAACTCAATTGGAAAAGCACAAATAACCCCATAGAAAAGCAGGTAACAGTCATGATCTAACACATCATGGGACACAATCATATTTTCCCAGTAAGCATAGACAGACATGCTCTTTGTAAGTAGTCATCAAGGAGCTGCAAATCAAAATTACAGTGGGGTAGGCTGACAACGATGGAAAGGCTGACCACACTCCGTGTTGCTGGACTACAGGATCCGTAATACATTGCTAGTGTGAAAGTGATGGTTTACAGCTTCTTATGAAATTAGCTTGGCATTTCCCTCCACTGGCATACACTCATATATCCTAGGTTACATAGCAAAGAGTATGTCATGGCTACGTAGAAGGTTGCTCATAGCAGCACTGTGTCTAATAGGAAAAAAGTCCCACAAAAAAGAACAACTCAGAAAAAATCTGATTAATGATCAAAAGGGAGGTAGAAAAGTAAGCAATGGGTGCATTCATTCAATGGGATATTGCATGTTAGTAAAAACAGATAAACTGCCATGAGGCCATGTGGATGACCCTTGTTGTTGGGTGCCATTGAGTGACTTCTGACTCACACCATCTATGCACCTCATAAGGAAACCCTGCCAGCTCCTGCACCACCTGAACCATTGTGCTTATGCTTGATCCCTTTCTTGCAGATGCTCTGTCAATCCATCTTGTCAAGAGCCCTTTCCTTTTTAATTTCCCCTCCACTTTACCAAGCATGGTGTCCTGCTCCAGAGACTGGTCTCTTCTGGTAACATGTCCAAAGTATGTGAGGCAACATCTCAGCATCCTTGCCTCTAAGGAGCACTCTGACCATACTTCTTCTGAGATAGATTTGTTTGTGTTTCTGGCAATCTATGGTACTTTCAATATTTTTGGCTAGCACGCTAATCCAAATGCACCAGCCCTTCACAATTTAATATTAACTGAAAAAAATCAAGGCCAAAAATAATGCATAGTGTATAAACCCATTTTATGATCAAGTTATAAGCACCCAAAATTACTTATAAGAATATATATATATATATATATATATATATATATATATATATATATATATATATATATATATATATATATATATATGATGAATCTTGTGACCAGGAGGAAAAAATGTCAGTGCAGCTTTCGGTTAGGTGTGGATTTTTGTCAATATCCTTGCTTGTGAGTGCTTACTGTGTTGTGTGTTGTTGAGTTGATTGAGAATCACAGCATCTCTACAGGACAGAGTAGAAGTTCCCCCATAGGATTTCCTAGGCTATAATCTTTACAGAAGATTGGCAGGTCTTTTCATCTGTGGAGCCACTAAAGGGTTTGAATCATCTACCTTTTGGTTAGCCGCCACATGCTTAAAATTTTCTTTACAAAATAATGAATGAATAAATAAATAAGCCATGCAATGCATGGCCAACTACGGCAGTGGATCATTAAGTAAAGTTTGTAATTAAGCCAATTCTGTCTCTGAGTTTAGAGACATCTGGCATTTAGAGAAATAATTGTTTTTCTTGATTGAAAAAAAAGCGATTATAGCTGGGGTACTGACAGAGATGAGGGTATATGATGGTTGGAAGTGGAGGGAAGGGGAAGTGAGGGAGGGAGCCAGGCCATGCCGGATCTCAGAGGTCCTGTTATGGATTTTGAATTTAATTAGATGATGCATGCAGGTTAAGTGCAACTCTTAACCTAAAGGTTGGCAGTATTGTGGAAGTACGTCCTGGAGCTCCGTTTTCATAAAGATGACAGCCAAGACCACTGTGTTGGTCTGGGTTGACTAGAGAAACAAATTCATAGGCACTCATATGTGTGTAAGAAAGAGCTTTATATATAAGAGCAATTGAATATTGAGAAAACATCCCAGCCCAGACCAGATCAAGCCCATAAGTCCGATATTAGTCCGTATGTCTGACACCCATCTATAAATTCCCCTGTAGACTCATGAAACACATGTCATGATGCTGAATGCAATGCAAGAAGATCTGATAGGCCAGTGGGTGGAAGGTCTTGTGGATCCAGTGGCCATGGAAGCATCTCAGGGCTGGCAGGGGTCTCCATGTGGCTCCTTCAGCTCCAGGGCTCTAGCATAGCTCTATGTGTCTTGTCTTGCAGGGAGTGAGCATGTGTCTTCCCTCCAGTGAGTGATTTATCTCCTTAGGACCTCCAAACTCTCCCCATTTCACTCTTAAAATCTCAAATTGACAACAGGTTATATAACTACCACAACCACCTTATGGACAAATAGTACGCTGTAATATAAACTCCTAGACAAAAACAGGTTGGGTTTGGGGTTTTATGGTGACATGGTCAACTTTATGTTTCTGAGCCTCGTTCTGGTACCTTGTAGATACTTTATCAGTAATGCTAAGAGAGACTGTGTGGAGAGTTTGTTCTGAGGTTCCATCAATACTGTCGGTGAGAGGTTATGGAACCTAGGGTAAGACGAGGGATGAAAGAAGGAAAAGGAGTTGAAGAACAGTAGTAAATAAACTTAATATTGTTGGTGTTTCCATTTGTGAAGTTGACTAGTGAACCATTTCCTGAAAACAAATTTGGTTGTGAGGAAAGTGGGTATGGTATTGAAGATTATATTAGACAGGGTTCTCTAGAGAAACAAAAGCAGGACACTAGTGATTTTATATATATTTATATGGATATATATAACATAAGAAATAAATAGTTAATTAACCTATAGAGTAGTACAAATGACTCAGTGCAACTCACTTCCGTGAGAAAGCTAATACACCGGCAGTCTTTCCAGTCTTGAGGGCCGCCGGGTAGTCCTCTGTAGAGCAATTCAGGCTATCCGATCACAGGCAGCAAACAGCAAGGCAGGTCACCAACAGTCAGCCAGATGACAGGGTCTGACAGTCCCCAGCTCAAGAGATGTATACTCTAGTAGTGTGGCAAAGCAGGTCTTGAAGGAACCTCAAATTACAGCGACACAGTCAACGGGTTAGGTGTCCCACAGGTAGTGTAGCTTGCAAATTGGGGCAGTGAACAAGCTAAGGCAACGCACACTGGTCTGATCATCAAAGAGCAAAAGACCCAAGAACTAGACAGGCGAGGCTCACTGAGCCACTTATCTCTCCGCCCTTCAATTAATCCCACATGTGTTTATCGGCCAGGTTGGCACAATAAACCTGAACTATCTCAAAGATGTGGAGGCACTTTGAGATATCCAAGAGGGTATCTGAATTGGTGGTATGTAACCTCATAGGAGTTATGAGTTGGGCTGACTGCGAGGTCAACAGTTCAAAACCACCAGCTGCGTTGCAGACAAAAGATGGGGTTTTCAACTTCTGTAAAGTTACAGTCTCAAAAAAAAAAAATTACAGTCTCGGAGACCCACAGGGGTAGTTCTACCCTGTCCTACAGGGTCACTCTTTCTCAGCATAGACTCGATGGCGGTGGGTTTTTTAATTTGGTGGAATCTGGACTGAGACTGTACAAGGAAGTCACGCACACGCATCTATGTGTTGATTAATGTTGTGAAAGTTGGTGAGGTTACCTAGAAGAAAACCATGAAGTGACAAGAGAGCTGTTGTGAAAACAAAGCAAACCAAACCAAATGAGCCTTAATAGTTAACTAACTAAATCTTAAGTGCCATTGAGTTGCTTCTGACCCATAGCACCCCCATTCCCAACAGGAAGAACCACGGCTCAGTGCTTAGCCACCCTCACAGGTTCTATGGAGCTTCATCCCATGTTGCGGCCATCACCATCGTGGGCATTCATCTTGCCAAGGGCTTTCCTCTGTTTACTGCTCCACCACTTTACCAAGCCTGCTGTCCTTCCCTAGGCACTGGTCTCTCCAGATCACATGTCCCGAAGTGCATGCGATGAAGTCTCTCCACCTTTGCCTCTAAGGAGTATTCTGACTACTTCTTCCCAGGCAGATTTGTTTGTCCTTTTAGTAGTCTATGGTACTTTCAAAATTCTTCTCCAGCATTACTTTTAAATGCATCAGTTCTTCTTCAGACTTCCTTATTCAGTGTTCAACTTTCATATGTATGTGAGGCAACTGAAAATACCATGGCTTGAGTCAGGTGTACCTGACTCTAATGAGCGCTTGTGCAGTAGGTGAGTCTTTTGCATTTACCCAATGCGATGGGTCTTTTGATCTCTTAACTAATACTTCCATGAGCATTGATTGTGGATCCAAGAAGGACAAAATCCTGGAAAACGACCATCTGTTCTCTATTAATTTCAATGGTCCCTATTGGTCTAATTGTGAGGGTTTCGGTCTTTTTTACAGTAAGTATAATCCATACTGAAGGCTGAGATCCTTGATCTTCATCAGAAAAGGCTTCAAGTCTTCCTCACTTTCAGTAAACCCGGTGTTGCAGCCACTGAGTCGCTTGTCTTGTTGAGGGCCTTCCTCTTATTTTGCTGCCCCTCTACTTTAGGGAGCATAATGCCCTTCCTCAGGGACTGCTGTTTCCTGATAACATGTCCAAACGACACAAGATAAAGGCTCACCAGTCTTGACTCTTAAGAAGCATTCTGGCCATACTTCTTCCAAGACAGATTGGTTAGTCCATGGTACTTTCAATATTCTTCACCAATATGCTTTAAATGCATTAATTCTTCTGCTGTCTTCCTTAGTCGATCCCCAACATTCACATGCAGATGCAGCTATTGAAAATACAATGGCTTTGGTCAGGAGCTCTTAGTCCTCAAAGTAACCTCTCTGCTTTTCAACACTTTAAAGAGGGCATGTACAACAGATTTGCCTAATGCAACATGGGTAAATATTAGAACTGATTTTCCTGTATGAATGCGATCTGTACATGTATCTGTCAACAAGCCTGTCAGCATGATGCTATCATTTCCAACCCTGACTGGCAATATATTAGAGTTCCAGTTGCTATATGACCTCGCCAATACTCGAGAGTGCTTTACATTTTAGTTTGCTATTTGATGTGTAGCGATGCTGTGCATCATATTTTCAGTGATTACACTTTTTATTGTTGAAAATACACGCAGGAAAACAAACACCAATTCAAAAATTGTTATGTGTACAATTCAGTAGCATCAACTGCATTCTTCAAATTGTACAGATGCCCTCACTTCCCTTTTCCAGATAATGCAGTGATTTAAATTTATATTGTTTTGAGACAAATGTCATGCCTTGAAATGTATCTTCCCCTCCCCCAAATATATGGTGTGAATCCTAACTCCAGCCATGGTTACCCTCACTTGTCTGGCAGGTCACCTGACTGTGGTGCTTTGTAGGTGATGCTGTGATAACAGGGCGATGCCACCAGTGTTTCAAATAGCAGCAGGTGACCAAGGGTAGACAGGTTTCGGAGGAGCCAGCAGACTACAACCAGACTAGGACAAAGTAAGAAAAACTTCTGAAAACCCGGCCCGTGAGCAGTTTGTGAATCTGTTCATCGTCTGAGATGGTGCTAGAAGGTGAGCACCTCATGTTGGAAGGGGCTCAACATACAACTGCTCCATCAAAGTAAAGCTTACCTTCGTACTGTGGACAGAGCAAGGATATTGTGACCTTCATTTGCTGATAGGGCAGGACTCAAGCTGAGAAGAAATAGCTGCAGACAACCAATAATTGAAATGTGGAATGTACAAAGTATAAATTGAGAAACATTAGAAATCATCAAAAATGGAACAGAACACAAAAAGTTCGATATCCCAGAGATTGTTGAGCTGAAATGGACTGATGTTCGCCATTTTGAATCACAGTTTACTCTTCTGGGAATGACAGATGCAAGAGGAATGGTGTGGCATTCAGTATCAAAAAGAACATTAAATTTTTTTAAAAACCATTTTATTGGGGGTTCATACAACTCTTATTACAATCCATACATGCATCCATTGTGTCAAGCACATTTGTACGTTTGTTGCCATCATCATTTTCAAAACATATTCTTTCTACTTGAGCCCTTCAAAAAGAAAATTTTAAGACTTGTCTTTAAGTATAAAGCAGTCTGTGATACAAAAACATCTATATGACTCCAAAGAAGAGCAGTCATATAATTATTATTCACATTTAGCCAATAATGACTAAAGCCAAGGGTAAAAAATTTGAAGAATTCTACCAAATTCTTCAATGTGGACTTGGTCAGGCTTACAATCTCGATGCATTGATAATTGCTGGTGATTGAAATGAGAAGGTTAGGGAGCTAGAGAAAGGACATAGCTAGAAAATGAGGCTTTGGTGATAGAAATGAAGCTGGAGATCACAGTATAGTATTTTGCAAGTCCAATGACATTAAACATCCCTGTTTTCAACATGATAAACAGTGACTACACATGTAGCTCTCACGACATGGTGACTACACAGAAATCAAAATGCCGACATTTGTGGGAAGAGACGATGGAGAAGCTCAATATTATTAACCAAAACAAAGCCAGGGGCTGCCTGTGAAACAACCTGTCCCCAGAAATTTGGAATACAGCTACCTGATCTATCAAATGGAAGAGATTCATCTTTGTTCCCATTTGAAAGGAAAATGACCCCGTAGAATGCAGAAATTATTGAACAATATCATTAATATGACAAACAAATATGGCATTAAAGTAAAATTTTGCTCAAGATAATTAAAAAATATTGCAGCAGAACATCAAGAAGGAGCTGCCAGAAATTGAAGTAGGATTCAGAAGATGTGGAACAGGTGCTGCTGACATCAGATGGAGCTTGGCTAAAATCAGAGAATATCAGAAAGATGTTTGCTTGATCTTTTATTGACTATGCAAAGGAATGTGACTGCGTGGATCATTAAGAAATGATGGGAATTCCTGAACATTAGTGTGCTCCGGTTGAACCTGTTTATAAACAAGGAGGAGTTTAAAATCAGGAAAGATGTGTCAGGGTTATATCCTTTTACCATGCCTACTCACGTTGTATGTCGGGCAAAGAATCCCAGCAGCTGACCTTTATGAAGAAGAATGTGATCAGGATCAGAGGAAAACTTACTAGTGTTCTACAATAGGTAAATGGCACAACCTTTCTTGTTGGACGTGAAGAGGGCTTGAAGCACCGATCAAGATGAAAGGCTGCAACTTTCAAGATGGATTACTGTTCAATGTAAAGAAAGCCAAAATTCTCCAGTAGGTAACATCGTGATAAATGGAAGAGACTGGAGATGTCAAGGATTTCATTGTACTTGAGGAGATAATAAACACTCTTGGGATCAGCAGCCAAAAAATCAAACAATGTGTTTACTATATTGTACAAAGCTGCTGTACAGACCTCTGAATTGTTGAAGTGCAGGGATGTCACTTTGAGAACTAAGGTGCATCTGGGCCAGCTCACGATACTCTTGATCACATCATACGTATGTTAAAGCTAGACCACGACTATGGAAGACCACAGAAGAATGGATGCACTTGAATTATTTATCATCTTGGAGAAGAGTATTATAACCACTGTGGATGGCCAGAAGAACAAACAAAGCTGTCATAGAAGAAGTACAGCCTGCATGCTCCTTAGAAGCTAGGGTTTGAATCTTTGTCTCATGAAATTTGGGCATGTTATCTGGAGAGACCAGTTCCTGTCAAAGGACAGCATCCTTTTGTGTAATAGTTAGGTTTTGTGTCAACTGGGCTGGGTCTGACAGAGACTGGTCAACCCTGGTGGCTATAGCCTTTATCTACCCTTCAGTCCTGGAACTGACCTGATCCCCATGACTAAACTTTTAGTTAAACAATACATCAATCATGTGCACAATAACATTCGGAACCTTTCCAGCTCCTTAGAATAGTGAAACATTGAGATAAAAATGAGGCAGCACTCAACCAGGGCCAGTTTAGAAGGCAGAAAGAGGTAGGGGAAAACAAGGGGGCAAATGAAAACAGAACTGCAGGGACGAAGTGAGATAAGTGATATTGCATTGTGGAGATTATAAGCAAAGGCATGAAACAGCATGCGCACGAAATGTTGAATGACAAACTATTTTGCACTTAAAAGCTTTCACCCAATTCACACCAAAAAAAGATTGGAAAAAAGATCAGTTTAAGCAAACAGCAAGAAAACGGTGATGGGGAAAGGTAGGAGCTTTACCACATGAAGATCACCAACAAACCAGGGAACAGAAACTGGAAGGAGACAAGGCCTCTTCCCAAGAGTTGACCGGGATATAAAGCTTTCCCCTGGAGCTGCTCCCCGAATTTGAACGTTTGCTCTTCTGACTCTGAAAAGGAGCCCTGGTGGTGGAGTGGTCCTGAGTTGGGCTGCGATCCTCAAGGCTAGCACTATGAACCCACCGCCCACTCCTCAGGAGAAGAGGGGGCTTTTTACTACCAGAACCAGCTAGTCTCAGAAACACAGAGGGAGTCTACCCTGTCCTATAAGGTCACTATGAACTGTCATCGAGTTGGCAGTGAGTTTGGTTGGAAACTCTGAAAGACTAAATTTCTGTTGGTTAAAGCCACCAGATTGTGATATTTCTCTTAGAGCAGAACTCAAACCCCCAAATGTACTGCCATCAAGTGATTCCTAGTAGACAGTTAATAATGCTAAGCATCTTCTGTGATGTTTCTGGGCAACTATTTAGTCTACTACTTAGTCTACTACTTCAATGATATTTTTGACTTCTTAAAAAAAATTAGTGAACCAAGAGAGTAATAAGAAAGCCCACAGACTGGGAAAACATCTTTAGCAATGACATATCAGACAAAGGCCTTATTAGTAAAATCTACAATATTCTGCTAATTTCCAAAAAGAAAAAACTAATTGCTCACTGAGGAGGTGGGCAAGGGACCTGAACAGAAGTGTCACAGGGGCAGAAATCTGAATGGTCAATAAACATATGAGAAAATGTTCCCGATCATTAGCCATAAGAGAAAAGCAAATTAAAACAACAATGAGGTACTACCTAACACCCTCAAAGGTAGCCCAATTAAAAACATCAGAAAGTAACAAGTGTTGGAGGGGCTGTGGGGAGACAGGAACTCTCATCCACTGCTGGTGGGCCTATAAGTATGTACAACCACTATGGAAATCAATCTGGTGATATCTAAAACAGATGTAAATCGAGCTACAATAAGAGCCAGCAATCCCGCTACTGGGCATAGACCTAGATGAGGCAAGAAACAAACCACAGCCAGCCATCTGTGTTCCAGTGTTCATCGGGGCACAGTTCACAATTGCAAGGAGTTGGAAACAGCCTAAATTTCCATCAACTGATGAATGGATTAAAAAACTGTGGTACCTACATACAGTGGAGTACTACACATCACTAAAAAGCAGTAATGAATGTATGAAGCACATCACCACATGGGAAGAACTGGAGCAAATCATGCTAAGGGAAGTAAACCAAGCACAAAAGGACAAGTACTACATGAGTCTGCTAAGATAAGCTTAAAAAATATGCAAAGAGGGCATAGGGGAAAAAAAAACTACTGTATACAAACATTCCTGGGGTGAGAACCAGGCAGTTTGGCAGGGGCCAGACCAGATCCAGGAATACATATGGTAGTCAACTAAGGGTACAAAAAAAAAAGAAAGAAAGAAAGAAAGAAAGCAATGGGTAGTGGGGAAACAGGACACTAACCCACCCAAGGAGAGTGTATTATTTATATCTCCACAGGGAAAGAGGGACTAGACTTCGACCTGGTGCTCCAAAAAGTGAATGCAACATGTCGGCATGGAGTAGGGAACCAATGGAGAAGTCTGAGGGGCTGGCCCCAAATCCAACAACATGGACAGCTGCCCCTCTCCCCAGAAGAATTCACTTCAGAGGACAGCACTGAATCTGTAGCTCAGGGAGAGGGACATGTCTGATCAGAGTACACAGGAGCAAATGAAGGGGGAGGAAGAGAGAGTGGAGCACATCCTGGCCCCACCAAACCTTGAGGATGATACTCCTGCTCAGAGCAGCCAATCCATAGAGAAGACCATATGACCAGCCCCACTATGAGACATGACATTCCTCACTGGCCCATAACCCTACAGGGGATAGCACTGGAGACAGTGTTGGAATTGCGCCTGATCTGATCCCACCACACCGAGGCAAAACACTAAGGACATGCAATAGAACAGCAAGAGGAGCAGAGCAAGGAAGTCCCCAGGGAATACCAAAAATAGACTTTGGGACCAGAGCTTGGCACCCCATCAGACGCAACTGGAAAACACTCCTAAAGGCCAACAAACAGTCTTGAACTAACTACAAGCTTTTCTTTTTGTAGTTGCTGTTTTTTTTGTCATTGGCTTTTTTGTTGTTGCTGTTGTTTTGTTTTCTTTTGTTGCTAAGTTTTGCTCTGTCTTGTTTTTGTGCATGTTACTATCTCCACAGGTCTGCCTAAATAAAATAGACTTGATGAACAATGTGGAGGAGAAAACAATGGGACCGACAGTTCTGGGGACCATGGGAGATGGGGAGGGGGTGGAAAGGAAGTGGTGTTAACAAACCCAGGGACAAGGGAACAAAAGTGATCCAAGTCGGTGGTGAGGAGAGTGTAGGAGGCCTGGTAGGGCATGATCAAGGGTAATGTAACCGAGAGGAATTACTGAAACCCAAATGAAGACTGAGCGTGATAGTGGGACAAGAGGAAAGTAAAAGGAAGTAGATGAAAGAACTAGGAGGCAAAGGGCAGTCATAGAGTTCTAAATAAAGGCATGTAAATATATTTATAGAGGAGGATGGGGAAATATATCAATGTGTATATATTTTTAGGTAGCAGATGGACATTGGGCCTCCACTCAAGTACTCCTCAATGCTAGAATACTTTATTCTATTAAACTGGCATTCCATGATGCTCACCTTCCTGACATGATCGCTGAAAACAAAGAGGGTGCCTAAGCAAATGTGGTGAAGAAAGCTGATGGTTCCTGCCTATCAAACGATATAACATCTGGGGTCTCAAAGGTTTAAAGGTAAACAAGCGGCCATCTAGCTCAGAAGCAACAAAGCCCATACAGAAGAAGCACACCAGCCTGTGTGATCATGATGTATCAAAGGGATCATGTATCGGGCATCAAAGGAAAAAAATCAAATAATTGTGAATGAGGGGGAATGCAGATTGGGTACCCAAGACCCATCAGTGGGCAACTGGACATCCCTTACAGAAGGGTTGCCAGATGAGCCAGTCAGGGTGCAGTGTAGCAAGGATGAAACATACAACTTTCCTCTAGTTCCTAAATGCTTCTTCCCCACCCACTATCATGATCCCAATTCTACCTTACAAATCTGGCTAGGCCAGAGGATGTACATGGGTAGAGATAGAAGCTGAAAGCACAGGGAATCCAGGACAGATAATCCCTTCAGGATCAGTGCTATGAGTGGTGATACTGGTAGGGTTAAGGGAGGGTGGGTGGAAAGGGAGAAATGATTACAAGGATCTACATATAACTTCC
Source organism: Tenrec ecaudatus (assembly GCF_050624435.1). Lineage (NCBI taxonomy): Eukaryota > Metazoa > Chordata > Mammalia > Afrosoricida > Tenrecidae > Tenrec > Tenrec ecaudatus. Next base: position 101,878,588 of record NC_134537.1, read on the forward strand.
ACCCTGGGGGGTGGACAACAGAAAAGTAGGTGAAGGCAGATGTCAGAGAGTGTGAGATATGACAAAATAATAATTTATAAATTATCAAGGGTTCATGAGGGCAGGGGGAGTGGAGGGAGAGGGGAGGGGAAAATGAGGAGCAGATACCAAGGGCTCAAGCATAAAGCAAATGTTTTGAGAATAGTGATGACAACAAATGTACAAATGTGCTTGACACAATGTATGTATGTATGGATTGTGATGAGTTGTATGAGCCCCCAATAAAATGATTAGAAAAAAATTAGTGAGCTAACAGAAATTTCTATATATGAGGGGGCTTCAAAAAGCTAATGGAAAAATTTCATTATCTTTTTATTTCATTTTTACATTAATTTTTGAAATTCCCTTATGTTCTGCCTATTTGTCTGCTCTTACATTCTTATAATCCTCTTCCAATCTCTGGCTCGATTTTTCATTTCATTTTAAGTGTGTCCACTAAAGGACAGAATTTTTAAATTTTTATAAAATCTGATTAAGAAATATTTATCTACTAAAAATTTCTCCTAGAAATTTTATAATTTCAGCCTTTACATTAGGTTTCTGATGCATTGGGTTAGTGTTTGTGAACAGTAGAAGGTTAGGGTTGAGGTTAATTTAAAAAATTAAAATTCAGAACAATTGTTGAAAAGACTTATTCTTTCCTGACTGAAATATATTATCATCTTTGTAAAAATTAATTGACTATATAGACTTGGCCTATTTCTAGACTTTTAACTCTCTACCACTGATCTATATGTATAACGGGAATATAGATCCCACTGTTTTAATTATTGTAGTTTAATAGTAAGTGTTGAAATTGGGTACTGCAAAGTGTTGCAAATGATTTATTTTCTAAAATAGTTTTGATTGTTTTAGGTACTTTAAATTTCTATAAGAAGACCCTGCATGAATGCTGTCTGAGATTGCTTGGCATATGTAGGTCTAGTTTTAGAAAAACTTAACAACAATAAGGCTTCCAGTGTGCAAACATGGTTTATTTCTCCCTCGGCATGTCTTTGTTGTTGGGTGCCACTGAGTGGGTTACCACCCATAGCAACCATATGTTACACCAGAACGAAACCCCGCATTGTCTTTATAGGATGGAATTATTGAATTGTATGACATGTGGGTGAAGTGCTGAGAAAACTGTAACAAAGAGAAAGTAACAGACATAGTTATTGTTTTGAATGTGGAGATGGCATCACACGTGCATCTATGTCAAAACCTACTAAGTTCTACACAGTAAACACATGCAACTTCTGGGATGTCAATTATACTTATATAACACTGCCTTTAAAATTGAAATCCATGACAGCTCCATGCTCCTTGCATTTTCTATTATGATCATGAAGTAATTCACAACAATATTAGAGATACACATAGCATGATTGGAATGTAGCTTGGTGTTTTTGGAAAAGAAATAGAACTTCTCAATTACGTATTAACATTCATTTCTTGGCTCTGGTAAATAAAAGATTTTTAAAGAATAAATCATGCCATTGAGTTGGTCCCTTTTCATCAGTTTTGAAATAAAGCTATTGAATTTGAGATCTCAACACTAGAAATTATGATACAGTGGATTATTTCCCTAATGTGTTCAATTACTTTCTTGAGTAAAAACTTCTGAGAAAGAAAAATGGCCTGTGCTCTGAGTTATTGGTTGTAGCTTTACTTATTTCATGTGACTTCTTGGAGTGTGCAACAACGTCTTGGCTGTCTGATTGATTGGAACTTGAACAATTCTCAGCTCTTTGTGAGCTCTGGGAATTGTCCAGGGTCCAGCATTTTGAGTGTTGTGCTTTGCCTGTTTCCCAAAGCCTCACCCTATGCACTCATGTTTAGACAAAGACTGAAGGAGGTCCATATCTAGACCCCTGAAGCTCTTTTCTGTGTTGTGCCAACTTGGCTCTCTCAACTCAGGGAGACCGCCATGCTCTCCTTTCCCGCCTCAAACTCAATTCACGGCCAAGTCCATTCTGATGCACAGCTACCCAATGGTCAGCATAGGACTGGCCCCATAGGTTTCTGAGGGTGTACATCTTTAGAGCCCAGACAGCCTTACGTATTTTTTTTCCAGCAGAGCCCCTGGTCTTTGAACTGCTGATTTGCAGTTAGTAGCCCGGTGTGCATAACCCGTTATAACACTCGGCCTCCTTGCTTCCCAGGTTGAAGTGTTCCTTTTAGCAAAAGTTGGAACAATTGTAGTTTGTTTTGTTTCTTTCCCTTTTCTTAGGGCTTATTTCCTGTACTGCCTTTTTCAAATGTCTGAAACTATTTTTTTCATACGAATTTTCAGATTTTCTGGTTCGTGGCAAATGAGCAAACACCCAGGCACAAAACCACCGCCGTGGAGTCGATTTCACCTCTTAGTGACCCTACCTACAATTTTTGAGCCTGTAAACCTGTGTGGGGACAGACAGCCTCTTCTTTCTTCCTCAGAGCTGCTGGTGGGCTTAAACGGCTGACCTTGCTGTTAGCGGTCCAAGTACCTAACCCACAGTGTGACCCGGGCTCCTTTGGGCAAGCACAGCACCAGTTCATTTCACAAGGAGGTAAGCAGAAGGCATACTTTGAGAGTTCTGAGAATTGGAAATACCGGAGCCTCCGAAGGAGGAGCACTCACATAGGAAGGCAGAAACTTGAGAGGGTTTGTGGAGATTTGTTCCCAAGGAACAGAGTGAAAGCTAGATTCTTGTCGACTGAAGTAAGTTTATTGGTTAAAGCCATACTTGCTATGGCAATAAATAAATAAATAAATAAATAGATAGATAGATAGATAGATAGATAGATAAATAACAGCATTTCAGTGACTTTACAAAATGTTAGCTAACTTATAATTCTTATATTCTTATAACAGTTGTTATATTCTTGTTATATTATTATATTCTTATAACAGTTGACATTTCTAGTTGTCCCCGGTCATTGGGAAACTTTCCTTTATGACAGTATTTAGAAAACCAGCCTCCTCCCAGTTTAGAGCGACATCATCTCCTAACAGAACTTTTTCACTGGATTTCATTGTGTAAAAGTTACTTCCTAAAGTCTACCTAGAAGTGACGCACACTGCTTAAGGTCAAAGTCTACTGATTGAACGAATGACATGACTGCATAGGGAGGCAGCAGAGGCCTCCTGAAATATGGCCTTTGCCTGAGCACCCACCAAACCTATACAATGCAAGAATGGTACGATATTTGTTGGGCAACAAAGCCATATTTTTTTCAAAAGTAAGGATAATCCTTTTGCAACATTTGCTTTGAATGACAGAAGAGTGATTGGCTCCCAACTGGAAAGAGGTGAAGAGTGAACAGTACCATATGTACTGGTGTGCAAGCTAAGTTTTCCAGCACATTTTAAATGCCATTTTTGTGGTAAAATTAGGTGGTTTGGCTGATATTCGGGTCAGTTTATATTCAAGTATATAGGTATTTAATCTCAGATATTGTACAAACTTTAAAGTCATTGGGAACCACCCAGTTCAAAGAGAGGTTAAATACACAAGAAAAAATGTGATAAACAAAATGCATGTGAAAAATGACAAGCTAGGAGTATAGATGGAAAACCCAAGTGCCAGGAGCGGCCTCAGGGAGAATGAACAGCTATTCTGTGGCACTGCCAGGGAAGCACAGTGGGTGGCAATAACGCCGATTTGTGTACTCGGTAGCAGGAATCTTGATTGTGCTGTGAGTTAGATGTTGGGTGACAAGCTACAAGGTTGGTGGTTCACATCTATCAGATGCTCTGCAGGAGAAAGCTGAAGCTGTCTGTTCCTGTAAATATCTACAGTCTCAGACCCTTGTATAGGATCACTATGAGTCAGAATAAGATTGATGGCATGAATTTGTTTTTTGGGGGATGCTGCTCTTTTGGAGAAAGATGAGAAGTTCTGCTTCTGTAAAGATTTGCAGCCTTGGAAAGCCCTAGGGAACAATCTACTCTACCCAGTATGGGCACGATTGAGTCAGAATCGACTTGATGGCATGGGTTTGAGTATTTGGTTTAGTTAGTCAGAGGCCCAGAGGAATTTGTTCTATTGGTATTTATATTTTGTCGAAAACATGAGAAGAAGAAATGAAAGGTCTTCGGGAGTTTGTGGAAAGTGAAGGTTGGAAACTATCGTTGGCGCCCCAGTGCTGGCCATACATTTGTGGCTTGATGCGCTGTTGAGTCCGTTGCACTCCTAGTGAGCCTGCGTATCACAGAATGAAACCCTGCCTGGTCGGGCGCATGCTCACACCACTGCGGTGTAAGCCCCTTGTTAGCCCACAGTGCCAATCTGTCTTCAAGGTCTTCCTCCTGTTGCCGATCCTCTGCTTTACCGAGCGTGGTGTCCTTCTCTGAGGACTGGTCCCTCTGGATTGCCGTGTTGTTAGGTGCTACGGAGTGGGCTCGCACCCATTCCAACCTTTTGCACCAGCGAACGAAACACTGCACGGTCCTGCACTAGCCTCGCAATGCCCGGGCTCATGGATGCGGCCACTGTGTCAATTCATCCCACGGAGGGCCTTCCTCGTTTTCACTGCCCTTCCATTTCACCAAACATGATGTTCTTCTCCAGAGATTGGGCTCCCCGTACAACATGTCCAAAGTATAAAGAGGAAGTCTCGCTATCCTTGTCTCTGAGGAGCGCTCTGTTTTCACGTTTCCCAACACAGATCGGTTTGTCCTTTGAGCAGTCCGCGGTTCTTTCCACATCCCTCTTCAGCGCCGCCCTTCGTGCACATCAGTTCTTCGGCAGCCTCCCTGCTTCAGAGTCACTACCGAAAAACTCTCCCCATCTTCATATCGAAGCAGGATTTGGACCGTACCTCCAATAGGTATTTGTACCGTTCTCTGGCAGTACATGGCATATTCAGTATTCTTTGCTTAGATCATAATTCAAATGTGCCAATTCTTCACAGGTCTTCCTTATTCATTGTCCAACTTTCACACGCATATGACGTGATTGAAGATATGATGGTTTGGTGAGGTGCCTCTTTCTCCTCCACGAGTCATGTTTTCCCTTTCAACCTTTAGAGGTCTTTTGCAGCAGATTTGCCCAATGCAATATGATTTCTTGACTGCTGCTTCCAGGAGTTTTGAATGTGGATCCAAGTAAAATGAAATATTTGATTGTGGTTGTAGGGGGTTCCAGTCCCCCACCACTAATCATGAGTTCGATAGGCATAATTGTAGTGTTATTATATATAAAGATTATAGTAAAGTCATAGAGAGCATGAGAGATAGAAGAGAGATTGAAATAATGGAGTCAGACACATTTCATGGTAGCATGCTCACCTCCTGGATGGCCATGATATTACCAGCCAGGTCCGCGCACAGCATGGGTCGAAGCGAGGTGGGACAGGAAGCCAGCAGGATGCTCGAGGACCCCGTTTATTGCTAACCAAAGGTTTTATCTACTGAGGGGGCCATGATTACAGGTAGCCACATGTCACAGGAAGGGGCAGTACAATAGGCATACACATCATAGGAAGGGGATGTATGATAGGCATAAGGCTGACAGGAAGGGAGTGAGCTAGGGGTGTACACATGATAGGAAGGGGAGGAGGGACTAGGGGTATACATGTGACAAGAAGGGCAGACCCTAGATTCATGATGGCGGTCTAACCTTGGTCACCCTTGGGTGGGCTTGACCTCTCCATGGTCTCCTACCAGGAAACAGACAGACTACTACCCTTATCATTAGTGAGTGGGCCCTACTTGTGGGATACACAGTGGTGACTGCTTGCTCTAGATGGCTCATAACCCTTGGGGAGAATAACCCCTGATGTACTTCTGATGACCTCCAGGTGTATAGTCATTTGCAAACAGCTAAGTTTGGCATATATTTGGGGGAGACACCTTGGGAGAAATCCTTCTGTTTCCCCCACTTGATGGCTTTCATCTTTTCTCCTTTTATCATGATCTTTCTTATTGACCCAGTTGTGAGGATCTTTTTTTATCTTCATGTTGAGATGTAAGACATGCTGAAGGATGGATTTGATCTTTGCTAGTGAGTGCTTCAAGTCTTTGTAACTTTCAGCAAGCACGGTTGTGTCAGCTGTATTTCACAAGTTGTTAATAAGCTTCCTCCAATCTTGTGTTGTCCATTCTTCTGCAGATAGTCCGGTGTCTCGGATGATCTGCTCAGCATACAGATTGAATACTTGAATGTGAAAGGATACCACCCCAGTGAGCACCTTTCCTGATTTCAGACCACACACTATCCCTTGCTCTGTTTGAATGGCTGCCTCGGGGTCTAGTACAGGCTCTGCATGAAGACAATGAAGTGTCCGGGAGTTCCCTTTATGTGCAAGGCTCCCCATGGTTTATAGGGACCATACACTCATATGCCTTTTCACAATCAATTAAACACAGACAACAAAAATAAAAGACAACAAAACCAATAAAACCCATGAAGGTTTTTAGCTAAGATCAGTTTGCCTTCAGCAAGGATACCCTGCCTTCCTCGGCCTCCGCTGAATCCAGCTTGAATTTCTGGCAGCTCCTGCTCCCTGGGCTCCTGCAACCATTTTAGAATTATCTTCAGCAAAATTTTACTTGCACATAACATCAATAATATTGTTCCATAATGTCTGCGTTCTGTTGGATCCCTTCTCTTTGGCGTGGGCACAACTGTGCAGATCTTCCAGTTGGTTGGCCAAATGTCTCAACCCAGATGAGTGCCGGCTTCCATGGTTCCATCCTACCGTCCGGTGCTCTAGCAACGCTGGCCAGTCTACTGCGGTGCACATGGCTTTCCCCGGTGCTTTTAGGGCTGAGTGTGTGGCTTGACGTGACTAAGGGGCTGTACCTCCGCTTCTGAGCAGCCATCACAGTCTTGCTGAGTGTCCAGGTGTCCTTGACTAGAATTCAGGATAAGACAAGCCCATCTTCTGCCACACCTGGAGCAGCTTAGTCTGGGAATTCCTAAAGGGTCTTGTGATATAAATTGCCCCTCTGATACGGAGCCCTAGGAAACATTTTCTGCCTACCGTTAACAGCTGTGGAAGCTCAGGGTGGGCCGGGTGTGCTTTGAAGGGGGCTGTGTATTCAGTCAGTTGCCTGGGCTCTCTGAGTGAGCCCACACAGCAAAGCGTGGGCCTGCCTTCTCCTGTGTCTGGTGCTTCCAGAGCAGTGAAAACCAGGCTTTGGCGCAAACAGGCACCTGTTTCCTGACGCTTGTATTTAGGATTAGGTCATGAACCTGATGTGAATGAAATGAAAGGTGGGGACGCTGCCAGACAATAATGAATTGAGAAAACAAGCATTTGGAGGCCTCCGAGGTTAGGGGTCCCCCTCCTCTTCAGGCAGCTCTCTGCCCCTCTCTCCCGCCTCTCCCATGTTCTCTCTCTCTCCCTCCTCCTGAATCCCGCTTCCTCCCTCCCTGCACGCCTGGGCACACCCGCTTCTCTGGAGCTCCTTCCCCTGACCCTGAGGAGTGTGTGCTGGCAGCGACCTGCAGCAGGGATCCCACAGCCTTCCTGGTGCCTGCTGCTCCCTGTTATGCTCACTTCCCTGTAATTCAAGGGGACAGGTGAGATGTGCTTCAAAACACTGGAATCATATTTTAAATGGAAATGAAATGTGTGAATTAAATGTAAATTACAGTAGAATGGAAGGACAATCACTATTAGTTAAGGTCTGACACCTATTTTTGCAGACCTTTCCCAAACGCCACAACTTGTTTCCCCACACGTGTGATGAGAGGTTGTAATTACGTGGCAGCTGCTTCGGCAGGCGGGCTGATGCTAGTTACTGGATCATTTGTGCAAGGGGTCTGAATGTGGGGCTGCGTGCATATTCTAAATAGATACGGACTGCTGTTGGGACTATAAAATTACCCCCGAAGAAATGATATTTTTATATGAGGGCAGTGAAAAGAAACCTCCTTTCTTTCTTTCTTCTGCTTTTTTTCCTCCTTGGAAAGGTGAGGCAGTAATACAAAAGGACATTTTTATATAGTCAATTTATTTACGGATTCTCTATTTGCTTTTATATTGGAAAAATATGTGCTCTGCCAATGAGTTGCAATTTTGCCCTCAATCTCAGCCTGACTCCCTCCCACCCAGTGCTGAGAGCCGAGTTTGGTTCCCAGGAGAGACTGCGTTCCTCCCAGATAGCCATTTGTGGAGCAAGTCTCCCGACAGTACCAACTCATTGCTGTAATTCCTTGGGGGGATGAAGGGAATGATTTTATTATCTAGCCACCCAATGGCATGCCAAACACTGGAAAATATTGCAGAAATAATCATTCACATACAATCGGTTCAGTCTTGTTTAGTGTGGTCAAAACTGACCGGTGGATTTAAAACTTTCTGTAGTGTGTTGTAGAACTTTGAGGGATAAGGGCACATCTGGACAACGTGGAGAAAGTCAGAAGTAGGGGCAGCTCAATTGATAAATTCATTAAAAAGGGATTATTTACATGCCAATTGTTGACGCTAGCCTGACTTGTTTCAACTAAACTCCTTGGCCTCCCTTGGATCCAGTCAGAATAATTCTACTTGTCACCGAAGCTTACACATCTTGCACTTTGGGGCACCAAAGATTCAGGCTCACTCAATATTTAGTTCTTCGGCACATTTGTCATTACGGAGGACAGTGTCACCTGTGATAAGCAAAGTTTTGGCCATCAACATGATCTGGAATCCAGCCATTTCTCCCCCACACTCTAGGTTCAGTGCAGCGGTTCTCAACCTGTGGGTTACGACCCCTTAAGGGGTCGAATAACCCTTCACACAGGGACTACCCAATTCATAACAGTAGCACAATTGCAGTTATGAAGTAGCAACGAAAATAATTTTATGATGTGGGGTTCACCACAACATGAACTGTTGTGAACAAATTTCAATGGAGATTCCAGGCCAAACGAGACTAGGAACAAAGGCCTGGTGACAGGCTTCTGGAAAGCAACCAGGGCCTCCCAATGGACCACAGTAGTTTGGGCCTGTTATGCAGAGAGTCCAGGTGAGTCGGGCCTACTTAAAAGCAAACAGCAACAACAACAACAACAACGGGCCTCGGGAAAGTTGCTCACCCATCCCCTCCGAGACCACTGCGGGGGAACTGGGACAGCCCCAAGCCACAGTCCATATCACTGCAGAGCCCATGTGTTAAGTTGTAGTCATGTCACTCGCTGCCCTGCTGAGACATCTTCAGGGCTATGGGCAGGAGGCAGTAGGACTTCCTGCACACCTGGATTCTACACAGGGCTGCTTACCACTCCCCAAACACTCCAAATTTCCCTTTGTTCATATGGGTTCCTCTTTAAATGTCTGCTCTTACCTTCTCTATCTGGGAACCCCCCTGCCAATGCCTCCTCTGGATTCCTGTACCCCAAGACACATTACCCTAACTCTTCTGAAGCAAGACTGATTTGTACTGCTTTACCTCCCGATCGACCAGGCCTGCTGTAAAATGCCTGGCACCAGAGAGGATCTCCTGCAAGAATGGCCAGTGAACCCCTTTCTGGCGGTGGCTGTTTCCCGGTGGAAAGCGGGGGTGTTACAGTAAAGGCACATGAATCCATGCCGATTTCGGAATTCCCCAGCCCTTTTTCTTACTTTCAGGCACCATTCATCTTCATCTGTAAATAAAACCGCTTGATATAAGAAAATGTAAACCGTCTTGTGCATCTTCCTTGTGGTTGCCTTGTATCTACACTCACCCTGTGTATGTCCCTGTTGAAATAAAGACTCATTCATTTCACTCGCAGCGTGTGCTTGCCGTTCAAGTCGGATCATGACATTTGCTCCCCTGCCAGGAGACTCCAAAATGGGGTGGCAGAAAGATTTGCTCAATGGGAAAAATGGGATGAAAGACGCGTTTCCATGACTTGCTGCGAAGACTAAAGGACAAGATGGGCTCTTCTGAAGATCCCTTCGCACCTCCTTGTAGCCGTTCAAGGACACAGAACAGGCAGTGATATGCCCATTGTATCCAGGAGGCAGCTCACCCGGAGGGGAGAGGCAATATGGAGAAACAGACATCACGGGAGATTCGGTGTTTTATTCCGGATGGCTCCGTGTGGAAACCAGCAATGCTGGAACCCCGGGTTTCTCTGTGTTGTGGTTTAGCTAGCAGATAGCAGAGGATCCACACGGTTTGGGGTCAAAGTATTTGATGATCATATCATTCCATGAGAATCATGACTTCCTCGCAACTTATTATTCGGAAGCCTCAATCTTTCCACGGAAGGTGGCCATCTGACTGAAGACCCTGGGAGGACAGGGGTGAGTTGTAACAGGGTGAGTGGAGAGGAGCTCAGACATTGTGCTCAGGGCTCCTGACCAGACCCAGACCCAGACCCAGACCCAGATCCAGGCCGTGGTGCCCCAGGCCAGCCGCCACAGCACCAGGGAGGAAGCGAACTCCAAGTGTCCTCTCAACCTGACCTGGAAATCAAGAAGGTGCGAGCAACTCCCACAAAAGTCAGCCGTTGGATCAGCTCTTTCTATTAATATGACTAGACAGCCCCTCCAAACCTGGGATTTATGTTGGCAAACCTGGGTCTCACGAGAGCCTGGTTCAATTTGTGCAGAAATCCTACCAACTGGAGAGTTGATTTAATGTCAGAAAAGGGTGTTTGAAGCAAGCGCGTTTTCCTTTACGAGTCTTTTAACACCAGGAGAGAAATACAGCTGATTGCAATTGATTTGTATGTGTGGCTCTTTGTGGGAAGTGTCACAGCGTGTTTTATCGGCCGATAGAAACAAAGGAATTGCTCCTCTGGAAGATGCAGGACAAAGAGGATGAACCCCTATCTTAGAGACCGCCCACTGGCTCCCCGTTAGCACAGGGTCGGGTCCCTGCTCTGTCGTTCACTTGCTGGGTGGGCCTGGCAAGTTGCTGAAGGTCTCTAAGTCTCCATTTCCACACCTGTACCGGGATCGGATTCACGATGCCTCTCTCACAGGCTTGTGGTAAAGACATCAGGCAGTGCATCTGAAGGTCACAGCACAGAGCCGGCCATCTTGGAAATGCTCAGAACGTAATAGCAAAACGGTGAAAGCACAGCAGAGGCGGGCCCTCAACTGCGGTGAACCCACTAAGGCGAGCCCTGGAGAAAGCCATAGGAAGTTGGCCATCACACACTCACAGCACTTTTCCTGGCACCAAATCTATAGAATGTGTGATGTGGGGGCTCCAGACTTTCTGCACAACACCCCCTCCCTGTCCCACTACCTTTCAGGTGCTTTTATTTCCCTCTACTTTACCCCCCTCCATCCCTCCCTAAAAGCTGCTTCCAGGGAAGAGGGATTTTGTCAAAGCTCGTATTACTAATGCATAACAGGCTACTGAGTGTTTAAAGAGTGTCCCATATGGGAGAGCCCTTTCCGAAGGGCTCTGCATATCGACCCCAGAGCAAGTCAGTCTTGAAAGAAGCGAGGCTAGTGAGACTTGATCTTATCCTCGTTGGTCATGCTATCGAGGGGCCCGTCCCTGGAGAAGGGCATCATCCTTTGAAAAATAGAGGTTCCGCAACAGGGGAAGACCCTGAACGAGATGCTGTGACCGTTGGTGGATGATGGAGTCCAACCTTGCATCAAGGTCACAGACTGATGATACCTCCTTGAGGTGTCATCTTTTTGTAAGAGACACACTAGAAGCCTCTCTCACCCTCCCACTTCCTGCTTGTTTGGACTCTGTGTATGCCTCCAGGCCAGGGGTGACCCCATGTGGGCCAATGACCCTGAGAGCTGTCAGTGTCCTGTCATGTTCCTACTGACCTTGGATCCAGGAAACTCTGCACTCCTGAGCCTGTGAGCTCCTTGCTCCCCACGTCACCATTCTGCGTCATCAGCCTGCAACTATGGGAGTCTGCAGAGGGCTCTGGCTAGGCTTGGATTCATGGCCTCGACTTGACTGGGCTGGCACGCCTTGTTGACTTAAAATTACTTCATGAGAAAAGCTCTTTCTTATACATACATTAGCGTCACTGGCTTTGTTTCTCTAGAACACTCAGCCTAACACAGATGGATTAACACAGGAGTTGGCACAATGGATGCAGGCATAGGAAAGGTTGTGAAGATTGTGCAGGATGGGACCACATTTCACAGGGTTCTTACTATGAGTCAGAACCACCTCAATGCCACCTCACAACAACATAGAACACTTGACCTTGTAAACAGAACTTTCACCCATATGACTTCTTCTAATCTCTGGGAAAGTCCCTGGTGATATATAAAACCCCAGAGTAAGCCTAATGCCTTTTTAGTTGATTCCAACTCACAGTGACTGTGTTAGGTTGGTTTTTACTAGAGAAACAAACCCAGTGACACTCATATATGTGTAAGAAAAACTTTTTATCAAGGAGATTCATATATCAGGAAAACTTCCCAACCCAGTCCAACTCAAGTTCATAAGTCCAAAACTAGTCTAAAAATCCCTCTTTAGACCCATGCAGCCACATGAAATGATGCAGAAGGCAGAAGGATCACGGGCTGGTAGGTGCAAGGTTGTGCGGATCCTATAGTGCAGCTCAATATGGGGCTCTGGCAGGTCTCAGAGTGGCTGGTCAGCCTGAAGGTGAAAGCAGAGAGAGAGGGGCCGGCCTCCAGAGAGCCATTTTTCTTGGTCCCAACTCCAACGGAGATCATCAACCTGCAGCCTGATTGACAGGCTATACCCCGCCCATATCGTCTTACGGTGCCACACTGGTACCAAAACACCTCTCACTGCAACCCTAGAGGACAGAGCAGAGCTGCTCCATAGGGGTTCTAGACTGTAAACCTCTACAGAAGCAGATGCCATCATCTTTTTCCTGCATAAGGCCTGGTAGATGTGAATCCCTTACCTTGCAGACTGCAGCCCAAGACGCGGCCAGGTTATTTTGAATCATCTAGAAAGCAAGCATTGTTTTCACCTCTTTGAAACTATATTTAAAATATGCCTATAGACAAAGAAAAGCCTATTTTAATTATAATTTAAAAGAGGGAAAAATAATACAGGCAAAGGAAAAGGAGCCCTGGAGGTGTAGTGGTTACACATTGGGCTGCTAACCACAAGGACAGCGGTTCAAATCCGTTAGCTGCTCCTCGGGAGAAAGACGAAGAGTTCTATTTGGGTAAAGAGTTTTAGTCTCAGAAACTCACAGGGTTTCCAACCCTGTCCTATAGGGTCACAGTGAGTTCAAATTGACTCCACGGCAGTGAAGGTGAACTTTTTCAGTATAGACAAAGAAAAGTAACATGACGGCATTTATATTTTTAGTTTATAATTATTGTTTGAGGTGGGCTCACGTGATTTGCCAAGACTACATAATTAATAAAGTGATTCTGTGTTTTCTGTCTTGATCTGACACTTGATTTTGTATTCTGTATCTCCTTGTCTAGTGCATATATTAATAGAAGCAGCATCTCTAGGCAAAGAAAGACTAGCTAAGGGCGGGACTTAATCATAAAGAGGAAACCATGGAATGGGAGTACTTGGGAGCACGGTTGCTATCCCCCCTGTGTCTCTGCTGTGACATTCTAGAGAAGGCTGGCTGTCTAGGGGCAAGGCCCATCTCTGCTCAAGACAAAACCCCAGTAGGAGAAGTCATGACCTTCTCTGGTTCTCCAGCTCTCTGAGTGTGCTCTATGCTTCTTCATGTTTACTTCATTCAGATGACTGCACCCCTATGGATCATCTGGGAATCTTGTGACACTATAGATTCTTTGTCAGTCTGTCTGGGGTGGAAGTGCACATTCCCACCAGGGGTTCGAACTGGAATGAGCTGTTTCAAAGCCCGGCTAGAAAGAGTTGCCAAATGCGTTTCCCAGGATGGCTGGGTCTCATGTGCTCAGCACAGCCCTCACTTTGGGGGATGCCTTTTATTTCATTTGCTTTAATCACTTCTTTCAGCTGTTTGCTCTACGAGGAGTTAGTTTCTTTAGTGCTAGCAAGCCCATGTGTTGATGTCAACCACAGCCTACCTTCCCACAACACATCCGGCACTGCAGACTACATATATAAGTCCAGAAGCTGGGTCATGGTATGCATTGCCTAGTATTAGGCTCGACATTTCATGAAGCCTTCATCCATGTCCGTGGCATCCTATGCTTTAAAAGCCAAGGATGCCTCTCTGTTTGTCTGCAGGAATTGCCAAGCTCCTTGGCATGGCCCGCAAGGCCCTTCACAATCTGGCCTCAGTCTGCCTCTCCAGCTGCCTCTCTGGGCCTCCTTTGCACACACAGCTAGACACCCTCTGCTGCCTGGAGTTGCTGAGACAAACCACCCACTGGGGAGGCTCTGCTTCTTTGTCCGGGCTTTGCTTTCACCGACTCTCTCTGTCGAATGATCTCCTGCACGTATTGAAGGCCCAGCTCAAATGGCAGTTGTTCCTGGCAGCATTTCATGACCTTTTTTCTCAGTGTCGGTTCGAATTCATGGGCCCATCTCACTGCCATCTAGTCTGGGTCACAGTAGGCCCTTCTGATTTACAGTGGCCCTAAAGATTTTCTGAGATTGTCCTTCTTTGTGTGGCAGATAGATAACCTTCTCTTTCTCCTGCGATGCTGTGGGTAGTTTTGAATAGCCGACCTCGTAGGTAGCTCCTCAACGCTTACTGGAGAGCATCCGGGCTCCTTTCATGGAGACAGCAGCTGTTATTTACATTCCATTCCTATCCCTTAAGCATTTGCCATTTTTGGATGTGCCAACCTGACTTTCAACTACCAGCACCTGAAATTGTTTTCCTCCACTCTAACTCCAGCTGTCCTCTCTCCCTGTGCTCAGGATGGATAGCGTGTCAGGAGGCGACTTCTCCAGAGCAGCCCCACTGATGATGAAGGCTGGTCAGTAAATGCCCCATCCCCTCATCCCGTGAGCAGGTTATCTCTGAGGGGATTATTTTACAGTAGTTTCCAGAGCGCTGCAGGTGAATTAGGGTCTACTGATCCGCAGTAGTAACTGATTTGATGATGTACCCTCTGGTGGGTGCTCTCCCCCTGTATTTCCTTGGTGTTCCCCCAAATGATCTATTTGCACTTGAGTCAGTGCTTCAGCGGTTGCTGCTCGGGGAGCCCAGGCTCAAGTGCCTCACCTGTGTTTGTGATTGGTGGGTTATTATGGCCTCCACAGCATTACTGTTCTAGCTAGCCTTTTGTCTCTCTCTTCCACTGGGACTTCTTTGAGAATGAAACTGTACCTGGTCCCTGATGTACGTCCTGACTCCCACGCATACTATCACACAGCCAGTATGCATGCGTTGTTGACTTGATTCTCTCAATGCCCCTTCTTCTTTCTTTCTCTTCTTTCTTTTCTCTTTCTCTCTCTTTCTTCTTTTAACAGGTGGACCTAGACTCTCTTCTTGCATCAGAGAATGAAGTGACCAGCCAGGCCACCTTGATGTCAGTTTCCCCTATGTGTTCCACCCCTCCCTAGAGGCCTTTATGAGAAGACCTGGACTCAGGAGGAAGTGGGGCCAGGCGCAAAGAGAAACCCTGTGCTGTTTATGAACTTCTTTATGGTTGCATTGGTCCTGATTAGGCACAGCGTCCTTTCTCCCCTTGTGATACTATTGTAACAAATTAAAGCTGAAGAGAAAAGTGAAATAAGAAATTGGACAGAGTGCAGTGGTCAACACATTAACAGCGCCCCCCCCCCCCCCGCCCCAGGTGGAAGAACAACAGAAATGCGGGTGAAGGGAGACAGCGGCTGGCATAAGATATGGAAACAATAATAATGTATAATTTATCAAGGGGTCACGAGGGTGAGGGAAGGAAAAAAGAGGAGCTGATACCAAGGGCTCAATGAGAAAGTAAATGTTTAGAAAATGATGATGGCAACATGTGTACAGATATGCTTGACACAATTGATGTATGGAATGTTATAAGAGCTGTAAGAGCACACAATTAATGATTTTAAAAGAGAAGAAGAAATCGGAAATAAAATTTTATCCTACAAGTGCTAATTACTGCAGGAAAAGAAAGAGGATATATCTGCTATGCTGTTATAGACATGCATTTATGTCTCTGAAGACTAAGATGGACTCAAGCCAAATCACTGTACTTTCAATCAGCTCACATGCATACAAAATCTTGACAGTAAGTAAGGAAAATGAAGAAGAATCGATGCCTTTGAATTATGACCTTGATAAAGAATATTGCATATGTCATAGACTGCCAGAAGAACAAGGCGCTCTGGTGGTACCATGGGTTGGGCATTTGGCTGCTAACTGCAGTAGCTACTTCATGGCAGAAAGTTGAAGCTCTAAATATTTTCCCTCAGAAACCCAAGGTACAGTTACTGTGAGTCAGAAGTGACTCCACGGCAGTGAGATTGTGAGGGCAGAAGAACAAACACACTTGTGCTGGGAGATGCACAGTCAGAAGGTTCCTTAGATGTGAGGATGCAGAGATGTCACCTCATGCACTCTGGACATGTCATCAGGAAGGACCAGTCCCTGGAGAAGAACGTCATGTTTCCAAAGTAGAGGGAAATATATATATAAAGATAGATAGATAGAGACCTACAATAAGGAGGATTAACACCTTGGCGATAACAATGGACTCAAACAGACATACCTAGGAGGATGGTGCAGAACTGAGCATCTTTCATTCCTTTGTATGTAGGGTCACTGAGTTGGAACCAATTCGGTGACACCTAATTGCAACAACAACTCAGTTATTTTCACATATGCTGTCAACTTTGGACTTTGGGAGTAGAATTTCTCACCTTTCCTGGGAGAAGAATGTTAAAAAGGGAGAGAGTGGTCGGGAATTCTTGGAAGGATGTTCTGACTAGAAAATCTTATCTTCACCATAATGTTATCCTGTGATGATGCTATTTTTCCTCTCTCTTTTACAATTACTTCACCTGAGTTTCAGGAGAGAGACGTAACCAGAAGTGATTCACTTTCACTGTACAGATGATCATATTCCTTTTGTGACAAATACTTCTTTACAGTGGGGAAAAGGCCAGATGTGCTGCTGCATGCATTCTGGGGTTGTTTGCTGAGGTCTGCAATTACCAGAAAAGTCTACGGATTGCCCAAAGTCATCAGGGAGACTGGATGCCCTGTCAGTTCATCTTTATAATTTGGTCTGCCTTCAAGTATGGTCTGATGAGTGTCCCATGTGTTTATGGAATTTGGGAATGTTTCTGATGGGGCAGGAAGATGATAACAAGTTATCTTAGCAAGGCGCATTAAGTCTCTCTCTTTCCCCTCCCCCAACCGTCTGGGTGGTTAACATCTGTGGATTTTTCCCTTTGGCAAAGTCCGCCTGGGTCATCTGCTCTGGAGAAGATTTCTTTCATTAATAGCAGGTCCTTAATGAATTGTTAAAGCCTTGGGCACAAGGAAAGAATGAACAGCCTGGAGCCTATGGAGGTGTAAAGTTGCCAACAGTCTTTTTCTGGAGCAGGACTGTGCTTTGTTCTGAGACCTGTCCTTCATGTTTTATTTTTTTAATTATCGTGCCTTCCTTGGCTATATATATATATATATATATATATAGAGAGAGAGAGAGAGAGAGAGAGAGAGAGAGAGAGAGAGTTGGTTTTTTAATGCCCTCTTTGAGTAAATAAAAAAATGGCGACACTATAATTTCCAATGTCTTAAAAATATTTTTAATAGTTCTGTGATGTAAAAATAAAAGAATGATTTATAGAAACAAATATCTAACAAGTCTTCACAAAAGCCTGATTTTTGACTTTCTTTGGAGGAGTATATTTTGCCAAGCATGCCTCTTGGTTTCTTTATCTACAAAGTGGGGATAGAAAGTTGGCTGCTGGAAAAAGATGAAAAATCTTTTCTAAAAAGAAAATCCTATGGATATTTTTATAATTAACAAATGGTCACCAACAAAGGTATAAGAATGCCTTGGCCATAAGCAAACTCCTTAAAGGAATGAGCTACTGAGCCTAGGGGCTCAGGACCATAGCCTCAAGGTTGCTAAAGTCAATTGGCACAATATAGCTCACAAAGACAATGCTCTACGTCCTACCCTGGTGAACAGTGAAAAGCTGTGAGCGGCCATCTGTTGATCTCTCCCCACCCAGAGCAGAAAAGTGGGCAGAAAAATCAAGGACGCATGGAAACAATTAGTCCAAAGGACTAAAGAGCCATGTGAACCACAGTCTCCACAACCCTGAGACCAGAGGAACTACACGGCGCCCAGTTACCACTACCTTCTGCTCTAAAAGGGATCGCAATGGAAGGTCTTAGGTAGAATGGGGTGTGGGGTGTGGAACAAAATTCCAAATGTTTAAAAGACCAGGTTAATGGTGGAAACCCTGAGATGATGACCTAGAGTCACTCTTCAGTCTGAGGTTCAACTTCTGGCCAAACAATAGAGTGGCCTACAAGGCTACAACAATACCAGGGGGATACATACATACATACGCCTTAGAAGAATCGACCATTGAGATTAAAAGGTAGCACTTTCTCAGAGATAAAGTTCAAAAAGCAGAAGGTCTAGAAGGGAGGAATGAAACCAGGAAATACAGGGAGGACAAGAGATGAGTACCTTGTGGGCATTGTTGAATGCAAAGCTAATTTGCTCTATACACTTTCACCCAACTCACAATCAAAAGTGTAAGCAACACATGCTAAGCTCTGGGAGCACTGGTGGTGGAGTGGATATGTATGGGGTGGCTAATTGCTAGGTCAGCAGTTTGAAACCACCGGCTCCTCCTTGAGAGAATGATGGCGCTTTCTACTCTTATCAGGACTTTCAGTCTTAAAAGTTCACAGGGGCAGTTTTACCCTGTCCTATAAGGTCTCTATGAGTTGGAATCAACCCAAAGGCATTGTTTTGTTTGGTTTTTTACTTTTATGATCAGTAAATAAATACATATGTAAAAGTTTAAAAATCTCATAAAAAAACAACAAGCAAAAACATACATTGAAAGGGAGGACTTTGTGATTAAGTTAAGACTTGAGGTGGGGAAACTTATTCTTCCTTATCCAGCCAGGCCCCAGATGCAAACATGAGACAGAAAGAAACTTGCACACAAAGAGCAGGTGAGATGAAAACCCAGGAGAGAGATTTGAAAATGCTGACTTTAAAAGGTGTGAGAGGTTGCCACCAGTCAAGTATTAGCATGAGCCATCAGAAGCTGGGAAAGGTAAGGAAGAGTCCCTCCCCTCGAGCTTCCAGAGGGAGCCAGCCCTACAACTTCCTGATTTCAGGACAGTCATTCTAATTTTGCGTCTTGGCCCTCTGAAAATGTGAGAGAATATAGTTCTCTCATTTTAAGCCAGCACGTTTGTGGCAATTTGTAACAGCTGCCATAGATACAAACACAGGTTTTGTTACCAGGCAGTGGGGGTGGAACTACAATCACAAAGACCTAAACATGTGAAATTGCTTTGGGATTTGATCATGAATAGTGGCTACTACAAGGTCAATGCTCCCTGCGAGAAGGATGAGGCTGTGTTCTCCTATAAGGAGTGAAAGTCTTAGAAACTCAAAGAGTAAACTCTACCCTGTCCCATTGGGTCTCTCTATGAGTCAGAATTGACTAGTGGCAGTGAGTTTTAGGAGTGAGATAGAAAAATCTAGAGTGCCTCAAGTAGGCTGTTGGTAGAAACAGGATGTTATAGATTTGCCAGTGAGGGCTCAGGAGGAAGTGCAGAGCATGGTAGAGAAAACCTTTTTTTAATCTTAACACATCATCATAATCAGGATGCTAGTGGAAGGATAAATTAAAAGTGCCTTTTTAAAGGAACATATTATTAGAAACCCGAAAGCAATCCTTGTTATAAAGTGGCAGAAAACTCGACTTAATTGTATTCTACAGCTGTGTAAAAAGTACTTCTAAGCAATAATTTTAATATTTAGCTGAAGAGATTCCTAAGCAAAATGTTGAAGGCGTCACCTAGTTTTTCATTGGTGATAATAATAAAATGTGCCAGGAAAAAAATATACAGTGAGGAAAGAACTATTGTATAAAATAAAATCAGGACTCAACGATTTAGAAACTTCTCAGTCCGTCCAGGTTGCAGAAGGTGATACCATCAGATTCGCTGGTGGAGAAGGGTGCTCTGGATAACATTTTGTTCGTATTGAAGAGATTGGGTGTGTGTCTGGTGTATTTTCTCAAGGATTTCAGCAGAGGCCAGAAGTCGGGGTGGGATCATCTAGTGAGATCCGTAGAGAACTCTTGCCCAATGGCATGATTCTCCATGATGTACAGTGGACCCACACAGATTTTGAGGATGTTATATCAACAGAAACACTGAATCATTCTTGATTGAAGCTCAGCAATTCTGATTTTGGACATCTGACAGCCACCCTCCCTCAGAAGAGTAAGACAAGACATTCTGTCGCTTCAAATCACCAGATTGGGGTAACTTTTTACAGCAGCCATAGGAAATAAATATAGGAATTGATTTATAGCAGGGATTCACCTTTTATATGTTTTGTCTGTCCCCCAAATGCCTTGTATTTAGCTTGGGCTGTAACTTCTCATACTCATTGATGGCAGTGTCTTAGCACATTTTTGCAATTTAAGGAAAAGCCTTCTGAGAATTCTTTCCTAGGGCTTGCAGATACTCCCTGCTAAGCAGGACCTTCCGGGACACCTAACCACAGCTATTTCCCAAGTTCATCTCTGGAAGCATGGAACATGTCCCACTTGATCTTCCAGCAAGAAAAATGCTCTTTCTAAGGCACGCCGAAGGACTTGAAGGAGGCAACTTTGAAAGCAAACAATGCACTGGACATGGGAACCCCTGTGACATGGCCTGATAAATGATGCTTCTCATTCCTTGTTCAGAAGGCCAGGGCAGGATATGCTTCCTTGGCTTAGGTCCATTTGGAAGGAGAAGTTGTTTTCTGTTTTGCTTTTGAATTAATAAGTGGTAGCAACTTAATGTGCTGCATGTCTTAGCTGCAGTTTCTAGAGAACCAAAGGAGAAGAGAGAGACAGAGCGAGAGAGAGAGAGAGAGAGAGAGAGAGAGAGAGAGAGAGAGAGAGAGAGAGAGAGCGCTTATATGTGAAGAAGGAAGAGGAGAGCAAAGCAGGAGTAGCTTTAGAAACATGGCCTTGATGTCTGAGCAAGAATCCTTTTATACCCTGCAATTTGTCTGGTGGCTTTGATAAGAGGATCAGCAGAGTGTTCCTGCCACCTCTTTGTCTAATCCCTCTCCAGGGACCCCGCCTTTCCCTCTCGATAAGGTCAGTGGAAGAAAGTAAAGTTTCAATGGTGTCTTTCAACTTGCCCTCCTTCCCTGACACCCTTTGGTCTTTCCCACCTTCCCCTCTTGTTTCCAAGTGCTGAGCCTTGTCAGAAGAGAGGGGACCATCTGGTTAGTCCTTGTTTACTGCACACCCTGCCAGTTTGAGCTTATTAATCATATTTACCCAAGTATCTTAATTACTCCCTGTCTAGCAACTTGCTTTGCACTCAGCTGTTGACCCCTCTCTTTTTATTCCTTTCTATCATTAATCATAGGAGCAGCGTGGGTGGAGGAATTCCTGCAGCTTGGATTTCGCTGGCACCATTACCACTCCCACAGAGGAGCGGCTGGAGTTCACGGCTGGTTCCTGACAAACTTCCTAATTAATCTGCTGAAGATCACAGGACGACTAATGGGAGCTGAAGACTGTGTGCCGTGAGACCATCCCTCCGCCGTTTGTGTGTGTGTGTGTGTGTGTGTGTGTGTGTGTGTGTGTGTTGCTGAGCTTGGCAGGAGAGAGATGGCCTCAGCTAACAATTCAGCATGTTCCTGCTGCTGCTGCTGCTGCCACCTACCTTCTCTGTTTGGGGAGGAGGACATTTTTCTTCTTGCTTGGGAATTTCAAAGTCGCCCATCCTTTCTTCCCCCAGGCACAAAAATGGTCAAGGGGTCTAACAGCCCAAGTTTTCCTGTAGCCTAGGGAGCCTTGGTATTTGAGCTAGTGAAAGCAGGGGGTGTTCCCTGGAGAGCGGATGGAAGTCTTCCCCTCTGGTACCAAGGATCCTGAGATGCTGCAGGACACGAGATGCTGCAATGTGGTCGGCCATGGGGTTTGTTACAGGCTGCAGGCCAGACGGGGCAGACGCCACTGTGCTACCTGTGATGGTCCGGCCAGCAGCATGGCAGACAAACTGGAGAGCCTAGTGCAGCCCAGTGAGAGCAGGACATGATTTCCCTGGCAGCCAACGCTTGGGTTTACCTTCAGCTAAACGTGCCCGTTCTCTCTTCTGCAGCCGAAGGCCAAGGGTAAGGAAGGTGGGCGCTGCCTTCTCGCTTCAGGCGGGGCCGAGTCTCCAGGCCGGGAGACACCATTACAGAGCATAATTTGTTGATCTGGCCTCTCCTTGCGTTTCAGTGCAGAGTGGCATCGTTTTCTTTACGACCTCGTAAAGTCACAGCCGAGAGGCCGATTTGGAAAACAAACTGCCTCAGGTTGACAGATAATTAGATACAGGGGACATATTATATGCCTTTGCATATAAATGTGCTCCGAGGCGTGTTGGTTCATCTGAAGTTGAGGTTAAAGGCGCGCCAGGTATTCCTGACACATCGGGATGTATATTTTCATACAGTCTCAGATACTGTGTGGGTTTTATAGCCCTTTCATCCTGGCGCTGACTGATGGCAGTGCTACCCAACTCGGAAGAAAGGCTCGGCTTGTACCCAGGAGCCTCCTGGTGTCGTTGTTGTCTGCGAGCCCCCCCACCCCCCCATTCTGGGAAAGGTGCTGCGCTTTGGGTTCCGTTTGCTGTAGTGGGGGGTTTGTGTTTGTGTAAAGGAAGAATGGCCACAGTAGGCTAGACTAGAATCCATCTTTCTTTGCTTCTCCACCCCCACCCCCCACCTTTTCTTTCCAACTATAATAGGCCCAATGAATTACAGTTTTAGCCTGCGGTTTTACAAGATTGGGACAAACCTGGGGGAAATTCCGTAATCAGGGCAAGGAAAAGGGTGGAAGCAGATATTTTCGGGAAGATGCCGTGGCCTGTGGGGTTTGCCCGTGGATGACTGCAGATGCCCAACCCCGGTGGCGTGACTGTTGTCTCCATGCTGGTCTCACCAGGAAAGGTTGCCCTTTCCTTGGAATCATGCTAGGAGGGCTGGGCTTAAGCCTGGGACAAATCAGGGAGGAGGGCAACGTGGGGTCTCTCTCCTCAGCTTCGGATTGCTCTGGGCCTGGTAGGAAGATGTGTCTTTAAACACAAAATTCCAGTGAAATTCATCCACACTATAATGTGAAAAGCTTAATATAATGCCCCTTGGGAGCAATTTCAATTTTTAAAATGGCATTTTAGCTAGTGGATAAAAGAATGGTCTTAGCATTTTGGCATCATCTATTCAAGCAAATCGTTTAATCTCCTTTGAGTCTGTTTCTTTGACTTAAAATATGAATAAAAAGTACTACCTTACAATGCCAAAAAGATTCGCTTTGATAAAGTGTGTATCTCGGTATTGGCATATTGAACCAGTTGTCTGCAAGAAGATGCTGCCTTTTGGGCACCTGATGTGTGTCTGAGTAGCATAGTAGGGGCTTCCCAGTCTATGAATTTCGGAAGCAGATTGCCCAGCCTCCCTTCCAAGTGCCATAAGTGAGTCCTTCCAATTGGTGCCTCAGTGTTTCACCATTTGAGCGACCCAGGGGTTCTTGCTTGATATTCTTCATAAATACGTATGTAATACATAGCAACTTTGTATAATACTGGCAGAAGAACAAACATATTGTCTTGCATGAAGTACAGCCAGAATGCTCCCTAGAAACCAGAATGGATGTGAGACTGACTCACGTATTTGGGACATGTTATCCTGAGAGACCAGTCCTTGGGAAAGGCCATCATGCTGGCAGAGTCGAGGGGCAGTAAAAAAGAGGAAGACGCTTAAAGAGATGGATTGACACGGTGGCTTAAACCACAGTCTCCAACATAACTAGGTCGGGATGGTATAGTACTAGGCAGCGGGGTTGTGCGTGGAGTTGTGCACAGTCACAATGAGTCATAATTGAGTCGACAGCACCTTACAACAATTGCAACAACCAGCTAACGATAGCTAATAATAATAGTAAATGAGCAGAGAAGAGCATTTATCAACCAAAATAAATGAGCTCAGCAGGGGACGGGGGGCTTGTTGGTGTCAACTTTTTTTCTCCAGTTTTGCTGGGTATAGTCTCAATAAAATTAAATACACGTGTGTGTTTTTTACACGTGTCTTTTTTCCAGGAATGCAGTCAGGTCAGTCCATGGAATGGGCAGAGGAGGTGGGGGCAGACTGGTGGCATAGCACTGCGTCAATGCCAGCATGCGTTGAAGGTGGTGGAGGGGGCCGGGCTTTTTACACACAGGGTGCTGCAGTACCACAAAGAGCAGGGCCAGAGAAGTCTCTAGATTGCCCTGTGGTCTAGCACCCAGAGGGGGGAAGAAAAGGCGGGCCAAGGTGGTAAGGCCTGACATGTCCTGGGGTTCGCACTGAGGGGAGAGAGCGAGGCAGACCTTCTGGAAGAGCGGCAGGAGCAAGTCTTTGGAGTAGCCGCCTCGGGTCTCACCCCCTTCTTGCATTTACTTCCATTTCAGCTTGAGTTTGGGGATTCCTTTGCCTTCGGGAGGCTCTGCTTTTCCTCTTCCCCTCTCCCCCCACCCCACCCCTGGTCCTGCCAGATCTTCCCCTGGATCAGCTTCTGCTGCTCCTCCAGCTGCCGGGAACAACCTCCTCCTCCTATCCCCCTCTCCCTCTTCCTCCTCCTATCCCCCCTCCCTCTTCCTCCTCCTATCCCCCTCCCTCCTCCTCCACTTCTTCTCCCTTTTCCTTCTTCTCTTCCTTCTCCTCCCTGTCGTGGGCCTGGGCCTCCTGCTCTGGCCTCCAGGTCCAGCTTCACCTTCTTCCTCCTTTCACCAGGTTTCTGGGTCCTCTCTGCTGCCTGCTTCTTGGCTTCCAGGACCTTGTCATAGGCAACCCTGGCTGCAGCATCGGTCAGCCCCTCCAGGGCCTGAGAGAGCTGGCCAAAGAGTTCGGATAATCTGGTTTTTGTTGGGGTGGCAGGACAGGGCCTTCTGCCGGTACGCCTTCTTCACCTCTTTGTCTGCCACCTTCTCCTCCATCCCCAGCAGCGCGTACAGGTCCATCTGTAAGAGCTCCTTGGCCACTGCCATGGTTCTCACCCTCTGTCCAGTAACTAAGGGACTGACTTGAAAGAGCTTTGCCGTTGACAAGCTGAGTGACGTTGGACACTTCTCTAAATTTAAGGTTTCTCTTCCACAAAATGAGGGGTTTGCGAGAGATCTTCCAAGGGAAGCTATCTGATTCTGTGCCTGGCATCTAAGACATGTTAGATGTCCCTGTGGTACCGGCTCACATGCCCTGCCCAGCCTCTGGGCAGCCCTGCTCTCATCCTTGCCTCTGGAACAGGCTCACACCTCAAATTGGAGGATTGGAGGATCCTATTAGGCAGACTTTAGGGATGCAGTTGAATAATTCTCTTATGTTTTAATTCCCACCCCCACTCCTGCCCCTGGCTGATTCCAACTCCTGCAAACCCCATGTGTGTCAGAATAGCTCTGTTCTCCGTTAGACTTTCAATGGCCGGTTTGGGACATAGAATGCCAGGCCTCTCTGCTAAGGTGCCATTCGGTGGACTCAAAATAGAGTCCCCCTTTTTTGGATGAATGAAATCTTGTGTGGATTGGGACGCATCCATGAACAGTTGTCCAAGCGGGTCATCCTCTTCTCCTTCCCAACAAGGAGGCAGCATGGCAGGGATTGATTTTGGTTTCTCTTTGATTGCTGACTTCTCTATTAAGGTGGTGGTGTGGTTGTTAGGGACCATGCAGTTGGTTCCTATACAGTCAGTTCCTATCCAAACTCTACCCAGTCCTGTGCCATCCTCACAATTGTTCCGATGCAGCCACTGTGTCAACCCCAATTGCCAAAGGTCTTCCTTTTTTCTTTTTTTTAAACATTAGGGACTCATACAACTCTTATCACAATCCATACATACATCAATTGTGCAAAGCACAACTGTACATTCTTTGCCCTCATCATTTTCAAAGCATTTGCTCTCCACTTACAAAGGTCTTTAAAAAAAACAAACAAACAAAAACAGTTCCTGGATTTAATCCTCAAGGTGGTTCTTGGGATGTCTCTGAAGGGTTTTAACCAGTGGGGCAGAACCCTTACAGAGTAGAAAATTCTGGGAGATGTGCAGGAGGCCCAGAGGGGAGGCACTGGCCAGTCAAGACGAACCAACAATCAAAAAGGCAGGGAAAGTGGATGGAATGGTATAGGGTGGTGGCCACCTGGATGAAGAAAACTGGAAAGTATGAAGATCTGACAGGATATGGGGTGACAAATTTATGAGGGACAAGTAGGGAGGAGGGGACAAGGTTGACCCCCCAGGCTGCTGGGGTACAGTGGGTGAACAGTGGTGACAGTGTTCCTTGAGAGAGTTTGGGCACTAATCCAGGACTCCTTAAATGACCCTGGTAGTATGGAATTGATGGGCAAACTCACTGCCCTGGAGGGGATTCCACATAGCAGCTCTGTAGGTATCCAGAAGTACTCCTGCAAGACCAGCGGCCCAACCCATCAACCTTGACGTGGCTATGTATTTATTCCGGGAAAGATTTACAGTCCAGGAAACCGGAATGTGCAGTTCTACTTTACCCAATCACAGCGGTTCTCAACCTGTGGGTCGCGACCCCTTGGGGGCGCCGAATGACTCTTTCACAGGGGTCACCTAGATCATCAGAAAACACACATTTCCAATCGTCTTAGGCACAGAGACACCGCTCCTCCATCGTCTCCAGGCGGACCCGCCCACATGCAGATAGGCCCACATACGAGTACCCGGCGTGAAGACTGTTACCCATGCTACACCGTGCTTCAAGACAAAATTTCACTTGTCATTAGAAATAAATATCTCACAATATATAATTACATCGTTTTGTGATTAATCCCTATGCTTTAACTCTGTTCAGTTGATAACAATGAAAATACATCCTGCATATGATATTTATGATTCATCACAGTAGCCAAATGACAGTGATGAAGTAGCAACGGAAATAATTTTACGGTTGGGGGGTCACCACAGCACGAGGAACTGTACGAAGGGGTCGTGTACCACTGCCTATAGGGTCATTATGATGACCTTCATGAGCAGGGACCAAATTTTCTCCCACTTCCAGCCTTCTGTCTTTGGCCGAGTGGGCTGAGTTGGGCTAGTAAGTGCCGCGTCAGCGGTTTGAAGCTTCCAGTCGCTCCGCGGAAGCGGGGGCAGCCTCATACCCGGTCCGGCCCACACCTTTAGGCGGCCTGAGTGTGCCAATGACTGGCCGCAAACTCCCACCCCTGGGCTGAGCAGAGTCCACACTCAGCGGGAGGCCGGTTACCCAGGCCACGCGCGACCAGGCGCCGCTTCAATTCGGAGCGCGGGGCGGCGGAATGCCCAGGGCGGGTCTCGAACTCGGCCTCACCCCCACGTGGGCACCGTCCTGCTCCCCGGGGCCCCGCAAGACCCCCAAAGCGGCTTTCCCTACGAAAAGCATCCTGACCCTTGCACCCCAGGCCGGAAGACTCACAAGCTTCTGGAGAGTTTGCGTCGACTTCCGGCCCAGAGGCCAGAGCACTTCCGGGGGCGGGGCCTGGCCAGTTCTTCCCTTTCTTGGGGGCGGGGGAATGACCTGCTGTTTTACCAAGATGATGTCCTTCTCCAGGGACTGGTCTGTCCTGATAACATGCCCAAAGCCTCGCCATCCTTGCTTTTAAGGAGCATTCTGGCAGTACTTCGACTAAGACAGAGTTGTTGGTTCTTTTGGCAGTCCGTGGTACTGTCATATCCTTTCCCAGCACCACGGTTCAAACTGCTAATTTCTCCCGGTCTTCCTTATTCACTGTCCAACTTTCACATACTTTGGAAGCGATTGATGAAAATAGCATGGCTCCGGTCAGGCCGTACCTTGGTCCTCAAGTCATATCTTTGCTTCTCAAAGCTTGAATGAGGACTTGTGCAGCAGATGTACTTAATGAAATGAGTCCTTTGATCTCTTGACTTCTGTGTCTCTAAGCATTGTTTGTGGATCCAAGCAAGATGAAATTCTTGAGAACTTTAATCTTTTCTCTATATTAGGCTTCATTGGTTATCACAAAGTATGATATCAGTATTCCCCAACATAAGTTCTTCTTTCCCTGCATCTTGACAGTGGACTGTGAACTAGTTAAACCTCATTACCATCTGTAGTAGTCCACTGCCACTTCCACGTCCCCTTCACTTGGGTGATCTATTGACTCGACAGAAGAAAGGGAAGAGTGAAAAGAGGAGTGGAAGGCTTTCTATATTGACTACTGGATACCGAGAGGCTGTAGCACCTGAGTGACATTGGAGACTCAACTAAGAGCCAGTTTGATGACTCATGATCAGTATGATTGGTTCTGAGTTAACCCTTTGGTCAATGAACTCTTCCCATTACACTGTAAAGTCATTAACACACACACACCCCCAATAAAACAACAACAACAACCAACAACCAAAAAGAGTGGGAGTGTTGTCTTGCTGTATGGACAGCCTTCTTAGGTTTCTGCAGCTGTCACTGTCACCAGGCTGGCCGGTGACAGACGAGTCTATTACCCAATTGCTAGGCCTTGGGGTAATCTACTTTGAGCCCTAGGAGTCTGAGGCTCCAGTTGTCTGATGTGGATTTTATGGTCCACAAGGACATGGAAAGTCTTCATGTCCCGTGATTGCCAGTTGTTCAGCATTTTATAATACTGGATTGATGAGTGAGACTAGTGTGGAGGAACAAGACAGGGCAATTCATGACATATTCCATGTTACCAGGACACCTACATTGGCATTTTTAAGTGTATATCATGATCTCAGTGCTCAGGTGAAGTTAAATGAGATGTGGGCTGTGGTCCTCATGGCAGAACCCATATCCCTGACCCAGGAGCCTGGAGAGAAAACTCGCACAGGAATAATTCCACTTTACCGCCTAGCTCCCAAAGTTCCCATTACTCAGGGAAGGGAGACTGTTTCTTAGGGGATGGAGGATACTGTGGAGGTGGGCTTCTGATTAGACTTCTTTATAACTCAGATTTAGAGAGAGTTGAGTTACCAACTGATAGAACAAAGTCATAGGAGAAATCTCAGATTTAATTTTTTTGTACAAAATGTTTGCTAAAAAGGCGGTGTCGTGGCAGACGATAAGGAGCTCTCTGACATACATCCCTTCCCTTGACTCCCTTGACCAGGGCCCTTATGCGCAAATGGGCACTAACGCCTCGTTTACTTTCTTAAAATGCCTTTCTGAAGTTGCTCCAAAGTAAACTCTTTACAGCTGAGTGAGAGTCTAGACCAGGGGTCCTCAAACTTTTTGAACAGGGGGCCAGTTCACTGTCCCTAATTCCTATACACACTGCACATATCTGATTTTGAAATCAAAAAACAAAATGGGGCAAAAACAGCCAGTGACCCGCAGGCCGTAGTTTAAGGACGCCTGGTCTGGAGTGAGGAAAACGTTTTCTTGGTTTGGAGTACAAGAATAAACTAATAAATGTATAATTGTGCCCCAAGTGTGTTCAGAGTTATAGCTCCACTTGAGAGGTGTTGTGGGTAACTGTGTTGACTCTCCAATTTCACATTGCCGTGTCTGCTGATGTGGAAGGCCTGCCTGGCTCCTCTGGTCACAGGCCAGAATTACCCTGTCCTTCTTGGGGTGAACAATGTGGCTAGAGTTGGCGACCTCCCCATCTTGTTCCTTTCTTTGTGTCCGTACCAAGGGGTTCTACAGAAAAGGTTCACTTTTTCTTAGTTGATTGGGCTACTGCTGAGCCAGAGGGGTGAGGTGAGGAGTGGGGAGGGGATGAGAGTGGCAGGGAGAAAGGACAAGTGAGGGAGGCACAGACGGCAACAAGGCAACAAGGCAAGAGAGCGCAGGGAAGAGAATGAAGCGAAGGGGGAGAGAAGGTGGGGAAGGGGAGTTAGCAATGACAGAAGAACACAGGCAAAATCGCAGATGACAGGGGGCGGGGGGAGATTAGCAAGAGGAAAGGGGAGAGGAGCATGACTAGAGAAGAGAAACAAATGAGAGCCTTCTGCAGAGGAGGTGAACCTGCCAGACAGGAGCAAGAGAAGAACCTGAGGCAGGAGGAGTGGAGAAACAGGGAGTGGAAAAGCAGCAGAGAAAAGAGAGACCACCCAGAGGCCGAGAGGAGAGGTGACAAAAAGAAGAAGGTACTAGAGGAGGGACAAAGGCAAACCAAAAGGCAGAAGGAGGGCAAGGGGAAGATAAAAATGGAGGCGAGACCAGGAGAAGACAAGGGAGAGGAGAGAGCTGGCCTTGGGTGGGGAACACGGGGAGAGAGAAAGTGCTGTGCTGTGTGGATTATTGTGTGTTTGTCATCTGGAATGGTATAAGCTGTAGGTACAGCATCTCCTGCCCATGATTTATGGTCCCTGTCAGGCAGCGACCGCGCTTTGTCTGCTGTAGCGTGGAGGATGAATGTGTTGCTGTCATCCCGGCCTGGCCAGCCTTTCTCTCTCTCTGCTCCCAACGCTCGCTCCCCATTTCACGCCAGTGAACATAAACAATCTTTTGTAAACCTGACAGTCACACTTGCTTCTTTGGAAACATAAAGCAGAAATGTATGACTCGGCTTTCATTACCCAATTTCCTACGCTATATAAAAACACTCAGGAAAGACATGTAAGTGGTCACGAAACCTGGGAAATTGGAAGTGTCCTGGAGGAGAAAAAGAGAGAGAGAGAGAGAGAGAGAGAGAGAGAGAGAGAGAGAGAGAGAGAGAGAGAGAGAGAGAGAGAGAGAGAAGGTTGAGGAAGGAGGGGCGCCTACGGGGTGGGAAGGAGCCGTGGAGGAGAGAAGGTGATGTAGCTGACCTCACCGTCTCCTTCCCAGAGCACACTGTCTGATAAACTGGGCCATTCAGACACATAATTATATTACCTTTCTGAATAATAGACAGTTCGTGCCTGAAGTGTTGCTTTTCCCCCTCTCTCCTTTTAACCCAGAGTGCAGTAATGAAACAGTCTGGGGATCAAAGCTGGCTGGTGATGTGGCATTGTTCTTGCCTCCCTTCTTCTGCTTTGCCTCTCCCTTCATCACTAGTCATTCGGCAAGCGCCACATAGTCTAAAGTGGAACTTGTTTTTAAAGCGCTATTAGGGTACCGGTCACTGTGGTTTCTCAGCTGGGGAGGTAGCTAAGCTGTGGAGATGCCACATTTGGACCCTGGTCAAGGTCAGAACAGGTGAAGACTGTCTGTCAGGAATAAGGTTATGGATAATCCTTTGGAACCTGTTCAGACCTGGCCTTGAACCCACTGAGCACCTTCCTAGGCTTTCCGTCTGATAGGTCCCGCTCGTGTGCCTCTAGAGACTCTTGGTGAAAGAATGGACCAGCCCAGCGTGGTACCACAGTGCTAGTCTCATATCTGGAAGTGGGGGCTCATGTATTGGGGCTCTGAGTGCTTCCATTATGTTGGGGCTCTGGTCTTGAATGTTTGGTGCACAGAGTTATCGGTAAGGTCCAGCTAATGAGGTTCTTTGGGAAGCTGGGAGTGTAGTTATATGTTAATTGCTGTAATTATTTTATCCCCAAATTCTTCCTGAACAAACCTCAGAGAAGCATTTATTGAGTAGCTTTGTTTGTCCGAGTGTTTGCTTTTGAACAGAAGAGGTCCTTGAAGTGTCCATTTAGGGAGAATTGACTAGGAGGCTTGTTGCAGCTGAGCAGCTACAAACGTGGATCTGGCTGTGTTAATTAACTTAGAGACCTGGAAAAGTCACACTGCTTCTCAGAGCCTCAGATTTTTTCAGAAAGACAGGAACCTCATCCACCTACCTACACCTCAAAATTAGATACACATTCACAATTATAAATATTAGAATGACATTTCAAGGACAGCAATGCTATAATTCAAAAGATAGCCTAAATGCCCTGCATCTCTGGGTGGTGTGGATTTACTGTTAAAGCAAAGGCTAGAGCTTCAAATTTCCCCAGAGGTACCACAGGAGAAAAGCCAGAAGGTCTGCTTACCAAACCCAGCCCTCAAAGCTTTATGGAACACAGATACCCTCTGACACACAGATACACTGTGACACACAGTTACACTGCGACACACAGTTACACACTGACATGCAGTTACACTCCAACACACAGTTACACCCTGACACAGTTACACAATGACATATAGTTCACATCAACACACAGTTACACTCCAACACAGAGTTATACTCCCATACATGGTTACACACCAACACATAGTACACTGTGACACGTTTCACTGCAACACAAAGTTATATTCCAAC
Source organism: Tenrec ecaudatus (assembly GCF_050624435.1). Lineage (NCBI taxonomy): Eukaryota > Metazoa > Chordata > Mammalia > Afrosoricida > Tenrecidae > Tenrec > Tenrec ecaudatus. Next base: position 101,910,784 of record NC_134537.1, read on the forward strand.
ACAGTTACACACTGACATGTAGTTACATTTGAGCACACAGCTACACTCCAAAACACAATTATACTCTGACACAGTTGCCCATTGACACACAGTTCCACTCCAACACACAGTTCCACTCTGTCTCACAGTTACTCAGATACACAATTATACACTGACACACAGTTTCAGGTTGACACAGTTACACACTGACACACAGTTACACTCCAACACACGATTACACAGTAACACATGGTTACACAGTGACACACAGTTACCCTCTGAGACACAGTTGCACACTGACACACAGTCACAATCCTACACACAGTTACATTCTGAGACACAGTTACAGTCTGACACAATTACACTCCCACACACAATTGCACACTGACACAGTTACACTGACACACAGTTACTTTCCCACACACAGTTATATTCCTTTACACAGTTACACTCCATCACACAGTTATACTCTGACACACAGTTACACACTGACACATGTGACTCCACATAAATCCCCATGATTTTGGGTTTTGATTTTATTGTGGGGCCAGCCTTTAGTAGGTTCTAGAAGAATTTTGTTATATAGAAAGCTTTCTATATAATGAAGCCTATATGGAAGTATAGAACTTGGCTAGTGTGACCTGTTTTAGAAATATATGTAGCCTATCCTTGTTTCTTCCTTCTGTCACACAATGTCCACATTTTACTCCCTGTCCTTTTATTTATTTATTTATTTTGGTGGGCAATTAGACTTTATTTATTACCTTCATAACTTTAAAAAATCATTTTATTGGGGGCTCATACAATTCTTATCACAATCCATACATACATCCATTGTGTCAAGAATATATGTACATTGGTTGCCATCATCATTCTCAAAACATTTGCCTTCTACTTGAGCCCTTAATATCTGTTGCTCATTTCCCCCCTCCCTCCCCACTACCCCCTACCTCATGAACCCTTAATCATTCATAAATTATTGTTATTTTGTCATATATTACACTGTCTGATGTCTCCACCCAGCTTCTTCTCTGCTGTCCCTCCCCCAGGAGGAGGCTATACGTAGATTCTTGTAATCAGTCCCCCTTTTCTACCCTACATTCTCTCCACCCTCCAGGCATCACCACTCTCACCACTGGTCCTGGAGGAGTCATCTGTCCTGGATTCCCTGTGTTTCCAATTGCTCTCTGTACTAGTGTACATCCTCTGGTCTAGCCAGATTTGTAAGGCAGAATTGGGATCATGAGAGTGCGGGGGAGGAAGTATTTAAGAATTAGAGGAAAGTTATATATGTTTCATCATTGCTACCCTGCACCCTGCCTGGTTCATCTCCTCCCCACAACCCTTCAGTAAGGGGTGTCCGGTTGACTACCACTGGGCTTTGAGTCTCCACTCTGCACTCACCTACATTTTCAATTATATGATTTTTTGTTCCTTGATGCTTGATAACTGATCCCTTTGACAGCTCGTGGTCACACAGGCTGGTGTGTTTCTTCTATGTGGGCTTTGTTGCTTCTGAGCAGCTAGATGGCCACTTGTTTATCTTTGAGCCTTTAAGACCCCAGACACTATATCTTTTGATAGCCGAACACCATTAACTTTCTTCACCACATTTGCTTATACACACGTTTGTCTCCAGTGGTTGTGGCAGGAAGGTGGGCACCCACTGATATGGTTTTTAGCTCTTTGATGTCTGATAACTGGTCCCTTCTACACCTCGTGGTCAACCAAGCTGGTGTGCTTCTTCCATGTGGGCTTTGATGCTTCTTAGTTAGATGGCCTCTTGTTTATCTTCAAGCCTTTAAGACCCCAGATGCAATATCTTTTGATAGCTGGGCACCATCAGCTTTCTTCACCACATTTGCTTATGCACACATTTTTCTTCAGCAATCATGCCAGGAAGGTGTGCATCCTGGAATGCCAATTTATTCGAACAAAGTGTTCTTGCATTGAGTAAGTGCTTGAGTGGAGGCCCAATGTCCATCTGTTGCCTTAATACTAAACCTCTAAATATATGCACATAGATCTGTTTCCTCACACTCATATAAATATATTTACCTATGTACATTCCAGTCTTTGGACCTCTATAAATATGCTTTGTCACCTACTTCTTTCCTCTATTTCCTTTTACTTTCCTCTTGTCCCACTATCATGCTCAGCCTTCATTTTGGTTTCAGTAATTTCTCTCAGTTACCTTGCCCTTGCTGAATCCCTACCAGGCCACTCACACCCTCATTCCTACTGATTTTGGATCACTTATTGCTCCCCTGTCCCTGAGTTGGTCAGTACCACCTCCTTCCCCCCTCCTCCCCTTCTTCTGTGTCCCCCCCGGAACCATTGGTCCCGTTGTTTTCTCCTCCAGCCTATTCAACCAGTCTATCTTATCTAGATAGATCTGTAGAGATAATAATATGCACCAAAAATCAAGTCATAGCAAGATAGGCAATGAGTGAGAGCACAGCTGTGACAATAAAAAGGGAAACCAATTGCCCACAGAAGAATAAATTAATTAAAAGAAAAAAAATTTAAAGAAAGAAAAAACCTGTAAATAGATAAAGGTCTGACTTTTGATCTCTAGGCATGTCCTTTGGTCAGGTCCAATGGGGTACCATGCTCTGGCCCCAGAGTCTGTCCTTTGTACTCCCTCGGGGGCTCCCTGCTCTGCACCCATGGCTGCTCTGCCGCACGCTTTTAGTGGTTTGCCTCAGTTTCACAGGGTCAGTCTGGGCGAGTCCCAGCCCTGAGTCTCCAGGGTTGTCCCCCTTAGGGCTCTGGGCCATCAAGGGGTGGTGTGTCTCTTAGTGGGATCAGCAATATTGTCCACTCTGTCCATTGGCTGTTCAGAGCGGGGATATCATCCTCCAGGCCTGATGGGCCAGGATGTGCTCCGCTCTCTTCCTCTCCCTTCATTTGCTCTTATTTGTGCTGATCTGACATGCCCTTCTCCGCTAGCTGGAGCTTCAGTGCCGTCCTCTCAAGTAAATTCTTCTGGGGTGAGGGGAAGTTGTCCACGTAGCTGGTTTGGGGGCCGAGCCCTCAGGCCCCTCCACTGGCTCCCCACTTCTTGCTGGCACACTGCAGTCATCTGGCACTGGCTTTATATCTGGTCCCTCTTTCCCTGTGGAGACACAAACAATACCCTCCCCTTGGGTGGGTGAGTGTCCTATTCCCCCATCACATATCTTTTTTTTTTACCTTTTCTCCTTTCCTCCCTCCACCCCATTTTAGTTGGATACCATATGTACCCCTGGATTTGGTCTGGCCCCTGCCATATTACCTGGACCTCACCCCTGGAGTGTTTGTATACAGTAGCTTTGCCCCTGTGCCCCTTTTGCACTTACTTTTCTGTTCTCTCTTTTTAAATATATAAATATATAAACTTACCTCAGCGGACTCATGTCATACTTGTCCTTTCTGTGCTTAGCTCACTTCACTTAGCATAATTCCCTCCAGTTCTTCCCATGCATCGATACGCTTCATGCATTCATCACTGCTTTTTAGTGATGCGTAGTACTCCATTGTATGTCTGTACCACAGTTTCTTAATCTATTCATCTGTTGATGGAAATTTGGGTTGTTTCCAACTACTTGCAGTTGTGAACTGTGCCACAAAGCCATGCGCTCATCAACCGCCTTCATGAAAATGTCCTGCCCTTTCTAACATGTGAGGAGTAGTGTTTCCCCAGAGTTCTCAGAACCTGCTGTTTGCTTCTCTCATGTGGTATTCATCATAAGAGATGTTTTGCGAATTCACACACTATTTTTAAGTCTTCGTGTGTGATATCCTCAAGGGGATGAGGCTTTAAACATGTCTCATTCTTTCAGGGTCTCCCGCAGCAGTTAACGTGGGGTTTTGTAAAACATAAATCCCAAGAATTTTTCATTTCCCCCCAATTTGCTCCAATTGAAAGATAACACAATTTTCCCACAAATTTTTGAAGCCTTCTGATATATAGAGGCATGTTTATGTAGATTTCTTACTTTTTCTCTAACATTTCCATAAGCAGTTGTTTCATTTGTAAAATAGTCATAAAACAATTTAAACATCTTTTAAGCTCATCTGATGGCCATTTATGTTTCGCAGAGAAACATAGTTTTCATCATTTGAAAAGAATTCCAGAATGTGTGGAAAGAGTGAAGAATTAAAACAGTGTGGATTTGGGGGGCCCTGGGGGATGGTTAGACTCACCTCTTGCTGCATTGCTCCCTTACGCTAACAACTCTTACACATCTCTAATTCTCATTGGTGCATCAATGGCATCTTAATTTTTCTTCTGGCTAGAGTACTATGTGTTAGCTCACAAATAAAGAAAACTGCCTATGGAAAGTCTACATGCATCTCTGTGTTTGGTGCCTAATATTTGTTGATTACTTGAAAGCTAAACAAAAGCCAACCAACCAACCAAACAAACAAAAACAAACTCCCTGCCATTGAGTTGAGTTGGGCTCATAGTGACCCTATAGGATTGAATAGAATTGCCTCAGTGGGTTTCCAAGACTTTAGCTCTTTATGGCAGTAGAAATCCTCATTCTTCTCACTGGATACTGCTGGTGGCTTTGAACTGTTTACCTTGTGGTTAGTTGCCCAATGTGTAACCACTATGCCACCAGGGTTCCTTAAAAGCCAAGTACACCAGTAATGTCCCATATTCTCTTACTTATTTCTTATTCCCACCATGAATCTCTTTCATCATTCTTACCTGGCATCTTAAGAGGTATCATAGTTTTCGTGAAACTGAGTTATCCAAGGGGCATCAAAGTTTACTGAAGGTTGGGCTTCAGATCTGGTTTCAAATTCTGGCTCCGCCATTTCACTAGCTGTGTGACTTAGGGCAATAAATTCTTTGAAGCTCAGTTGACTCATCTATAAAATTGACAAAGTAATAATCTACCCAGTAGCGTCATTTTAATGATTATATACACAGTGCCTGCTATGGGCCCATAAAAAGGGTTAATTCCTTTTCTTTTTTATCCTTTACAAATTCATGCCCCTGTGCCATGACATTTAAAAGGAGTGCGGAGCTTCAGGAAATCTCAACATTGGCCATGCTTAGAGAGAAAAATGAGCAGGCAGTTTGCTGAGCACTCTTAACTGTGGTAAAGACTGTGATGCAGACTTGGATTTCTTTGTCACTATGGAGGAGTTCGTTCTCCTTTGTTGTTAGTCATGTGCATTGGGCACAACCAGTGAGCAAGTTGAGATGAATTTAGCTCCTGCCAGGCTAAAGAACAAATGTCATTGACCTAGCTATTATAAAGTGGGAAAGTGGAATCACTGGGTCTATGGTGGTTTATAATACTTTGGTCTCATTCATTAATTTCAGTAGGGTGGGCATTCTTTCGCCTTCTATGAGAGCACTCACATAAACACCCATCTTTAGGAGAGTCTCAGAAGGGAGACTTCCAAGGCCCAGGAATGTTGTTACTTTTGTGAGGTTCAGTCAAGCTGGTTCAGACTCACAGTGACCTTATGTGCAATGGACCACAGCACTGCCAGATCTGCACCAGCTTCACAATCATCATTTTGTTGGCGTCCACTGTTGCAGTCCCTGTGTCTATCTACCTCCTTGATGGTCTTCCTCAATTAATAGGAACGAGAGGAGGAAAATGTGAAGGGAGAATTGAGAATGTTAGGAGAGGTTAGTGGAAGCCGTAGCTCTCCCACTCACTACCCGCCCCAAAGAAAACTCAGCCCGAACGAACGAAGGGCTCTTCTTAGTAGAGCTTGTTGTCCAACTCAAAGCCAAATCCACTGCCTAGTCTTATATGGAAACTGCACAGGATGGGTATAAACCTTTAGGGAAGCAGGTAGTCTCATTTTTCTACTGTGGAATAGCAGGTGGGTTCGAACGGCTGACCTTGCAGAGCGGCCCAACATTAAGCATGCTACACCACCATGGGCTGCTGGGTGGCGCAAATGGTTAAGCACTTTTGGAATATTGACTAGTAAGTGAAATTTTGAACCCAGCTAGCGATGCTTTTGAAGAAAGTCTAATGAGTTGTTCCCACAGATTAAAGCAAGAAAGAAACCAACAGAACCTCCAAAAGCAAGCAAATCAAACCCACTGTTGAGCCAGTTTCAACTCATCAGATCCTTATATGTACAGAGTGGAGCTACTCCACAGGAGTTTTCTTGGCGGTAACCCTGGAAGCAGATTGCCAGAACATTCTTCTGTGGTGTCGCTGGATAGGTTGAAAACGCCATGGAGTGGAGTTCTTGTAGTTCGGTCTGTAGCACATGAGGTTACCATGAGTTGGAATAGACAACATTAACTCCTTTGTTTCTAGTTTATTCATAGAGCAGAAGATGTTTCCTCCCTTTTAATGATTTCTAGAAGTAGCAAGTTTACTAAATAATTTATAATATCCATAGGCATTATCATGCCATAGGGGGACTTGGGATGATGGGAATTTGGGACGATGCCATCACACTGAGCTCTTTTATTACTGGGAAATGATGAACACTATTCCCAATTACCAGAGGGGATTTTTTTCCCTTTCCTATAAGATGGTGAATACTACTCCCACTAACCAGAGAGGGATTTTGTTTTCCTCCTTTGAGGGCCTTTCTGATGGCGATGATAACATGCTTTAACAAGCGGACAGGCTGGACATTCGCTACGATTCTGCCTGGGTTCATGGACATATATTTTCACAGGTGTCTCAGCCGCGTCGTTAGTTTCCAAACCCAAAGTGTCCGACGCCTGGCTATTGGCAGGGCTGTAGAGGAGTTAGTTCCCTGTGGGCTTGATGGTTGGGATAGGAAGACCCGTCTCAGCAGTCTTAGAAAAGCAAGCATCTTGGAAGAACTCATCGCAATTCTTGGTCTTCGGTTTTAACATTGTTTGAAATGTGGATGCATCTCATCGTCTGTGTTATCTACAGCGCTGTGTTTATCTACATATTTCCTCAAAGCTTAGCAGATACGAATTCATAGTTCCAGTAAGCAAACAAACAATCGATAAAAACAAAACAGATTTGAGAACAACTTAGAAGGGTGGTTGTAGCTCAGAGTCTCTGGAGGTTGTGGCCCAGACCTTGGCAGAAGCTGCAGTGCTCTGTAGGCTTCTGGTGCAAGATGCTCCCTCACATGGCCTCAGTTCCATCATGGTCAGTGGCGGTGTGTGAGTACCAAAATTAAGGTGCTTGGCTTGTGTCAGCATGACAGGACCAAGTCGGAGCCATAGCTACGTCTTAATTTTTGTTTATCTGTCTTGCAATTGTCAAACCTTTAGATGGACCTAGCGTTATAGCAAGGGAGAGTCCTCGGAACTATCAAGCTCTTAGACTTAAATACATTACAAAAGATTTCCCCTCTGCAATTATCAAACATTTAGGCAAATCGTGATTAAACTAAAGATATTGAAACAATGTTTCTAAGGGAGGGTCTTGACAAGCAATCTTAATAAAAATTCCTCAGCAGCCCACAAAAACAAAGCAAAAACCCACAAACAAACCAAACCAATCCAACTTGCCCACATTTGTGTTCCCAGCTAATCACTGTACAGCCTCCTCTTTGAGTCGGTTCACCTCTGACTCTGTAAGCTTGCAACTTCCAGTCATCATTCTGTACCTATCACTGTTCATGGCTTTCCCTCCTCCTCCATATGACCATGGCCGCTCTACCATTTGGGAGAGCTTGATTTCACTTTGCATGATCCAGTTTCAACTGTTTTGAACCTTCGCTAAATCTCTTTTATTTGAACAGATATCCAATCTGACTCATTGACGTTTTCTGGTGTCAGATAAGCAGAAGGTGAAGGTACATGCAATTTCCTCTGGTGATCCTGGAGACATGGAGGACCCAAAGCTTTAGCATCAAGCACAAGCCCTTTGATGTGATCCATCTCCACAGATTTCCTGGTGGTCATCCCAGATAAAAGGCCGCTCAGATCAAGCTCCATTACTTTGCGTTGAGTTCTTCAAGATTTATTGCTGACTGTCTCTTCTGCTTTCATTTCCATTTGTTCTTGGTGTTTCTATGAAGTAGTTGCCAAAGTAAGTTTCATGTAGCTGTTACCACAAGTCTCCCAAGGCTGGTAAGCACAGAATTCAGAAGGATTAAAGTCTCAGTCCTTTATATTTTAAACTCACCTACTTTTTCTTTCACACATATTCATGTTTCCTAGCTCTTGCATTTCACTGTTTGAGTTAGACAGGGAATGCTAGTTCTAAGGACTTGAGAGGAATCTTTGGGCACACCAGCTAATAGAAACAAATGCTTTGGCCTCCATAGCTCTCAGTTTCAAGAGAGTTGGTATTACTATCCTATGGACAGCTTAGGGCATATGCACCATATGTACGTCCTCTGACCTAGTCAAATGAGTTTCTCCACCTAGTCAATTAGAAAAGAAACACTCCCAAATTCAGCAACTACAAGGGGCTGCTTCTTTTGATTGGGGCCTGAAAGTCCCTAAAGGTGAGGTAGAATGCCAGGCACTTACCCCTCAGGTTGAAGTTGAATAAAATTAAAACCATCCACAAGAGCCAAAATATGATCTTGAATATATCCCACTATAATTTTGAGAGCATTTCGGTAACAGATTTGACCCATTTAACACAGATGACCGAAGAAGACCTGATGAACTGTGGGATGACATCAAGAACATCATACAGGAAGGAAGCAAAAGGCCATTAAGAAATACAAGCAAGAAAGGGGCAAAGCAGATCTCAGACGAGACTGAAACTTGGTCTGGATGAGAGAAGAGTGAAAGCAAGTGGAAGAAATGTTGAATAGAGCTGGATAGAGAACTTCAAGGTCAGGTTGAGAAGATGAGATAACATATTATAATTTCCAAATAGGTAGAGTTAGCCCAAAGGGAAGAATACACCCAGTATCTCTCAAGCTGAAGAAACTAAAGAAAAAAAATGCAAGTCTCCAGTTGCAATCTTTAAGGTGCCCATGGGCAAAATATTGCCTGACGCAGGAAGAAGCAAAAGACAATGAAAGGAACATCCAGAGCCACTGTGGCACAAATAATGAGTCACCATTCCACATTGCAAGAGGTAGCCTATGATGAAGACCAATTGCCACTACTGCCAATGGAGGGCCATAGCTGACCTTCTCAGGCATCCCTATTGCCATGAAGCTGGGGCTCAGATAAGCCTCCGTGGTTCACCCTTCTTTACCTTTTTGACCCCAATCGTCCTTCCCACACCACTCATCATCTATGCTGGGTTCAGCAACCCATTGCAATGGCCACAGAGTGGTCATAGACAATACTCAGAATTAAGGAAGGTCATTAGAGAAGCTAACAAGCCAACAAAACCAAACAAACTCACTGCCACTGAGTCATTGCTGACTCAGAGTGGCCCCTGAGGGTGTCTGAGACTGAAACTATTTGCAGGAGTAGAAATCCCAGTCTTTTGCCTGCAGAGCTACTGGTGGATTTGAACTGCCGTCTCTGTGGATCACAGCCCAAGGTATAACCACTACACCATTAGGGCTCCTCCAGGGAAGTTAATAGGCTGCCACAAATTGGGATCAACAGACAGTAAAAACACAATCATTGATCTCTTCAGCTAGTAACCAAATCTCTCTGGTTCTCAGCTCCTTAGCCACATGGTCTTTGCCTCCATGGATCAAGAAGCCAGTTTGCCTATTACTCTGTCACACAGTTCGAGAATCTCAGGCCAGATCAGAAGAAAGTAACCTATAGTCTCAGCGTGGCTCCCCCAAATCTCCCTGCCACCATCTCTGATGCTTCTGGCCTTGTAGCCTGGAGGGTGGTAATGAAGACTGACCAAGCTGCTCTCTTACTATTACACATGCCCTATTTGCATAGTTCCACCTTCCCATTGGGTGGGAGTTACAGAGACTTGAGTAAAAGGGCTATATTAAGAATTTTCACCCCACCACACACAATGATGCTGAAGGAACACGTCTACGCTGCATTGAAGGCATTAGCAAAAATCAAGCCTCCAGGAATTGATGGAAGACCAACAGAAACATTTCAAAAAGCTGACGAAGCACTGGAAATACTTATCTATTGTATTTATTTGGAAGACAGTTTCCTGGCCAACTGACTGGGAGAGATTCATATTTACACCCATCCCAAAGAAAGCTGGTCCAACGTAATGGAGAAATTCTTGAATAATGTCATTAATTTCACATGTAAGTAAAATTTAGCAGAAGATAATTTAACAGAGGTTAAAGCAGCATATCAACAGAGAGTTGCCTTAACAGAGGTTAAGGTGTGTGTCAGGACTGTGTCACCTCATCAGACAAATTCAACCTGTATGCAGAGCAAATGCTCTGAGAAGCTGGACCACATGACGAAGAAGCCATCAGGATTGGGGGATGGTTTAACAGTCTGTGATATGCAGATGACACATCCTTGCCTGCTGACATGAAGAAGAACTTGAAACACTTGCTGATAAAGATCAAGGAAGGTAGACTTTAATATGTGTTACATTCAATGCAAAGCTAAACACACACACACACACAAGTGGACCAACAGACAACATCATAATAAACAGAGAAAAGATCGAAGTTGTCAAGAACGTTATTTTGGATCAAGAGTCAATGCTTACGAAAGCAGCAAGTCAAGAAATCAGACTTTTTATTGTATTGGGTAAATCTGCTGCGTAAGACATATTTAAAACGTTGAAGGAAGTCACTTTAAAGACTAAGATGCACCTGACACAAGGCATGGTATTTTCAATTTGTTAACATACATGTGACATTTGGACAATGAATGAGGAAGACTATAGAGGAATTTATGCATTTAAATTATGGCATGGGAAGAGAATATTGAAAACAGAAGAATAAACATCTGTCCTAGAAGAAATGCAACCCGCATTCTCCTTAGAAGTATGTGAGGCTTTACCGCACATACTTCAGACATGTTCTTAGGAGAAAGCAGCTCTTCCTAAAAGCCACCAATCTTGGTAAAGTGGGGAGGTTTAAAAAAGAGAGAGGGAAAGACCATCAAGCTGATACAGTTGCTGCTGCAACAGCAGGCTCAAATGTAACAATGGATGTGAGGACGGCCAAGGGCCGGGCAAAGAATGTTTCATGCTATTAGACACAGGACAGCTATGAGTTGGACTGACGCAATGGTACCTAACAATAACAACAGTTTTCAAGTAAGGAAAAAGAACCTTGAATTCTAACTTAGAAATCCATAATTCGAGAATGAGGATGTTTACCCATTTACAGCACTCTTTAACAATTAATTGGGTTCACAAGTTAATCAAACCATAGCCTTAGTCACAGCCACTTCCTGCAGAAAAGTATTGATTTGTGCTTCTTATGGATATGAAGTCTTATGTGGAGGATCAAAATACTCTTGCATCGATTAACCAAACTGAGGGGATGGACCTCACACATGGACATTGCAGATGGAACATGACAGGCCAATAAATTTTAAGCCACTTGGCCATCCCATTAGAAATAGGCTTCTATAATGAAAGTACTCATTTTTTTATGATGAAAGGATCCATGTTTAAGTTGCTGACTCATTTGAGTCAGTAGTTTAAAAATATTGATTCATACCAAGAGATCTATTGACAATATAGGATATTACAACCCCATCCAACTTAAAATAAATCCTTCTCTTTTCTTCATTGAATAGCCCAAATTAGAGCAGGCATTCCAAAATTTGCCTTCTTGGAACAAGTCATGAATTAAATTTACGATGGAATGATTTCCCAGTAAAAAATCCTTAAACCCAATTGCAAACCAATGTAGATTTTTCATTTTATTCAGAGCTCTTACAGATATCATAATATTCCATATCACTCATAGCAAGCAACATTGTACCATTGCTACCACAATCTGTTTCAAACAGCTGATTTCCTCTGGAACTCTACCTATCTACCTGCCTATCTATTGTGCCATATCTTACACCATCTAATATATCTATTCACATCAAATTATGCTGTTTGGTTCCCTCCAGTGGGGTTATAGAGTCATCGACACCATCCGCTCCCCCTTCCTCTCCTTTGCCCTCCTCTCTTCCTGTACCCTCAGGGAAACATTACTTTTGTTACTATTTCTAAGAGTTATGTATGTTGGATTTCCTGTATCAAATGACCTTAAATGTACAAATGAACATACACAAGTCCAACATGATTAATGAGGTAAAGCAAATAAAAGTCATAATAGTAAGGGGAGGAAATATTAAAGACCTAGAGGACAGTTATGTGCTTCATCAGTGGTTTTTATTTTTAGAATAAAGAAAGCATATTTTATTACATTTTCTGCTTGTCAGTTTCAATAGAAACAATGCTTTTTCTAAGCCTCAAACAAAAATTTTTTTCCCCTCTAAACCTAGGCAAATGCCTTTAAAAAAATCATTTTATTAGGGACTCCTACAACTCTTATCACAATCCATACATACATCAGTTGTGTAAAGCACATCTGTACATTCATTCTCCTCATCATTCTCAAAACATTTGCTCTCCACTTAGGGACCTGGCATCAGCTCCTCATTTTTCCCCTCCTGCCCCATTCCACCTTCCCCCTCCCTCATGAACCCTTGATAATTAATAAATTATTATTCTGTCATATCTTGCTTGCCCTGTCCGACGTCTCCCTTCGCCCAATTTTCTGTTGTCCATCCCCCAGGGAGGAGGTCACGTGTAGATCCTTGTAATCGGTTCCCCCTTTCCAGCTCACCCTCCCTGTACCCTGCTGGTATTTCCATTCACACCACTGGTCCTGAAGGGGTCATCCGCCCTGGATTCCTGTGTTTCCAGTTCCTACCTGTACCAGTGTACATCCTCTGGTCTAGCCAGACTTGCAAGGTAGAATTGGGATCATGATATTGGAGAAGAGGGGGCAGGAAGCATTTAGGAACTAGAGGAAAGTTGTATGTTTCATCGTTGCTATATCGTACCCTGACTGGCTCAGCTCCTCCCCGAGACCCTTCTGTAAGGGGATGTCCAGTGTCCTACATCGGGAAAAAGCTACTTTATACAAATATTCCTGGGGTGAGGACCAGGTAATATGGCAGGGACCAGAACAAATTCAGGGACAATTAACAAGGAGGTGGGGAAAGGAAAAAAATGAATAATAAAGAAATGGGTAGCGGGGGCACAGCGTGTTTCATCAGTGTTATACTGCACCCTGGATTTATTTTCCTTCCCATGTGACCCTTCTGCGAGGGACTGTCCAATTATCTCACAGGCGGGTTTGGGGTCTCCACTACATCCACATTCCTTCGCATTGATTTGGTTGCTTGTTTTTGAACAACTGAAGTCTATACCCATTGGTACTTCCTGATCACACAGGCTGGTGTTCTTCTTCCAGGTGGGCTTTTTTGCTTCACAAACATAGTTTTAGATAACATAATAATTATAGACTTTCTTTTAGTCCAACAAGGAAATGTTTGTGATATAGTAAACACATCTTTCACCTGGATTAACAATACCACCTCATATTGAAAAACATTTGTCAAAAAAACTATGTGATTATATAAAGAGAATTCATGTAGACTGATGTTTTTTAGGTTTGATATTGTTAGTTCATTTCCTAAAGGTATTGGATCCTGGATTACATCTACTTTGTTAACTGGATTAATAATATCAATCATTGTGTAAATAATTACTGGAATTATCACTAATATTATGATGTATAAGTCAAAATTTTAATGCCTATGAAGCTAATTATGCACATAGATGAGACTCACTACCCAACCGGACACCACTACTCTTACTCACATCTTGAGCCAGTCTTTTGAACAAATAAGCTGTTACTCTAATATAGCCTTATGCCACAAAGAGCCCTGAACACTAAACCGAATGCTAAGCCATAGCAAGGCACAAGCTCAGTTGGTGCCCATCTATTAAACAGTAGTGCCAGGGTATTGCCATCTTACCTACAGAAGAACCCATCTAAGGAATCATGTGTCAGCACTGCAAGCCCCTGCAGGAAGAATAAAACATTCATGTAATAGAGATCAAAGGAAGTTAATGAAATCCTTGATTGAAAGGAGGGAATGTGTGAGAGTTCCAAAGTTGAGGTCTCAGTTGACTTTTATCAGAGTGAGAGCCCCAGTTCTAATCCTAAACTGCATATTAACTTTTGACTATTTCTCTTGAAACAGGCAAATACTTAGACTGCAGTATCTGACAAAGGATTTTTCCTTCAGTTATCAAATTATTAAGACGGACTTATGTATGTATGTAACAAAGGAAGTGTTTTCTGTGTGGTTAAACTTAAAGATATGGAAAAATGTCTCTAATGGGAGGGTCTTGACACAACACCCTTTTTTCTTTTTTTTTTTTCCGCCGCGCACCTGCCTCCACTCACTCTGACACAACACCCTTATCAGAAAATTTCTCATCCACCCTTTGGAAATGTTTTCAGGTAATTACCTAATAATCACCCTGTCAACCCCACCCTAGTCACTAACCAATCCAAATAACCCACATTTGTGTTTCCGTCCAATTTTTATAAAGCCCTCACTTCAAGTGATCCCACCTCCAGCTTCCTGATCTTGCAATTTCTTGTCAGAATAAGTGTAGTTCTTGGTTTTGCCTCATTCATATGCCTCTGGGAGCCCTATGGGTATAATGCTTACACACTGAGCTGTGAGCCACAGGTCAGCGCTTTGATACAACAGCCCTTCTGTGGGAGAAAGACAGCGATTGTTACTCCCATAGAGTTGCAGTCTCAGACACCCACAAGGGCAATTCTACCATGTCCTGTAAGGTCCCTATGGGTTAGAATGGACTCAATGACAGTGAGGGTTTTTTTTTTTTTTGAATTAATATGCATCTGTTACTTTACCATTTTGGAGTGTTTGATTTCACTTTGTGAGAACAGAACCAGCCCTGCTTTGAACTGGTTAGAACCTTCAGTAACTCTCTGCCTTTCTCTTATTCATTGACAGCAAGGAAGCCTCTTCTTTCCCAAATGAACTGCTCCTCCGGACTCCTTGAGTTTCCTTGTCACCAGGCAGCTGACCTCTGCAAGTGTGAGTACGGCAGGAGAGCGCTGACTAAGCCACTTGTGTTTATGGCTAGGGTTGGAAGTCCCACGCTATCACTTGAGAGACATTCTCTGCGTGAGAAGTGAGTCACTGTGTACAGCCGACTCTCACAAGGAAGAGGATTAGGGCTGACTTTTAAGAGAGAAGGAGAAAGAATCATGGACATCTCTTAACTCATATCTTTCTATTTTTAGTCTGATGAATTCATAAAAAGTTTGTAATGTTGGACTTTATTTCCATTTATGGAAATGTTCATTTCATACCAGAACATTGCCACATCTGACACTAAAGTTGAATGAGAAACAAAATACAAATAAGTGCTTTCATAGACATTTATCAAATATGCAAACCCAAACAATTTAAAGGCCTTCTTCAGAATATTTTCTCTTGGTGATTTTCTTCCACTTTGTCGATGTTTCTTGTTCATCATGTTCCAAAGGCCTCTGATTGTGTTCAAATTTATGGCTAACAACGACAACATTTAGAAAATATGTGCAGAATTTTTACTGCTAGTTTAATGAGATTTTCAATGAGATTTTTTGAATAGTAAACGCAGTTTCCCATTGGCAAGAAGTTTCAGTTTCTTGCTACATGGATCTCTCCAAAAGCTGCTTGAGATGTGTTTTTTCCTCCCACAGGAGAGCTTGTATTATTTATCTTGTGCTACCGAAACAATAACAAAAACAAACAGGAAAATAATCATAATAATATCAAGCATGAGTGGCTTTAAAGGACGGAAGCTTATTTTTTCACAGTTCAGGAGGCTAGAAGTGCAAGTTCAGGGCATGTCTTCATAGGAAGCACCCCCTAACCCCCAAACCCCACCTGTTTTTTTCTTTGTGAGAAGGTGTGGCAGGGCTTCTAGGAACTGTCAACAATGTCTTCAGTATTCTTAGGATTGTAGATATGTCTGCTGTGTGTGGGCTTTCACATGGCATCTCCCCCAGTGAAGCCCAAACCCTGTTTTGAAATAGGGGTTTCTTTTGTTACATTAATGAGGCCAGGCCAGAGTAGTAGGAATTCTAAACCTTAACAAGGCGAAAACCAACACCCAGAGGTAGATAAAGGCAGGGGTAAGAACAACAGAAAATTGCTGGCAGTGTCTAGAAACTAAGAGAGACTAAGTAAGCTTCCTCTTCTAAAACCAACTTTCCCAACTTGGACTTGTAACCCTCTGAACTGTGAGCAAACAGACACCGTTGTTTCAAAGCACTCGTTCTGAAGTTTTCTGTTTTGGCAGCCCTGGGGTAGGAACCTCTCCCCCAAAGCTCACTGTCATTGAGTTGATTCTGACTCATGGTGATCTTGTGTATAAGGTAGCTGAGGCTTCATGAACCTTTGCAATCGGACATAGCCTCATCTTTCTCCCAAAGAGCAGCTGCTGGGTTTGAACCACCAATCTTGCAGTTCAAGGTTAACCTGGCAGCACAGCCTCACTGCCATTGAGTAAATTATGACTCATAGAAACCCTATAGGACAGGGTAGAACTACCCCTGTAGGTTTCTCCTCAGTCAAATCTCATCACCCTGGTAGTACTGTCAGGTAAATATTGGAATGCTAATGGACAGGTTAGCAGTTCGAATCTACCAGCCACTCCCAGGGAGAAAGATGAAGTTGTTGGTTCCAGTAAAGATTTGCAAAGCCTTGGAATGAGGGGCTAATGACTCAGTGGCAGGGCGTTTGGTGTGCCAGGCATTACACCAAATCAAGAGATGATGGTGAGTTCCTAAACTGCTGGAGAATGCAGAATTGGGGTGAGGAAGCTGGGCCAGAATCTATTGGTTGGAAAGGGTTGATACTAGGAAAATGTGGCAGAGGATTGATATGTCCTTGTTCAGAGGGCAAAGGAGTTTTGGTGGCACAGTGGGTTAAGTATTGGGTTGTAAGCCACAAGCTCAGCAGTTCTTAGACCTACCAGCTCTCCTCAGGACAAAGAAGAGGCTGGCGGCTCCCCTAAGATTGATAGTCTCTTGACTGTAGTTCCTAATCGGGCTGCTAGGAGCTGCAATGGCCTAGATGGCAGTGCTTTTTGGGTTTTACTTTGTTTATTTTTGTTTTCTGGTTTAGCCACTGGACCTATTGCTGTCTGGGAACCAGGAGGACAGTGAGGCAGTTTATTGTGCCAACCTGGCCGATAAGCACCTGTGGGGTTAATTGAATGGTGCAGAGATAAATGGCTCGATGAGCCTCACCTTTCTAGTTCTCAGGTCTCTTGCTTTGTGATGGTTGGACCAGGGTGCCTTAATCAGTTACCAGCTTCAGCTGGCAAGGCTCACTTCCTGCAAGACACCCCCAAGGAGAGGCCGCATGGACCTACCCGGATGCAGCCCTGGGTGCTGGAGCAGCCGTGTGGAGACCCCTGCCAGCACTGAGATGCTTACACGTTCACTGATTCAGGTTTCCTCCGGCAGTCAGCATCATAGTGTGTGTTTTGTGAGATGGAGGAAGACTTTGTTAATTGGTGTTGGACATATGGGTTAATGTTGGACTTGTGGGCTTGGGCAGCAGTGGGTTGCGATGTTTTCTTGATGTGCACTTGCCCTTTACATAAAACTCTCTCTTATACATGAGTATTAGAGTATAATTCTGTGGATTTGTTTCTCTAATGTACCCAGACTAACACAAACAATGACCAACAAAAGAAATGCCCCCCAAGCTGTTTTTTTAAAAACCTTGGCAAAGAGAAAAGGCAAAATCCAGTGGCAAGAATTGGGTATAGTCCTTGGCTGTCAGAGATCAGGGAGACATCTGGGAAATGAGACCTGGGGCACTGACCTCAGTCAGATGAGCAGCAGATCAGATGTACGGCTGGATTTCTGAGAAGCTGGCCAAGAACTTCTATAATCTCTTGGCCCTCCAGTAAGGCAAGAGCAAGTGGGGCAAAGCTTCCCCGTGAGCATGGGGCTTTTTGTTGCAGTGACAAGAGCGCTGCAGAGACTGACAACCCAGCTGGGGCCAACACACCCTGAACAACCACAGTGCCAGCCAGCCAGGTGCCACTGAGTCGATTACGGCAAGCCCATGTGTACCCGATGTGTGTCAGACGGCTGTGCTTCATAGATTTCGAGTGGCTGGGACCCTTTGAAAGTCCATCACTAAGGCTTTATTCCACGATGGACTTGAACAACCAACCTTAAGGCTCGTAGTCCCAGCACTTAGTTATTTGCACTTGCAGTGGCTTTGAAATCTTGGGATTTTCCAGAATTTTCTGCAGTGGAAGAAACTACACTGCAGGACACAGGGTGAAGTGGACCTAGGGACAGCCAGCATACGGCGCCCACAAGCCCCTGTGCTTAGCCACTGGAAAGCAGCATGGAATCCCCTCGCCTACAGGCACGAAGGCGGAGTGGCATGCCCTCAGTAGGCTCCTGAAGGAGTGTCCTGTGTAGGTTGGTCAAATGGCAGATGCCAGCAGAAGTGGAATGCCACCTTGAGGCTCAGGAGAGCTTCCCACTCTGGTTGGTGGCAGAGGCAGGCTCCTTCTCCTCCGGGGGTTCATTTCAATGTTCATGAGACTAAAGAGGCGGGGAAAGTTGTTTTCTTCTAAAAATTCCATTTCACCCTTCCATGCTCTCTGAGCATGCTTCTTTGATTTAGAGGCTCTGTGTTTAATTAAAGCCTTGTTTGTTTGTGCCCCCCACCCCCTTTGCTCTCTGCTTCCAAGCGGAATCCTTTTCACCCTCCTTTACTTGAGTGGACTTTGTCTCTGGCTGTCTCCTTCCCAGCCCCGCTGTGGCTGTGCTTTTTCTTTCAATGCAGTGTCCTAGGGGGTGAGGGGGGAATGCCTTACATGGGAACCTTCTGACAGCCTGAGGGCATCCTGGGGAGACCTGATCGTGCAACGGTTAAGTGTTCGGCTGCTAACCAGAAGGCCTGCGGTTTCAACCAACCCGGCGGTGGCTTGTGGGGAAAAGACCCAGAGATCTGCTTACGTAAAGGGTCACCAAAAGCCCCAAACAACATCAAACTCTTGAAAGTACCACGGACTGCCAGAAGGACAAACACATCGGGCTCGGAAGAAGTCCGGCTGTAGTGCTCCTTGGAGGCAAAGATGGAAAGATTTCATGTTGCATGCTTTGAACACGTTGTCAGTGGAGACCAGTCCCTGGGCAGGGACATCATGCTTGGGATCAGAGGGCTACGAAAGAGAAGGGCCCTCAGGGAGATGGATGGATGCAGGGGCTGCAAGGATGGGCTCACGGATAGGGGCGTTTGTAAGGATGGTGCGAGACTGGGCCGTGCTTTCTTCTGTTGTGCGTAGACTTGCTTTGGGTCAGAACCGACTTGATGGACCCTAACAACGACACTGCCTGGAGTTGATTCTGACTCAGAAGAAACAGGGTAGAACTGTCCTTGTGGTTTTCCAGGATGGTACCTCTCTATAGGAGGAGAAAGTCTTGTTGTTCTCCCTCTGAGCAACTGGGGCTTTCAAACTTCCAGCCATTCAGTTAGCAGCGTAACCCCTGGGAGCCCTCTACTCCACAGGGCTCTCTATTAAGATTGCAGTCTGGGAAATTCTATGGGGGCAGTTTGACGTTGTCTTATGAGTCAGAAGTGACTTGGTGGCATATGACAACAGTTAGATAATAAGCCCTTCAGTTTAAGTGAACCTGAGAAAGTGGGTTGGGTGAAAACATAGATTAAGACAGAAGAGGGCTTCCTAGTGGGAGAAACAAAACTGGGAAATCAGAAAGCAGTTCTTTTGGGGGAGGAAGTGCTCTTCCATCATAAAGGGATGCCGAGCTGGCTTACGTAGCTCATTCCTCTATGGCTCTTAGAGTAACATGTAATCAACCAAACACAGAATGTCCAATTTCACCGGTTGTTCACGAGCCCTCCCTCAATCCGGCTGCTGTCTTCTTCTTCTTCTTCTTCTTCTTCATCCACTCCTGATCCTCAGATCATTTGCTCAGCAGCAGAGTGAACAAGAATGGTGAAAGGATGTGACCCAGATACAACTCTTTCCTGACTTTAAACCACACAGAATCTCCTTGCTCTGTTTGAACAACCGCTCTTGGCCTACAGAAAGGCCCTGCAGAAATGTCGTTAAGTGATCAGTCATCCCCATGTTTTACAATGGTGCCTGTGTCTTTGTTATGATCCATACCGTGGAATGCCTTTGCCAAGTCAATCAAACACAGACAAACATCTTTTTGTTGCTCTTTGCTTTCAGGCAAAATCATCTCACATCAGCAATGATATCCCTTGTTCCACATCTTCTTTTGAATCCACCTTGAATTACTGGCAGTTCCTTGGTTTAGTTTTTGGATTTGTTGTTTGTTTTGGCAGGTCCTTGTTTAGGTGCTGCTATAACTGTTACCTTCAACAAAATCTTATTTTTCTGTGATACTAGTGATATTGTTAAATAATTTCCATATTCTACTAGGTCACCTTCCTTGGGAAGGTTACAGATAAGGGTCTCTCCAAATGATTGGCACAGTAGCTGTCTTCCAAATTCTTGACAGGTGAAGGAGTGCTTCCAGCATTACATTGACTTGTTGAATCAATATTAATATCCTGTCAATCCTGGAGCCTTTTTTAGAAACAAAAAAGTCTTAAAACTACTCATACATTGTTTGTTTTACTGTTGTTACAAGATTATATATTTAGCAGTACCTACTGCTCTTGTGTATCCCTTTAAAAGTTTGATTCTTCAAAAATATTTTTCTTGTAAATTAGGTGAAGTTTTAGAGGGCACATCACCGGCTACCACTCAATTTGTTGCAACCGAAGATAACATCTCCTGGTGCTGCGCTCCGCTCCCCACGGTGCTTACGTCTGAGCCCCGTGTTGTAACCGCTGTGTCAGTCCTGCTTGCCAAGGGTCTTCTTTCCTCTGTCCTTCTATTGACCGAGCACAATGTCCTTTTCCAGGGGCCGGTCTCTTCTGATAACATGCTCCGAGTGTGTGAGACCAAATCTCACCATCCATGCTTCTAAGGAGCATTCTGGCTGTACTTCTTCCAAGACAGGCTTGTTTGTTTTCTGGCAGACCATGGTCCTTTCGCTATTCTTTGCCAGCACCAGAATTCTAATGCATCGATTCTTCTTTGGTTGCCTTTGTGCAATGTCCAACTTTCATCTGCATGCGAGGCGATTGAAAACGCCATCGCGGTGTCAGTTGCACCTTCAGCCTCAAAGTAATATCTTTGCTTTTCAACATGTTACAGGAGCCTCGTGCAGCCGATTAACTCCATGCAGTGTGCCTTTGATCATTGATGATGGATCCACATGAGACAACACCAGTCTTTTCTCCGTTTATCATGATGCTATCTACTGGCCCACTTTTAAGGATTTTTGTGTTTCCTTATATTCGTTTGTAATCCAATCATTGATTATGGATCCACACAAGACAACATTATGATCCACACAAGACAACATCAATCTTTTCTTCATTTATCATGATGCTATCTACTGGCCCACTTTTAAGGATTTTTGTGTTTCTTTACATTCATTTATAAACCATATTGGAAGCGGCAATCCTTAATCCTCATCAGCAAGTCCTTCAATTCCTCCTCACGATCAGCAAACAAGGTTGTGTCATCTGCACATCACAGGTTGTTAAGGAGCCGTCCTCCAATCCAGATGCCGCGGTCTTCATCTAATCCAGCTTCTCTGAATATTTGCTCAGCACACAGGCGTAAGACATTTAATGAATGGATGCAACTCTGACCACACGGTTCCTCAGGCGGCCCTTGGGGGTAGCAGCTCAATGGGTAACGCTGTGCCGCCGGAGCCACTGTCATCCATAGTGCGTCCCCTTAGTAGAAACTGACACAATGTCACCGAATAATGACAACAGCCTAATCAGCAGCCTGGGGGCTTAGTGGTTATGCATTGGGCTGGCTCAAAACCAGTAGCTGCTCCTTGGGGCAAGATGAGGCTTTCTACTCCTGTAAAGAGTCAGTCTCAGAAACTCACAGGGGCAGTTCTACCCTGCCTTACAGGGCTGCCGTGAGCCTGTGTGGACTCGATGATGGTGGGTGACTGATAACAACAACAGTAGCACCGTCTAACAGAGTATGGGACAGGGAGTGTGGTTCTCTCCCATTGGGGAACCCCACCTCTTCTGAGTGGTAGCTGCAACCTCCAGTCACAACTGGACAGAGGCTCCTGGTTTACCCTGATTCCCTAGCAGGTGACACCTCTAGTTTGTGGGTGATTTGCACCCACACTTCTCATTCATGCCTTTAGTCTTTCTATGTCTCTATATTGACTTTCACCTGCTGGGTAAATTGAGGCACACCTATTATTTCTACGTGAAGGGCTCAGGTCACAAAGAATATATGCCTCACTCACATTCATCCCTGATTATTTGTCCTCTCATTCAGTGGTAAAGTATGCAGCTGCTAATGGAAAAACTGGCAGTAAGAAGCCCACCTGCCTCTCCATGGGAGAAAATTGTGTCAGTCTGATTCCATAAATCTTGACTGCTCTAAAGAGCAGTTTTGCTTTGTCCTGTAGGGTTGCTATGAACAGAAATTCTACTCAACAGCCAATTTTTAGAGGTGGTACAGAGTCTAACTCAGTTCTGAGTCATATCAAATGTAAAATGTAAAAAGAAACCGTTGAAATTAGTTTGAATGGCATTTTATTTAACTCCAGATATCTGAAAAGTTATTTTTTTCACCATGTAAACTTGTGAAAATAATGAGATCTTTCACATTCTAATTTTGTGTTCAAGTTGCATTGGGTACTTCTCGGTCATCACACGCCTCCTTTCAGACTAGTCGCATTTCCGTGCTCAGTAGTCATGGGTGGCTAGTGGCTACCATATTGGAACACATAATTCCTAATTCCTGCGCTCTTTTGAAAGCACAATTGTTGATGAAGCTCCTGGACCTCCCTGATCTTCCAGAGTGTTTCTTCAGTTCATCATGCATCAAAGAATAGATTTTCAGCAAAGATGAACTATAATGGGAGAGGATTTGGGTTCATATGATGACTTGTTACGAGACTTCTAATAAATAAAGCGACACACTGTGGCCCATGAAAGCACATCTTGTTCATGTGGGTTTCTGCTTAGATAGTTTGTCTACGTTTTTGTAATCAAACTCAGCCTTCTGAACAGTATGTAACACAGGAGAGGACCTGCTGCTATGTGTCCGTTTCTTTACCAAGATGGTATCTCTGCTCGGACCTCCTGATGCCCAAGCTCCAGCTCAGTGGAAGACTCCCCTCCAGCCAAGCAAACTGAGGCTTATCTTTATGGCTACTGAGTTCTGTCTAAATGTGGAATGGAGGCAGTGGTTACTTCTGCTTGCTATCACATCGAATGGACAGCGAGTTCTTTGTGGTTGAGACTTTTGGGGAAGCACACATTCGCTGGGATAAAAAAATGGGATTAAAATCTGTTGAGCGTATGGTATCTAGGAAATGCAAAGACCTAAAAGTGACCATGGCTCTATTCAATTATCTCACCTTTGAGTTTTCTGTCTCAGGCACTGAGCCCACTTCATATCGACCCATAAGGACAATGTATCCTCAAACTCTGAGACCAGTCCCGTTCTTACATCGGAAGATAACAGAAAACTCGTGACCAGAAACCCTCCGATTCAGCTGCTGGCCCTAATTGGCCTAAAGCACAATTTCAGGGGCATGGCTGTCCTTTGTGTGCTTCCTTTGGTACTGGTTCTCCTTTATATTCTCTGTGCTTTAAAGCCTCCTGCCTCATTCCTTAGACGTAAAGTGTTCTGGGTTTATATCAAATTCATAGAAAAGTAAAGCAACAGGGCTGTTGAGCCCATATATGGAATTCTGTGTTCCACCTAGGAGTGTGTACACGTGTATGTATACAAACACAGAGATGTAGTCATGGCATTTCAAACTGGACTGAAAACTCCACTTGGCCAGGGACTGAGTCATCTGTTTCTTTCTTATTACTCCACAGAACCCTGTACAGAGAACTCGTTCAGCTCAAAAGGTTGTTAACTGACTTAATAGGAGTGCAAGAATAACTGTACATTTATGTAAAACCTTTCTCAAAGGAGCTCTGAGCACTTTGCAGATAATGGACTTATTTATCCTTATAGCACCTCCGTGAAGCAGTTACAGGACAGGGGTGACCAGACTTGTGCAATAAATAACGTCAAGAGCGGCACGAAGCAAAGCCAGCCTATAACTCTGAAGCCCAGAGGGGATGTGCGGGGCCAAGGTCACTGGTGAGTTGGGAATAGGAGGAGTCTTCGTGCCGCGGTGACGTGACTCATTCTTCTCCGATGTTCTGCCCCCAAGCCTGAATGCATGTTCCGCCTCAGGGACATCATGCATTTCATGTGTACACCCTAAAGCATAGTCCATGGGGTGTCAGAGGTGGTATTTTTAATATTCCAAAAAGCTCAGGAAATGTTGGGCTTTCCAGAGTTAAACAGGTTTCTTCACTGGCAGACTTGGTAGGCACCTCAACAAGCTAGATTATATTTTGTTTATATCATCAGTCTCCAAGTTTGCATGGTTTCCCAGATTTGCTTGTCCATGGAAGCTTCCTTCCTTGTGACCTTATAGGAGTCTTGAAATACTGCCGCCTTACTACCTGGCCCAGAATCGTCTCGTGGAGAGAGTTGTCTAGGTTTGAGGAGAGCTGGCTTGGTGTGTGGATGACGCCATGTATGTGGCTGTCACCGGGTGCAGAAACATCAAGAGGGCAGCTCCTCATCATGAAACCAGGAGAGGCATGAATGGACTGCTTTTCCTGAAAGGCAGGAGGGAAGAGGAGAGAGGGGAAAGGAGAGACACTGGGAAGAAGAAAGAAACTCAGGCTAGGTGTCATGAGGTTTTGGGATTTGGTGCAACTCCACGTTAGTAGAGAGGCCAAATGATCTTTAAGAATAACAGTACTTTCTGTCTCATTTGACGATGTTGGAGTGACAAAGTAATACCGCTGTCGCCCTGCACCGAATCTCACATTTCCAGGGAAGTCCAATAGAGTCAAAAATGCCTTGAGGAGTCACGGGCGTGTGTGTGTGTGTGTGTGTGTGTGTGTATGCGCGTGTGCTCGAGTACCCCCAGAAGTTGAGGAAGAGCGTCATTTGAGCCATGAGTTTGGTGTACAGGGAAACGACAACAGGAAAAGAAGCAGGGGTCTGCAGGCAGAGATGCCTGCCAGCACGTCAGCCTTAAACACTGACATAGAACCTTGTGAAGGGGTGGGCCAGTGTGAACCTTGAGCCCAACTCGTCAAGAGGCATGGAGGCATCAAGCTTCCATTGGGTACACTGTAGATTAGCTGACTTTAAATGCCACTCTAGGGGTATACTGTATCTACTCATGTATAAGCCGAGTTTTCCAGCACATTTTGAATGCAGTTTTTGTGGTAAAATTAGGTGTGTCTGCTGGTATTCAGGTTGGCTTATACTTGAGTATATGCATAATTACTTTCTTGTTTGAACTTCACCAGACCAGGGGTTGAGGACAGGGGTACAGTGGTAAAGCATGTGGCTTCTAACCCAAAGGTCAATGGTTTGAAACCCCCAGCCACTCTGTAGGAGAAAAATGTGGCAGTCTGTTTCCACAAAGATTGACAGCCACGGATACCCAGGGGCCATTCTACTCTGTCCAGTTGCCATGAGTTGGAAGTGCTTTGATGGCCATGGGTTTGGTTGACTTTTAAATACAGACCAGGCATCTTAGCCTGCATTACCAGACATTTTGAGATCCTGTTTCCTCTTCTCCAGATTAAACACTCTTGATTCCTTCCCCAGACTTCATGAGATTAGTTACCAAACTTGTCCTTTTCTGGGTCACCTGGGTCTGGACACTCTCCCTCTCCCAAGTTTCCATGCACCTTGGACTTAAGCACAATACAGCAAGTGAAATCTTCCCATTACAAAATGCAAGTGGGACTGGACTACCGTGACATGGCCTATTGCTTCTATCGAAGAGGTTGACATTTGATCCCTCGTCATTTTAATAGTCACATTGTGTTCTTGGCTCTTTCTGAACTTGTGCTCAACTGAAATCCTTTCAGGTCATAAGTCAGTTTACCCATTGTGGTTACAGCTGTTCTGATTGCATGGTATTACTGGCGCGTGCGTGAGACATGCTGAGTTCTGTGTCATATTATACGATGATTAGAGTTGATACCACGACGTGATGGGAGGACTGTCTCCCAATACATACACATGTGCATAGACATGGAGAGTCACCATGTGCCCCCTTAAGGAGTGCCTCGCTGTAATGAAGTGATGATTAACAGCATCGGTTGCAAACAACTTTTTTTCCTGTTCTTCCTGCATTGGGTACAGCTTGTTCATCAGTCTGCTGATGCGTGAGAGATAGATGCCAGGTATACACCTAGGTAGACAGAGAGGGAGCCTGGCAGATGGGGACTGGGGAGTGGGTGCCAAGACCCCACTGCAAGCATCTTAACAATGATGGCAGCTTCGTGTGTGTAAACACAATGTGCCTCCGGCGGCTTTCGGATGCTTGTGGGGGCGGGAAATGACCATGGGAATGGGGACAAAGGAGCAATAATAAGAAAAGAAGTCGGTTAGGTTCACTGAGTTCTTCGTCCCCAGAGTTATGTCACGAACTCCTGATGGAAGTGGTTCTGGAGGGCTCAGAAGGCCCATTAGCCTTTGTCTGTGTCCTCAGGGAATCGTGGAGCTCATGTGGGGAGGCCTGAAGGAAGGGGCTGCCACTCTGTCTACTGACTGTGGGACTTGGACAAGTCGCCTGCTCTGAGCCTCACGTTCTTTGTGAAATGGGCTTTTCACCCTGGATTTGGGGTTAGTGGAAAGATGAACGCAGTGTCCCGGTAACTTGCCAATGTGATTTCCACTCTTCTTCAGGGCCTTGATTGAGAAAGGATACCGGTTCATTCCCCCAGTCATTCAACATGATGCCAATTTCCGGAGGGCTAAGTCTCATAGCGGCACCACGAAGCCTCAGGGGTGTCCTCCCCCCCCCCGCCCCGAGATTTGTGAGCCAGTGAGGTCTGCCCAGTGAGAGCCACAATGCAGGGAAGAAACAGGAAGGGCTTTAGAAGTAAAGGCAATTCGGAGAGGAGACGTCTCCTTAGGCGGGAGGAAGAGTGACGTGAGGGGAGTCCTCTGAAGATGAGTTGGAGATGGCCGTTCAGGGGGGATGAAGAGCCGTGTGCCAGTCCTGAAAAAGGGGAGAGTATAACTCCCACGTGAGGACAGAGTGCTTCCCATATATTATCGGATTCAATCGTCACCCCAGGAACAAGAACAACAAACGCTGCCCAGCCTTCTTCAAGCTAGGCACTTCTTGACACAGCGCTGAGAGGAGCCTGTAGCTCTGTGTACCAGGGGTGGGGGGCTGAGTCTGAAAAGACATTTCAGGAGTCTAGGTGACTCGTGTATACTGAGAGGAGACGGTGAATTTGGGGGTAGGAGGTTGCGGTGATTAAAACATACCTTTAAGCTGGTGACCCGTGTTTGGGATGATTGGGGAGTCCCGGGATATGGGTGGGCAATAAGGCTAAACCTTGGGGTCACATAAAACCGCAGTTCTAGAGAGAAATGACCGAATCACCATCTTTATTCCACCTTGTCTTGCACCATCCTCACAGTGGTTGGTACGGTGGAATCCATTCTGGCAGCCAGGTGTCTTTCTACCCATCTCGCCGAGGGTTTCTGCCTTTCCCTACCCTCTATTTTACTGACTGAGCAGGACGACCTTCTGCAAGGATTGGCTCTTCCCAATAACACGTCCAAGGTACATGAGACACCAATTCACCATCTTTGCTTCTAAGGAGGATTCTGGCTGTACTTCTTCAAAAACAGATTTTTTTTCCAGTAGTTAATTATGTGATTCAGCCATTCCTTTAAGGGAATATCCAGAAAACACCCTGATGAGTCAGAAACAGAGCTAGACCACGAGAAACCGAAAACGGTGGAGCCAGTTCTCCAAGGATCAGCTTTCTTGATACATCCTCTGAAAATAGTTCCTCCCTCCTCACAAGTTACCTTCTAAGATCCTCTCTGCATCCTCAGGTTGCTCTCCATCTGAGAGGGACGAGGCGGCCAGAAATAGACTTGATTCATTGTGATGAGTGGCGTTGGCGTTTTGCACAGGGCATGAGTAAGCAGAGAGGGGGGGCAATCAAAGCAGACTTCTTGGAAGAAGTGAAATCTGAGCAGAACAATCGCAGGGAGAGCTAAGGACAAAATGAAGCAAAAGGCCCAGCAGGGCATGATGGTCACTGCAGCAGAACGTTTGAGGCAGGGCTAGAGAGGGGAGAACACAGACACAAGTTGTTGGGGTTCAGCCGCAGAGTGGGCGTTCACCGTGCTAAGGAGTTTGGACTTTATCTGATACATGGTGAAGTGCCACTGATGTTTCTTAAGCAGCTGCGTGGCATGGTCAAATTTGGATTTTCCATAAGTGATAACAGTACATTCTTGGCACTAGTTATGATTTTAAAAAAAATTATAAACAGTTCTATTGGGGCAGAATCCAGTGATCACACAATTCAATAGTTCAATCATATCAAGAAGAGTTGTCCAATCATTACCACTATTAACTTTAGAATGTTTCTCTTTTTTTTGTACTACTTGTTATTAGTTCCCCATTTCCCCTCAGCCTTACCTCCTGCCTTACTGCCAAGAATCCATTCATCCAGTTTTCTGCCTCTACAGATCCACCCGTTCTGGATTTCAGAGACCAAAGGCGATGCAAAAACACAACACATGAAACTGAGGGTGGTAGCCACTGTACAGCTATGCTTGATCTAATTAAAATATGGATTGTTACAATATATATAAGAGCTCCTAATAAGATGATTAATAAAAATCCCACAAAAAATAAAACTAGTAGCAACTATAACAAAATAAAATAGAGAGAAATCCTTGTTGAAAAAAAGCAAAAATATTAAAAACTAGAACAACTTTAAGATGGATTAAAAGAGAGATCAGATGATAAGGTATTCAATTTTAACCTAGTTATATCTGTCATCATCGACTTCCCCATGCATTCTGTGTGATAGAAACCTTATGCGGGTCCCTGGCCTATGTTCAGAGGGGATTCGTGGGAGGCCTCAGTCACGTGTACTTTCTCTTCTTTTTTTATTTTTTTAACTGCAAGATATGTAGATGTGTTAAAAGGGGGATCAAATCAGATGTTACATTTTAAGTATTCAAATCAGATGTTACATATTAATCTACTTTAATCTTGTCTGCAATACACTCTGTCTGATAGCCAGGTTATTCACATCCCTCAATTACGATGAGAGGTAAATTACCAGAGGCTTCATCTACCTGTGGATCCTGAGCTTCCACTGTCATCCCTAGCCTTCTGTCAACCCAAGGGCTTATTATTAAGCTCTGATTCCAGTCCTTCCTTTTGGATTTGGATTAGATTATTTGCAATCCTTGCATCATGCAGCCCGGTGTACTTCTTCCATGTGGACTTTATTGAAGCCTCATTTAGATGGCTGCTTGTTCGAAGACAAGCCTTCAAGATCCGAGATGCTATTCTTTCTTATACTGGGCACCATCTCGTTTCTTCACCACATTTTGTGCACTGTTTTAAGTGCTTTGTAAACAATTCTCATATGATAGGTGGGTTTATTGTACCAACCTGGCCAATCAGAACATGTGGGATTAATAAGGTCATAGTTTGATTGTAGGGCACAGAGATAAATGGCTTGGCAAACCCCGCCTATCTCTCTCTTGCTCTCTGGTGATCAGACCAGTGTGTGGCTGCTAGTTCTCTGCGTCAACTTGTGAGCTACACTACCTGTGGGACACCCAATCCGTGGATTGTGTTGCTAGAGTTTGAGGTTCCTTTGAGACCTGCTTTGCCACACTGCTGGTGTACACATCGCTTGGGCTTGGGACTGCCAGATCCTGTCACCTAGCTGACATGACCTGCCCTGATGTTTGCTGACTGTGGCCGGACTGCCTGCATTGCTTTATGGAAGAATCAGCTGTCTGCTTCCTTAACCTGGAACCCAGCAGCCCTCGTGAGTTGAAGGACTGCCAGTATATTAACTGTTCCATGGAAAAGACTTGAACTGAGCCCTCTGTATTGCTGTGTGGACGAATTCGCTGCTATTGAAGCCTCATTAAGATAGCCGCTTGTTTGAAGACCGGCCTTTAAGACCCGAGATGCTATTCTTTCTGATAGCCAGCCACCATCTAGCTTCTTCTCCCCATTTTGTGCACTGTTTTAAGTGCTTTGCAAACAATCCTCACAATAACCTTACAGAGGAGAAGCTATTATTTATTTTGCCAGATGAAAACATTGAGGCTAAATGAGTTTGCCTGACTTGTTATGGGCCACACAGAGAATGCAGGACCAAACTATGATTTAAAAGCAGGTCATCCATCGTTGAACCCCTGGATGGTGCACACGGTTAAATGCTCTGCTGCCAACTGGAAAACTGGCCGTTCAAGTCCACCTAAAGGGGCCTCAGAGGAAAGCCCTGGTGATCTGCTTCTGAAGATTTGTTCCACGCCAAGCTCTACAAAGCATGATTCCGCTTTGACACACCTGAGGCCGCCATGAACCCGCGCAGATTCTATGGCAACTGGTTGTTGGTATTGTTACCCAGTCTTCTACACTCAGGGGGCACCAGTGAGACGGTGCACCATTGAGATATTCCATGCCTTTGCAGGGCAAAAGTAGTCATCCCAACACGTGCAGGAAATGACTTTGCCTGTGTTCCCGTAGAACTTCATTTCTGAAGTTTGGATTCCATATCGTTTTCATGTTATGAAATATAAAAATTTGGCAGTGGGTGAGGTTTGGGCTATGGGCCATCATTTGCTGACTTTAGGCCTAATGCCTTTGAAGGTCAGGGGCAATGTGGTCAATGGCAGAAGAGGAAGGGACCTAGGAAGTTCTTAGGAAAACTCCAAGTGGAGGGCAATGAAGGCTTCTTAATAAGTGACGACCTGCCCTGGTGCCCTCTAGCCAGGCACACAGGTTGTGATGGGAGTAATTGAGAACCCACCCGCATCACGCAACCCCTTTAGACCTGAGCTGGCCTTAATGAAAGAACATTCGCAAGGACAACATTAACAAGCAGTGGCTTCTGTGTCTCCCAGCTCCCCCTTCCCAACCCAGGCCTGGTGGGAATGAAGACACGTTTACATCAACACAGAGGTCATGGTCACACCGCCATCCACATGGGAAAGCATTTGCGAATACTAATAGTTTTCATTTAATGCAAAATCCAGGCTGTGCAGCAGTTTAAGGTGACCTGCAGCTCCACTCTAAATTGCACACGTTTATAAATAAAAAAATCATTCTGCGGGTGAAATGACTCCAATTTTCTTCAGCCATGTTGGACTGAGGAGAAAATAGTTTGAGACTGTATCTGAACACAAATCTGGGTGGTCTGAAGTGCCAAATCCTCTAGAGAAAAATTCACCAAGGACCGCTTGTAGACCTCCCCCCTGTACTGCCGGCCAGATCCCTCTGGCCTAGCCCTGCTCCCTGAGGTCTCTCACAGTGTATGTACAGGAGGCCACCATTCTGTGGGGCATAATCCCCAAAGCGATACTTGGACATTAGTTCATGGCGGCCATTTGGGGGCACTATCTCCATGTGAGGCCCTTAGCTGAGCCCTCAACAAGTGCAAAGTTATTACATGTTGAGCAATATTGATACCAGTATGAGTGAAGCAGGAGAGTAGGGAACAGATGGGCCTCAGAGGATGTCTCTGAGTATTCTTAAATATTAATTTTTCTATATGTTGTCTCTTCATGTATATCAAATTCTATTTTGAACTTCAATATGTAAGACAGATAAAAAAAGAAGGAAATAGCAACCCCCACTAGCACAGTAAGACTTGGGGTACTCTAGGGTCTTGTATTATAAATGCAAGCCTTTATTTGATAAATTATGCAGTTGAGGCCCAGAGAGGCTAGACTCTCCCAAGAGCACACAGCTCTAGTTGGAGTGAACCATTTCTCAGGTTGGTACTCATTTCAGTCTTCACTCATCAATAATTTCTCAATTATTCTATGCCAAACATCGACTTCGAGATTTCCACGCTAGCCAGCAACCCCCAACCTCCACGTTACAAGCAGCCTGGCGAGACGGCACTGGCGCAGGGTTTCATGGCAGGATCTTGGGTTTGCGTCACATGGCTGCCACTGACCAGCTGTGGGACCTTGAACTGCGCACTCTTAACCTTGGTTTTCTCATCTGTGTGCTAGGGGTGAGCGGAGTCCGATTGCAAAGACATATGTGGAGACATTTGGTGAGAGGTTCGAGTTCAGATTGTGGTCATGACCGTGCCAGACAGACCCGAGTTGCTGCTGCCCCAAGGAGGCCTCCAGGCTGAGCCTGTGCAGAATGGGAACATGTGGATTTTTCAGCCAGATCAGTTTGTTCTAGCCCAATTAGACGCGTGCGCGCACAAACACACACACACACACACACAGAGCATCTAAGGATGGGATTTTGTGAGGCTGGCCAAAAAAAAAAAAAAAAAGGCTGCAGCATTTCAATCCTTGCCCATCTCTTGAACTCCAACTGCGTCTCCCATCTGCCATGCATCCAGGCAACTGGGAAGGAGCAAAGGCCTTTTTTTGCCCTCTAGTTCCTGGGCAGTATTCAAGAGTTATGGACTCCTCCCTAAGAAGGACACATTGGCCCTAGTCGTCGAGGGTGAGCCTTCCTGCGTGTAACAGGACTGCGTAATGCCTCTCCTCCATCTTTCATTCTGGAATTTAAGAGGAGCCTGGAGCACCTGGGTTTATTAGGGCTCATAAGAACTGTACTATTACCAGGACACCCGCAGCCATAAACCCACACCTTGAAGTTTGCAACAAATCCTGAAATGGTGAACTAGGACGAGCCCTTGTCTCTGTCAGCAGAAAAAAATAAAATAAAATGAAGGGAGAAATGCAAACTCAAGCAGAAAAAGAGAGCTGAGCAGGAAAGGCAGGAAGAACAAGAGGGAGGGTGACAGCCCCACCGATGCTATTGGCGACGGTCGGAATAATCATCCTGACCAAACAGGCAGGTGATGTGGTCAAACCTCCCTAGGACGTCTGAGGAAGTCACCCCGCACCCCTTTTAGGAAGGGAGCCTGACTCCCAAGAGGAGTGAGGGAGGAGCAACTGGACAGGAAGACACACACACACAGACAAGTAGAAGAGGGCACAAGACATTGCTTAGAGGAATATAAAACCCAGACAAACAG
The DNA here is from genome assembly GCF_050624435.1 of Tenrec ecaudatus. NCBI lineage: Eukaryota > Metazoa > Chordata > Mammalia > Afrosoricida > Tenrecidae > Tenrec > Tenrec ecaudatus. Next base: position 101,943,824 of record NC_134537.1, read on the forward strand.
TACAAGGCATCTTGGGCCTTTGGAGGTAGCTGCCCTTTGGAGCAATGTCTGTGGTGAAGGAGTGAACATATTCTTTGTTCTCTGGTGTTACTCAGAAGACTGCGGTCATCTCCCTCTAAGTACCCAGTTACTCTAGGGCCGTGGCCCTTGCCCTTGGTAAAGAACAGAAGAGTCCTCACGCAGGTTAACGTGCGGTCGGGAGGTGGGCTTGGCCGACCGGCACTTCCTCCTCCTGGGATGAAGAGCCATGGGACAGATTGCCTTGGCAAAGTCATGCACACCCTGCCCCTCCTCTCTGGGCCACCTGTTTCTGCCCTCAACCCCACCTAACCTGCATAGCAAACACTGCTGGTGGACAACACACAATCCCTTTCCCTCGTTTACTCTGTGAACCACCCCCAACAGCAACAGAACCAAACCCAGTGCCACCAAGTTGGTTCCAGTTCCTGAGACCGTGCATGGTTATGGGAGCAGACAGCCTTGTCCTTCTCCCTTGTGGCAACTGGTGCGTTTGAACCCCTCACCTTGTAGCTGGCAGCCTAATGCCTAGCGCACAGCGTCACCAGGGCTCCTCTCCTGGTGAACAGAATCCCAGTTTGGTTTTGGGTGACAATGGGCCCAGATAATCTCTGGGACTCTTTGGGGGCTATTGGAGACAATTCTGGCCAATGAGATAAAGGCCCATGGGAAATTAGGTGTTTTTGATCGCACAGGTAAGGAAGGCTAGCACCTCCTCCCCTTTTTCTGCCCTCTCGCATCAGGATGTGGTGTCTGCCAAGGCAGCAGGCCCATTGTAGAGATGATAAGGCAGACATTTAGAAAACGAATCCAGCACCATCCACCTCTGGACTTCGGTTATGCGAGACAAATAAATACTCCTTAGTTTAAGTCATTGCACTGAAGGGGTTTGGGTTTTGTTTTGTTTTATATATACAAATACATTTGCAGCTGGCTGGTGCGTTCAGATAGAAAAGATGAGGCACTTTTGTTATTTTGGCCTCCAGCCTACCTGCCACCCCTTTCATGACTTGTGAGACTTTGTTGAGAACCTATTAAATAACCTCTCTGTGTCTGAGGCGGTAAAATTGACTCTGTGGCTGGAGCAGAGAGAAGGATTGCTGGTGCAGCTTGGCTCCCAGGTCTCCAGCTCTTTGCATTGGTCCCACCTCCTGCCCGCTCTGCTCCACTCAATGCCTCTGCTTCACACGCTCCTTGGATCTCTGCTCTCTCTGGTCTACCTGCACGCTTCCTCGCTGACAACCCCACCGACCGAGAATGGGTTAAATTTTTTATTGATTTATTTTTTCTTTTTGTGAGTGTGGAGGGAGGAAGAAGAGGGAAAATAAATTATACATCTCCCAAGATACGATCTGTAGTTAATTCTTAATTAGGACTGACAGATGCTTCCCCCATAATCCTATTCCCAACATGTTCTGTTTGCTTTGTTTGGTGCTGGAAGATATATTGTGACACAGTAATGACCTTTCTAAGCTTGTCCTGGAAGTGTTATTGGCATTCTAATGATTTATTGCATGTTCCAGTTGATTACAGGGCCATTTGTCAACATTTTATTTCTCTCTCCATAAACCTGTCTCCTGCATCACAGACGTTCACTGGCATGAAATTTAAACAAATACTGTATATAGCTCTTATTCAACTTCTGTTTTCACTTCAAGCCTCTGGAGCAAACCCAGTCTGACCAAGAGAGGGCTTTGTTTTATGATGAGTTTGCTATGGTTTTCCCAGGGCTGGCGGTGTTGGCCTCTGTGTGTGGGGCTGGGATGATTTCTTTCCATTGATTTGCAATTCCTCAGATAGAGTGTGTTTTTGTGGCTGGTCTTAAAGCTGAGCTGGTCAGTTTCTTTCAGGTGGGCACTGTCTCTGGGTTCTCAGGAGCCATGGAAGGGGACGCTTGTCTGGAAAAGCAGGGGCTGACTGGTCCTACCTCCTCGGCCCCTCCAGCTTTGCTCTTCCCTCTTTACAATCACAGACTCGATGCCCAGGTGACAGCCCCGAGCCGGCCCAGAGCACTTTCCGAGAGCGTGTAAGTCACCCCAGTGAGGCAAAATGGCTTCAGCAGTTCCCAGCTCACCGCTGACCTTGGCCCCGCACGTCCCCTCTGGGCTTCAGAGTTATAGGCTGGCTTTGCTTCGTGCTGCTCTTGATGTTATTTATTGCACAAGTCTGGTCACCCCTGTCCTGTAACTGCTTCACGGAGGGCCTGTAAGGATAAATACGGCCATTATCTGCAAAGTGCCGGGAGCTCCATTGAGAGAGGCTTTTCATAAATACACAGTTATTGTCATGCTTCTATTAAGTCACCTATCAACCTTTGTGAGCCGAGCCACAGACACTGTGCGGCGAGCTGAAGAACCATACAAAGATCTTGGCTGTCCTTCAGCTTCAGCTTGAGAAAGCATGAGCAGTCCCGTCTGTGCTGTTACATACCTGCACACGCACTGCACGCGCTCGTGCGCACTCTGACACACACGTCTGAATAGTGCGAAGGCTTCACGACGGAGCCCTGGTGGAGTGGGTCACGTGTTGGGCAATTAACAGCAAGGTCAGCAGTTGGAGCCCACTAGCCACTCCACAAGGGAATGAGGAGGTCATTTCTTCCTGTAAAGATTCATAGCCTCAGACACCCTAGGGAGCGGTTGTAGTCTGTCCCAGTAAATGCTTAAACCTTGATGGCAGGCTAGCGATTCAGGACTAGAAAGAAACTAGAAGTCAAGATATTTTAGGGGGTTCAGCCAGCCAAGGTCTGGGTTTCAATTGTCTTTTTCTGTGAAACCAACTACCCAAACAAAGTGACTTAAAAATGACATCATTTCATTTCCTCATGCCTCTAGTTTGGGCAGGCCTGATTGGAGACAGCTTTTTGGGATCCGCCCAGTGACGGCTGAGACTGATTGAAGTCTGGGGCCTTGAGTGGTCTGATGAAGCCCTCACTGAAGTGCCTGCTGGCTGATTCTGGCTGTCAGCTGGCCCCTTAGCTGGGACTATTGGCAAGGAAAAAATGCTCTTCCCTTTTTCTAGCCAAGCATGTCCTTCAAAGCACTAGGGCTTTGAACAAGTTCATTGTGGTTTGAGCTCCCCTGCTGGGAACGGTTGTCTACCCTGGAGAGGTTGAATCAGCGTGCACACTTCCGCCAGATTCTTGCCTGTGGATCTTGATAAGCTGTCGAATCCCTGTGGGACGCTTACATCTAGGGCTCCTGCCTGTGGGCGGGGCTTTCAACTTGCAAACATGGTAGCTGGGCTTTGAAGCTTCTTGAGAGACGGAGAGCCAGATGGAAGCCTTCTTGCTTTCAAAGACATTGGCTCGGCCTCCGTGCAAGGTCACTTCCATTGCCTCTACCCTGAAGGGGAAATAGACTCCTGGTGCAGGGCGGCCAGCATGTGTGATGGGCAGGATTGCTGCAGCCACTTTTGGACAATACAATCTGACACGGTCTGTGAAGACTCTCTCGCTCTGCTATGCCTCAAAACCCGATGTTCCCAGAGGGACGGTCACTTTGGCTGGCCCTAGTGCCTGGTTGTTTCCTGGCTATTCCCAAGTGCTAACACCGGTCATCTGCCCCTTGGTAATAGAAGGGGGGGGGTGTGTCTCTCTCGAAACTTCACACCACGGGCATTTCCCTCAAAGGGAGACAGGAGGGTAAGAAGGAAGGGAGAGATGGAGGAAAATGCCGAGTGATAGATAACTTGAACAAAACCCACATAAATTCTTCTATCTGAAACTCCCTGTCAGCTTCCCTTCCCACCTGGGTTTCATTATCATTATCTTGAAGTTGTTGTTCTCTGAAGTCTGGTCATATGGCCTTATGCCTTTAACGGCTCCCTACGCCGCGTTCAGATTCAGTTTCAAACTTCTTAGCCCGGGAATCCAGACACTTGAAGACCAGCTCCTGGCCCTGATCTCCAGCTGTCCTCTCTCTAGAGTACCCCCTCCCCCGCCCCCGCGCACAGTGGTTGCTCCTTTGTGCAGCTCTCTGGCTGTCTTTCCCATCTGTCACACCTTCTCCCTCTTCTGAGCTTGAGTACTTGCGCACCTGTAGATCTTTCTGTGCTTACAATCATGTGCTCCCATGCCCTCCAAAGCAGTCTTTGTGTGAAGGTGTAAAAGGAGGATGAAGTCGGTAAGAAGGAGAGAGACTTGTTTGTTCATCTGTAGACCAAGCTAGGCCAGGCCTCGGAAGCATCAGCATGGAGGAGGAGGAGGAGAAGGACGAGGAAGGCTAGGGGTGCATGGCTTCTCCTTGGTTTCTCACGAAAAGCGGGCCGTTCAAATCCATTAAGCAGTGATGCGCATCCAGAAAATCGCCATGAGAACTCGGCGGAGCACCTCTTCCCTGTGACGATCAACGGACTGGCCAGGACGTTGTTTGGGGCTTAGCTGCCTTTCTACAAGGAGTCCTGGTAGGTCAAGTGTGGGGTACTCACTGAGATATCAGTCGGAGGCAGCTTGCCCCCCCACCCCACATCTTTTTACTGAGTCAGGTGGTTTACAGAGCAGGGCATCAGTTGTACATGCAACCATGTGAACACATTTCGTTTCATTTCATTCATTACCGCCCCTCCCCCCCCCACCACCCACCATGAACCTTTGCTTATGGCGCTTCCTCCCTGGGCTGGTTGGCTGCCTTTTAAGGGACTAATTTCTCAACCCTGGCTGGAGCCGCACAGTGTGAACACTGTCTTTTCTGAGGTGCCCACACAGCAGGCACAGGGACACTTGCCCCCAGCTCTGTGGAAGTAGCTCCAGGCCCTAAGCAAAGGGCAAGAAGGAAACGTCGCCCTTGGTGGAGGAGGACAGATGGGGTGAGGAGAGGGGCGTCCCTGAGAGGCTTAGAGGCTGAAGAGCTCCCAACCTCAGTGTGAGCTGCATGTAACTTATGGCTTAATTTCCTCTCAAATTAGACACTTGATAAAAAAAGTTATTATATCTGTCAACTTGCCAGGGCATTTTATGGGCATGATAAACTAAGAACCACTGCTTTACAAACCTTGATGGGATGTTTCAGTACCTGGAAAACAATTTTATGGCCGCCCAGGCTACTAACAAATTGCAAATACTGATTAAGCCATAAAGTTACAACAACATTAAAATATAATGAGAGGTTATTGCACGCAGGAAGGCTCTTAAGCAACAGCCACAGCTGCACTCGGCCGAGGAGCGGGGCTCGTGCTTTCTCTGGGAGCGGGAGGCATTGCGGGCCACAGGGGGCCCCTCGGAGCCAGGCCTGAGCCCCAAGGGTCCTGGCTGATGTTTCCTCCAGGACAGGGAATAGAGAGGGGCTGCCTTCATGGCAAGGCAAGGGGACGCCGGTGTTTTCTGGGTGCCGTACTTACTGGGAGCCCTGCACATGAGCCTGGACAGAGGGCCCGGGTCTGCGCCATACGCGTGGTATGCTGGCATGCCAAAAACCCTTCTGGAAAGTGAGCATCCTCGCCTTGACTCTGTGCTCTCACTCCCGATACAGATTCAAAACAATATGCCTTGGGGTCTGCTGCGCTAGGCACTGGGTACACCCAAGTGGTCAGCATGTGATACCCATGGTAAGGAGGACCTGGCTTCTGTGTCTAGCACCTGTAGCTGAGTGAGGGAGATGGGCTGTTTGCAGAAGATAAAAATACCGAGCAGGACTTACTAGGCGCTGGCCCAGCCATTGCAAGTGCTCTTAGAGAGGAAGAAGAGATGTTGCAAGCACCTCTTTGGTTTCCTTCGCTGCTGCCCACGCCAGTTAAGCTGAGATGTCCTTGAGTGCCTCAGTCTGTCGCCCAAGGAAGCAACAGATTGTGTCTGGATCACTGGCCTGTACCTTCCGTTAAAAGAGACTGTCATTGCAGCCCAAGTCGCCCACGTCCCCGAGTGGGCCAGTTTGCCTTACATTTAAAGTATGTGACAGGCTCTCATCTTCGGAGTCGTCCCAGGACACCTGTTTCCTTATGCATCAGTCACTCATGTGATGAGGTCATTGGTGTCTTTCTTCCATCTCTGTACTTCTGTGCGGATCTGCATCGCCTGAGTTGGCAGCTTTTCAGCTGTGGTAGGTGAATTCTTCACCTACACTTTTCTTTACCAAGCACGGGCCACAGGCTCCCTACCAGCTCCTAAACAGTTTGCATTTTAGCCAAGGAGCGCAAGGCAGTGGGTGTAGGACCCCATATCACCAGGTGGGATTGGTTTTTTCTTTTTCAGGAAACTCTTGTTCAACAAAGGTAGCAGTGGCTATTTGGTGTGGAGGTCAGGAAAGGGGCTCTTGACTCAGGAAGTGGGGATATAATTGCTGGTGTGGGATTCACTAGCTGATGGGCCCTGGACAAGTTATTAGGCATTTTTGTGTCTTATCTAACCCCACTTTGGTGGACTTGATGCTCACTCATCAAGATCAGAATAGGACTTCTCGACAGTGTTTCTGGGGCTACACGTCATCTGTAGGGAAGGGGACTGCCTCGTTTTTTCTCTCATGGAGAGGCTCATGGGTTCAAAGTACCAACCTTTGGTTTTCAGTATCATGCTCAACTGACCACACCTCTGCAACTCCTTATATGCCTTAGCTCCTGCTTGTTAGTCCTATTCATTATTACCTGTATTCTTGATTTATCACATTACATTCATGTGCGCCATTTACTTACGTATTATTTTCTATTTCTCCTTTTTCAAATGTCCTACTTCTAGGGTTGTGGGGAGGAGTAAGTGAGTGGGATCGGTGCCGCCCTCAGGACAGAGTCTGGAACAAACTAACACTCCACTTCATGTTATTGCTGATATTCATTAAGCATCTACTATGTGTTAGGCTCTCTGCTCGTGCTTAAACACTATAATATCCATGACGCCCCTCAAAATAAATGTCTGCTCCATTCTAGAAATGGCAGGGCTCGAATCGAAAAGCAGTCCTGTCTGATTTCAGAGTTTGGGCACCAGGAGGGATAATTAGGGGTGCCCCTGGGACCTGTGGAAATGAAGCCCTGAGGCTGGTGACCTGGAGAAGTGGGAAGAAATCTCTCCGATTGTCCTCAAGGTAACTGCGGAGCCTGGTACCTTTTGGTAGGACTTAGACTTGGGCTCTGCTGGTGCTTTGTCCTGGGAGCAGCTTCGGCTCCTGGCAGCCTTAGATGTGGTGTGCCCTTGTAAGAACTGTCCCCGGCATGGCACGGTGCCTCGGCGTCTCACAATGAGCAGGATGCCTAAGGGCGAGCCCTTGGCTTGAGGGAGAAGGGACTTGCAGCGGAAGTCTGCTCAGGAGACCAGCGGCCTATCCTTGTGTCTGTTTTCTTAGGAGATGGGAGGTTTAGATGACAATCACAAGCTCTGAGACAATGTGAGCCTGTCACCAAGGTGGCCCGGCACTGATCCAGTCGCTTATGAAATAAACTGCTAATTACCCCTTTGTGGGGATGGTGTGCTAAGTTTGGGTAGTGGTACAAATAGCAAGCATTTGGCAGCTGACTGAAAGATTGGAGGTTTCTGTCCGTCCAAAGGCACCTTGGAAGAAAGGCCTGGCTACCTGTTTCATTAAAAGCGGCCATTGAAAATCCTATGAAGCATAGCTCCACTCTGACACGCATGGACTTGACATGAGTGAGGGTCAGCTTGAAGGCAACTAGTGGTGGTAGTGGTGTTATGTATGTAACAAAAAAGCAATACATTTTCAAAGTTATTCTTCATTAATTTTTATCCTGTTCTTCTAAATCTAGAAGTTCTTCAATAACTCTTTGTTGTCACTGTCCTAGGCACGGGATTAACAGTTGAATAAGTGTGCTGTCCGTCCAAAGGCACCTTGGAAGAAAGGCCTGGCTACCTGTTTTGTAAAAGGCTGCCATTGAAAATGTGCTCAGGGCAAGTTCGGTGTGATGGACAGCATCACAAAAGTGGGCAGGCCACAGAGGAGAGTTGGGGAACTAGTGAGGGAGATTCTCAGTAAGCTCCGGGAGGCACAGCCTCAGAAGCAGCTGCTGGACTGCCCAGGGCAGAGTGGATTCGGGCAATCAAACCCAATTTCCTCTCATTCTATTAGAACTGGTGCTCCTTTGCCTAGGCTGTGAAAATATCAGCAACGCTAACTAACATCTGTGTAGCAGCACTTTACCAAAAGGTCACAGCAGACCCATCTGGATGCTAGTTCGTGAGTCCCATTTGATAAATTAAGAAACGATGAGCAGAGAGTTACGTGGTTTTCCCAGAGTTACTGGTTTTTGCCTTGGTTCGCAGCCCAATAGCCTGTGGTTGCCATGCAAGTAGGGATGCTTGAACTGTTTGTGTCGTTGTCCACTGGCATAATTCCAGCAACTAGACACATGCCTGGGACATAGTGGTCACTGGATAAGTGTTCTGTTGAATGGATTGGTGAAACACAGATTCTTTTTGGATCTAACACACATATGTGCGTCACACCTTATCGCCCAGCTCCTGATTAAGTTCCGATGATCGTTGTGAAGGCACTTGGGTGGCATCAAACCCCACACAGTACAATTGCTTTCATTCTCTACCTGGGAAGCAAATTAGGCTTTGGTGATCTGGGTGGTCTGAACAATGAACACATTCAGTTGTTAACTTTGAGGCTGGAAGTTTGAGTCCACCCAGAGGCACCTCAGAAAAAGTCCTGGTCGTCTCCTTAAAAATCAGCCATTGGCAAACACCTGATGGAGCATAATTCTATGCAGACAGACCATGCATCGGAATCAACACAACAGCCATCCGTTTGATCAGTACAAAGCACACTTGGGGAGGACCTCTCAAGGTACATGGGGCGGCATGTGACCTAGGAGGGTGAGGCGGGGGAGAGGGGGCAGCATTAGAAGGTCTAACCACGATGGGGGGAACACTCTATCCATTACACCCATGGGGCAGGGCTCCATCGGGGCCCAGCTGGAGTCAGACACAAACAAAGTAGCCTTCTCCATGCCAACAAGAGTGGAAATAAGATGTGTCAGCAAGACAAAACCTTTCCTCCACAGTGCCTAATAGAAGTGAAGTGAAGAGGCTGCGGGAGGCGGTGGAGAGCCTGCGGTTAGGAAAAGGGGCACATTAGCACCATCACAGAGGGCCATAATGGAAAATGTCACCTTTTCCAGTTCCTTTGAAATAGTCACCTGTGAGATATTTTCTGATATTGCTGCCCAGTTCTTAGCTGGGTAATTCCTTTTCTTGGACATGTTGGGAGTGGAGAGAGAAGGGAATTATAGGGGAGCAGCCAGCATGGGGCATCCGTCTCCCTGCCTGCATTGTGCTAGACCCAGCCTGTGCCCAGCCGCAGGGAGGCTGGCTGTCTCAGCAAGTGATGCCCTTATCCTTGTCCCCATTCTTTCAGTCACTGCGAATTGTCTGAGCAGCTCCGCTCCTTGGTCTTCTGTGGAGTCAACCCACCCAATGTCAGTTTCCATTCTTAGCCACCTTCTAGGACAGGTTTCCAAGACGGTAAGTGTATACAGAAGAAGATTGCCTCACCTTTATTCTGGGGAGTGGCCGGTGGCTTCAAATTGTCGACCCTTTGGTTAGCAGTTGTGGGAGTTACATAATCTGTTGTCTATTTGAGTATGAAGCATGAAGGGGTGGAGTTTACCCACTAACGAGGTCGCAGCGTGATGACCTCATTTGGAGATGCGAAGGTGATAAATAACTCACTGGAGGCGGGACACACACTCAGGTCCTGTGAGACCTTCTTGTTGACAAGCCACATGGAGACAGACTGATGGCAGCCAGAGCCTCAGAGCTGGAAAAGTCACGTGGAGACCCCTGCCAGCGCTGAGATGCTTCCACTGCCACTGGACCCACAAGACTTTGCACCCACTGGCCTGTGAATATCCTGCATTCGGCATCATTACATGTGTTTCGTGAGTCGGAAGAGTACTTTATAGATTGGTCTTGGACATATGGGCTACTATCGGACTTATGGACTTGACCTGGAATGGGATGGGATGTTTTCTCAATATTCAATTGCTCTTGTATATAAAGCTCTTTCCTGTACACCTATGAGTCTCCCTAGATTTGTTTCTCTAGTCTACCTGGACTAACATAGCAGTTCAAAACTTAACCCACTGCACTACAAGGGCTGTTCTCTGTGGAGTGGGGCTGGCAAATACCTGGTCTACCCTAGAAGTGTCTGCCAGTTAGTTACAAATCACTAGCCTGTGTGCTGCCGCTGAGAAGTTCCTGACCGCCAGCTCGGGTGGAGGTGTCTGCGTGTGGTCTGCTGAGTTGCCACACATATCTTCAGTAACTAGACTTTGGAGGGCGGGGGGGTGGGGGTGGAGTATAGTTTGGTCAAAGTAAGGACAGGGCATATTGGCGACCATGTCACTTAGTGGTGCTTGGTACACAGTAACCCATTGCCCTAAAGGTCCATGCCCATGACTAACACTATTTGGGCCTCAGGGAAGCAATTTTCCATACTGCTCAACCTCTAAATATAAGGAAGATATCTCCAAAGATGGAGTTTTGTGGACTGATATCAGAGACTGACACTGCTTGAGAGCAGAGAGGGCATTTGAGAGCCAGACGCACTAAAGTTGGAGAAAAGGCAGAGAAATTGATTAGTCAATTTTTCCCACACAAATAGCGTAAGTACTACATACAGATTCATGCATAATGAAGCACTTTTCTCAGTAGATCTCAGTTTTAATTTTCTTGTCTTTTTATTTTATTTTTTTCTATTCGTGCAATACCATGGTATTTACAATAGCTGCACATAGTAGCTGAGGTACACTTTGCATTATTAAACCATTCATATTATTTTATATTTGTACATATATAAGTCCAAATATGCCATGTATGAATCATGGTACCAATTCTTTCCATTGCTATATGGGGCTAGATATTGTTTTAAGAGACAGTGAAAATCAATTGCAAGCCTTAGCAATTTATATGATGAAAGTGATACATTCTGAAATATTTTCTAAACTAAGGATGATTTATCACATGTGACCCATTTCCGTGTTTGAACAGAATTTGTAAAATTCATGGTTCATTTCTGAATCGGTATACTGCTTTCAGACTTGTATTGGCAATTCCATCTGCTATGGCTTCAGCCAAGCAGAATTTCTCCATAAGAAAATTAATAAAAAATGGTGTAAAAACTACAGCAACTCGAGAAAGCTGGTCCAATTTCACTCTGCTACCAATAAAGCACAATTTGGGTGACAATGTTAATTATAACAATAAAGTTAGTGATGCCACTGAAATAAATGCAAGAAATCATATGTAATAAATGTACAGTTATTATGAATTAAGAATGTACTTTTTAGCACTCAACCAAACATTACTGGTCTATCAGCAGAGCTCCCAGACATGCACAATAACAATTTAATTTAGTCACTTTTAATATTTACCAACTTTCAGCTACATAAACTCATAAACGTAGTCAATCTTGTTCTTTGTTGTTTGAAGATATATTTATCAAGATGGGAGGATGAAGTATTTTTATTTTAACAGTGCAGTAGCATAACTTATATTTTGTATACATTGAGACATGCGGCTCTCTGTTTGTATTCTTGCCTACTTATAGTTGTGCTCTGCAAATGTTAGGTGCAGGTCTTCTCTCCTGAGTTTCCAAGCCCCCGAGGGTTGAATCAGTCATAGGATACTAAACCAAATCCCCAACACGGTCCCTGACGTGAAAACCCTATGAGGTGTTTGATGCTGTACCGAACTGACTATGCTCCCCAAAGATGTGTCTACTTAGCTGGACCATGGTTCTCAGGGTAATGCGGATGTAATTATTCTCCACTTTGTGACCTGATGTAATTATCCTACATATTATAAATCTTCACTTTTTTTGGTGTTAGCGCGGTAGGATTAGAGGCAGTTACATTAATAGGCAGGACAAGCTATAGAATTAGGTTGCTTATATGTTTTGTTACCGTATCGAGGAGATTAAAGAAACAAGCAGAGATCAGAGGGACATCCTACCACGAAGACAGAAGAGTAAAGAACTGCGCACATTTTTGGTGCCAGGGTCCCTGCACTTTGAAACTCCAAGTCAGAGGAAGATGGGTACCAAGACACATGGTCAGATCCAAGCACACCTGGGCCAAGATCCTGCATGGAAACAATTCCATTCCTTCCCCTAGAACTCACACAGAAAGTAAGGCTTCCCTTAGAGTCGGCTCTCTGAATTTGGATTTGTATATATTTCTGTTTGTTAAACCTATCTACCTGTGTCTTTATGTACACAAGAAAGCAGCACCTTACAACTAAGACCCGTGCCATTGAGTCAATCCCAGCTGTTAGTCATCCTGTAGGACAGACTAGGACAGTCCCAGAGGCTTTCCTAGGCTGAGATGTGCACAGGAGAAACTTGCAGGTCTTTTCTCCCACAGAGCTTGGTGGGTTTCTACTGCGGAACCTTTTGGTTGGCAGGTGAGTGCTTCACCACTGTGCCACCAGGGACCCTTCCTAAACCTTTCGGGCAATTGAAATTCATTGCCATTATAAATCATGCATTGGTTAACATTGCATATGGATCATTGTAAACCTGTGAGATTGTTTCCATTGAGCAAATCCACAGCTATATAATTGCCCAGCCAAAAAGGATGCACATTTAACATTTTGATACACATGAATAAGTTGCTCTTCCAGATGATTACACCAGCCAGTTTATACTCCCATCAACAGTTTATATTTTCACACACTCAAAAAATATGGGCTTCCATTGTTTCTGTGAGGTGAACATAAGACGCTAGAGTCTTAATATGAATCTATTTTCATTAGTGGAAGATTTTTTTCCTTATATTTATTGGAAAAATTATTTTCTGTTAATCATCAATTAAAATCATTTCGTGGCTCTTTAGATTTTTCTTATTGATTTGTAGGAGTTCTTTATGTTATGATTGCTAAATCTTTGCTATCACATATAATATATATGTGTGATATTTTTCGATTGTCTATTAACTTTGTTTATGATGTCTTTCGATGTGGAAAAGTGTACAATCATTATGTAATCAAATATGTCAACTTTTAAAAGGTTTCCAGCCTTGATGTAATACTTTTGGAGAACTTTAGAAAGATCAACTCCATCAGAAGTTTAACAAATGTTGTTTTTTATCTTTTAATGTCATTTAAGTCCAAATCCTTCTGGAACTAGCTTTGATTAATTAATTCCTTGTGGATACAATATCGCGATTGCTTACACTCTGGTTCAGTTCCCAGTCAAGTGTACCTTAAGCTCACCTACCACCTGTGTGCTACAATCAGCATCTACACTGCTGTGATTCAGAACAGGCTCAATGGAGCCTCCAGATAAGATGCACTATTAAGAAAAGCCTAGTGACCAGCTTCTACAATTCAGCAAATGTTACCCTGAACTTGACTTCCACTCCTGGCACCTCCCTACCTGTCAGTGTAGGACTGTTTGTCTGAGGAAGCAGACCTCCATTCCTGACTTCCAAACCATCTGTGAGTGGTTTGAAACTACCAATCTTTTGTCTAGTCGTTGAACTTTCACTGTTTGAGTCACCAAGGACTTTCCTTGACATTGTAGATGCATGTGGTGCCCTTGTACAGTGCAAAAGAATGGATTCTCAACTGCTAACTGAAAAATAAAATGGAATTCAATAAGTGAAATGCTGGAGATTACAATCCTCTAGTCCAATCTGAAACTGGGCATGAGTGGGACAGGATGGGTGGTGTTTTGCTCGGTTGTGCATGGGTGGGCCCCATGACACCTAGCAACGGTGTGCTTTTGTATTCGTTACGCATTGGGTTGTGATCCACATGGTCAGCAGTTCCAAGCCACCAGCAGCTCTGCGGGAGAAAACACTGGGCTTTCTGCTGCCATAAACAGTTATAGTCGAAAACCCACAGGGGGTCGCCACGAGTCAGCAGTAAACGATGGCAGTGAGGTTCTGAGTTCACTTGACAGATGCGAAGCAGGTCCGACTCCCATTATTCTCCAGCTTTCCCAAATGTGCCAGCCATGTTTATGCATGTGCTCTGCAGGATCAAATTAAGAAGCAAGTTACAAAATTCAAAAATATCCACTGAAATGTTGAGGGTGTCTCATCAACGTACAGGTTACTTTGGACTGCATTTATAGAGGAATGAGTCATTCTATCAAACGTGTTATGTTTCTCAAATATTCAGCTTTTTTAAGCTCTTAATATCATTGCAGAGTATTTTTTGTACAGCTTTGCTATTTCATTTTGTTGTTAAATTCTGGAAAATGGTTTACTTATGGGCAGGAGTTTCCCCCATTTGTAGCCTCCAGTTATTGTTATTACATGGGAAAGCTATTGATTATTTTCCCCTCTGTCAGCCAATTTACTGGACCCTTTTTATTGAATTTGGGTGATTCTCATTTAATAAACTTAGGTTTTTCTATGTGTACAATAACATTGTTTAAATAAGCCATTTTTACCCTCTTGATTTCTAATCTTTATGTCTTGTTTATTTTTCTCACATTCTTGCATTGGATGACCTCAAGAGTAATGCTGAGTAACAACAGTAATGGAGAGGTGCGGTGACGAGTCCATCCCAGGTCTTACTGGAGGCTGTGATGACTACTACTGGCTTCTGACTCTCTTTTGTAGTGAGAAAGAAGCTCCTTTCTTTCCTAAGGTACTAGAGCTTTATACTCATAAGTTACTAGTTTTAGATGTGAAATTTTCAAATGCAGACTGGACCTATCGCATATGTGTGTGATCATCTATCTCTCTGTAATTCTATATGGATGATCTAGTTATCTATCCATCAATCTATAAGAGAAAGTGAGCTGGTGGCATTGGTTAAGTGTTGAACTGCTAACTGCAAAATCTGTAGTTCAAAGCCACCAGCAGATCCTTGGGAAAAAGATGAGGCCATTTGTTCCTATAAGATTTTACAGGTTTGCAAACCCTGTATGAATCAAATCAACGTGATGGTTGTAGATATATCCTGTTAACTTATTTTTATAAATAATGTAATATTTTAAAATGGCATTAATAAATTCCTTAATGTTAAACCAATTTTCCATAACTTTTTGTGGCATAAAGCTATCTCGGTTATGGCATATTTTTCCCTTTAATTTATTGCTGGATTTGATTTGATATATTTAAAAACTCTTTTGAACTCTATTCAAGTAAAACAGTTTTGCTTTGTTTCTGGGCGAAAGTTTATGAGTTTCATTACCAGAGACAAAACAATAAGGTCAGGAATATTTCACTTTTTCTATATTCTATGAAAACGCATGTAATCTGAGTATTTTCTTTTCATTATAAACATGATGAAATTTTCCCACAAGACTATCTAGCCTTTTTAGTAAACCTCTGGGGTAAGAGAGGATTTAGTGGGCTATTACACACACATGCACGTGCACACACATGTGAAAACACACACATACTCTCTTGAATCCATTTCAGACACTACATTTTCTTGTGGTGATTTCACCTCCAGATTTTCAGATTCATTAGAACCACATCGAATACACTGCTTATTTCAAATATTTGACTTGAAAGTATTTGTGGTGATAGCAGGTGTTCAGCTGAAAATGCCCCCACCTCTCACCCAGATATTTATTGGAAACTGTAAATGTTACCTTGTATGACAGAGAATTTGCAAATGTGATTAAATTGAGGACCTCGAGACAAGGAGATCAACCTGAATTATTATGACGACCGTCTGCATTGCAGAGTGCAAGAAAGAGCACTAGGCCTTTTTTCTATCGCTTGATGGGAGGGGGGAACCAGAAATCTTTAGGTTAGTGATTGCGGGGTGATCAAAAGTTAATTTGCTTGTCTGATAACTGAAAGGTGATAGGTTTGAGGCTACTCACAGACAACTCGGGAGAAATCCCTGATGCTCTGCTTCGGAGTAACTGAATTCGGATCTACTCAGAAGCAACTGTTTTCTTTGGTTTGTTTGTTTTAAGAATCCAATCTTTGTTTAATTTTCTGCCTCGTGCTTTGTAAGCATTTGGCAGGTGTTATTTTCTGCTTGTGATGTGCTGTTAAGGTAGGTTCCACACTAGGGACAATAGGAAGAACCACTGCCTGCTTCTGCACCAGCCTTGCCATTGTTGTTTGAGCTCATTGCTTCAGCCACTGTGTCAATCACCTTGCCAACGCCCTTCCTTTTTCTCACTGTCCTTCGACATGACTGAGTATTATGTAATTTCTCGGGGACAAAATGCCCAAAGTCCATGAGACAAAGTCTCATCATCCTCATATCAAAGGATCATTCTGGCTGTACTTTTTCCAAGACAGATTTGTTTGTTCTTCTAGCAGTCTATAGTATTTCAATATTTTCACCAACACCATAGCCAAATGCTTATGGTTCAATTATTCTTTGGGCTTCCTTCTTCATTGTCCTGCTTTCATATGCATATAAGAAAATTGAAAATCCCATGGCTCAGGTCAGATTCATCTCAATCCTCAAGTCTCATCATTGCTCTTGTTCTGATGAAACAGATTTGCTAACACAATATGACATTGGATTTTTTTTTGATGGATGCTTCCATGACCATTGATTGAACCAGTTGAGAATTTTCCTTTTTTTTTTTTTTACATTGAGTTGCAATCTACACTGAAGGCTGGAGTCTTTGATGTTCATCAATAAATGCTTCAAATCCTCTTATGCTTTTAGCAAGCAAGGTTGTGTTATCTGCCTATCACAGTTGTTAATAATCAATTCTCCAATCTTGATGCCTCATTCTTCGTCATGTCGTCCAGCTGTTCAGATGACTTCATCAGCATGCAAACTGAATAAGTATGAGGCAAAGGATGCAACCATGATGCACACCTCTCTGGATCTGAAACCAAGATGTATTCCCATGTTCGGTTCAAATGACTGCCTCGTGGCCCATGCACACATTCTGAAAGAGCGCAGTGGCATGTCCTGGAGTTCCCATTTTCACAATGTCCATAGTGATAGCCTGCATTGTCAGAGATAGTGCCAGAAGATCAGATGAGCCCCTCAGGTCAGGCGGCACTCAACATGTGACTGAGGAAGAGCCGTCATTTACAGCAAGGTCGACCATAATGACGTGAGTGGAGGAAAGTCTTCCGGACGGACCTCCATTTGCTGGTGGGGCTTGACTCAAGATACGAAGAAACAGATGCACTAATCTACTCATGGGAACCTGGAATGTTTGAAGGATGAATCCAGCACAATTGGAAGTCCTCAAAAACGAATATAATGCATAAATATTGATATCCTAGGCATTAGTGAGCTAAAAATGGACTGATATTGGTCATTTTGAATCATAAAATCATATGATTTAATATGCTTGGAATGACACCATCAAGAAGAAAGAATGGTATTGCATTCTTCCTCAAAAAGGACATTTCAGGATCTCTCTTGAATGAAGTGCTGTGGTGTCTGTGGTAGGATTTTACCTTTTTGTCTTCAAGGAAATCCAATCAATATAGCTATAATTCAAATTTATGCATCAACCACTAAAGCTAGTGATAAAGAAATTGAAAAGTTCTACCAATGTGTTCAGTCTAAAATTGATCAAACATGCATTCAAGGTTCAGTGATAATTATTGGTTATTGACATGCAAAAACTGGAAACAAAAATGAAGACTCAGTAGTCAGAATAGATGGTCTTTGTGATAGAAATGAAACTGGTTGCATGAGGCAGGATGCTCTAGAGAATCAAAGTCAGGACACTTGTGACTAAATAAACATCTACCGAAGGCTTACATCGCGGAAAGGGATGCAACAGTAAATTGGTCCACACAGCAGCACAGAGGCTCAGTCCAACTCACTTCCTTGGGACAGTTAGCATACTGACGGTCCTTCAGCTCACCATGGCCACTAGCCCAAGGCCGAGGGAGCCCAGGGTGCTGGAGCAGCCATGTGGAGACCCCTGCCAGCACTGAGATGCTCACATGCTCACTGACTCGGCTTTCCTCCTGCAGTCGGCGCCATTGCGCATGTTTTGTGAGATGGAGGAGGACTTTGTGGATTGGTGTCAGACATATGGGCTAATGATGGACTTATGGGCTTGGACAGCACTGGGTTGGGGTGCTTTCTTAATGTTCACTGACGCTTTATATAAAACTCTCTCTGATATACATATGCTTTCTGTGGATCTGTTTCTCCAATGTACCCAGACTAACACACATACTATGGACATGTTGTCCAGAGAGACCAGCCCCTGGAGAGAGACCTCGTGCTTGGTGAATTGGAGGGCCATCACAAGAGAGGAAGGTCCTCAATAAGCTGGATGGACGCAGTGGCTGCAACAATGGGCCCAGCACAGGAACAATGGTGAGGATGGAGCAGGACCCAGAAGTGTTTCCTTGTGTTGTGTGTACCTTTGTGGTGGGTCGTGTCTGACTCGATGGCCCCCAACCACAACAGAGCCCTCGGTAATTGGCAGCCTGTACCTCTCTGTAGTCTTTTCTTAGTCTGGAAGCTCCACTGAAGACTCTTTGCCCAGGGTGGTCCTGCTGTTATTTGAAATACCAGTGACAGTTTCCAGTGTCACATCAACGCCCAGGCCACCATGGTATAACAAACTCACAGGCACGGTGGATTATTTTCTTAGTAGAATTCTAATTTTCATTTTTTCTGTCAGAGAAGGCGGTAAAAGTGTTTCCCACTTTGAGGAAAGTATTACTATAAAAGTTCAGCTTTTGGAAGAGATGGACACCATAGTTCAATCTATTATTAGCAAATAATTGTTTACTGTTTTCTTATTTCTACCCATGGCAAAAAGTTGTGTTTTTTCCTCCCATGGGTGTGAGCATTTTGCAGGCTGGAGAGACATGGTAAGGCTTACATTTTTAGAAAGGCTACTGTGCTGGAGGCCAGAATACGGGAAGTGGATTAGGAGGCAGGAGGAGCGATAGTGAATAGACCTCTTGGCAATGTGGATGGGTGCCCTAACAAGCACGGCTACAAAGGGAGAGGGGAAGCAAAAGCAGGGAAAGCCCTTAGGAATCAGTTAGACTAAACTTTTTTATATATATTAAAAAAGGCAAGGCCAGTCAGAAACTGGGAATAACATACCCAAGGTCAAACATCAACTTGACACCAGAAGCGGGGACTTGAAGGGAAGACACAGGCCTCCTCACTAAGGCCTTGCACACTGACTGCATCAGGCAATGATTTGGAAGGCCCCAGGGATGGTTTCCTTAGCTCATTCTGCAGGGGTACCTAAATCTTGTCATTTTCTGCTTTCCTCCTAATGACCCAACTACTCAAGATAGTGATGGCGCCTTCATCTCCAGGATCTCTTTCGGTACCATCTCAGTTATTTACTGCTTCTACGGCAGCAATAAAGCGCCCTGGTGGCGGTGTTGGAAAAGCACTGAACTGCCGATGGCTGAAGCTCATCAGCTATTGTCTAGGTGAAAGAGGAGGCCATCTGCTCCCAGAAGATTTACAGGCTCATCCCTCAACTGAGGGTCACTGTGAGCTGGAATTGACTCGCAGCAGTGGGCTCGGGTTTTATTACAGCAATACCACCAGTGGGTGGCTTTAAAATAAACAGACATTTGTTTTCTGACAGAGCTTCAGTTTCCTCATCTAGAAATTGGGGTTAACTGTAAGAAGGAATATCACTCATTCACTCACTCACTGCCATTGTCAACTCTGATTCTTGGCAACCCTATGCAGAAAGTAGAACTGTCCCCGTGGGTTGCAGAGGCTGTGGATCTTCGTGGCAGCAGAAAGTCTCACCTTTCTCCCTAGGGTTCAAGTTGCTTGCGGTGAGCAGCCAAGGGTGAAACACACCATGCCACCAGGGCCCCTGAGAAGGAGTACAATACAGATTAAACCTATCTAATTAACCCCCGTTGTGATAGGACCTGTATACACATATACGGTGTTTTCAACAGCATGAATAAGAACTAGTACATGAAACCTCTCCTGATCGTATAGTACTGGCGGTCAGTGTAGGTCAATAGTATTAGTACTTGATACTCTTCTAGGGAGACGTACTGCCCGCGACACAGAGCCACTCTCGAAGTTAAAGGTGAGCTAACGCTGTGTAAAGAGCCCTGGAGTCAGCAGGGTTGGGGTGACTCTCTTGTCTGTCTTTGGCTGAGCATGACGTTTGGGGCTAGTTGTTCAGGGCTGTGCGTCTCATTCTTACCATCTATAAAATGCAGACGATAATCCTACCTTACAGGACAGCAGACACACTGTTAGCATAAGAAAATTTCAGTCCCACTGCCCATACCCACCACCAATTTCTTACTTCTCTATCTGAA
The DNA here is from genome assembly GCF_050624435.1 of Tenrec ecaudatus. Lineage (NCBI taxonomy): Eukaryota > Metazoa > Chordata > Mammalia > Afrosoricida > Tenrecidae > Tenrec > Tenrec ecaudatus. The sequence goes on from NC_134537.1 coordinate 101,963,966, forward strand.
TTTTCAGCATATGGGCAAACTTAGCAGCAGCCCTGGGCAAAGAAAATAAGAGGTCCACTCTTGCGACTGATGGGGCACCCACCAATGGAAATGAGACCCTCAGGAGATGGTGGATGGGTCAGTGGATCCGGATTCCGAGAAATGCTGGAAACATGGTTGTTAGGTGCCATCGAGCCGGTTCCAATCCATAACAACCCCATGCGTCAGAGCAGGAAACACTGTCTGGTGCTGTCCCCTCCTTACACTTGTTCCTATGCGCGAGCCTATCTTTGCAACCATTGTATCAGTCCGCATCGCTAAGGGCCTAGAGACATCACAGTCCAAATGAAAGACACGCAACCAGCGTGGTGTGGAGATCGAGAAAGTTAGATGGGGAGGGGATTGGTTGAGGCTGGAGATGCCAGTGCGCGGAGAGAGCATCAATGGGAAGTGGCACAGAGGGAGGTAAACAACAACGAACAGGAAAAATAACAACACATTGAATCAAATTCTAACAAATTCTGTTATGAAACCTGGAGATTTGGTTGCAAGTAGAAGTGATCTTGTTACTGAAGACAGATCAGTGCAAGTAACAGCCGGCTTGTGAAAAGTCGGGGCTTTGTGTATGAAGGACGTGCAGAGTGCTGGGCCCTGCAGGTACTGACATCGATGTGTGATTGTTGTGCTTATCCTGTCACCACACCTGCTTGACTCAACCCCAGAGGGGAGCCGGCAGGGCCTGGCTTTTCATGAGGCCAATGCACACAGTTCAGGTGACAAAGTAATAGGTGATCTCAAGTGTCAACGCAAAAGGTGATAGTCTAAACAGCAGTGCAAGTCCTTACAATTACCTGGAGACATCGACATGAAGAGCATGGGCCATCTGAAGATATTAAAAAGAGAAATAGCTGTCATTAAAAAGAAAAGTCTCATATGTTTATTGGCCATTCAGATTTCAGACTCTGTGAAACTTCTGTTCAGGTCCTTTGCCCACCTCCTCAGTGGGCAATTAGTTTGTCTCTTATTGTAAGCTTGCAAAGTATTATAGATTTTAGTAATAAGGCCTTTGTCTGATGTGTCATTGCTAAAGATGTTTTCCCAGTTATGGACTCTCTTATTACTCTCTGGTGAATTCTTTTGATGTACACAGGTGTCTTATCTTCAGTATATCCCACTGGTCAATTTGTGCCTCCTCTGTGTTTGTGTCCTTCCCTATTTCTGATAGCCTGTATAGTCCCTGTGCCAAGGTTCTCAGGTTTGTCCCAATTCCCTCATTGATGGCCCTAATTGTTTGGGGTTTTATCTCAAGGTCTGTGATCCACCTTGACATTATGCTTGTGCATGGAGTGAGGTAAGGGTCTTGCTTCATTTTTCTGCAGGTAGATATCCATTTTTTCCAGCACCATTTATTGAAGAGGATATCTGCTTCCCATTTAATATTTTTGGGGCCCTTATCAAAGATCAGTCGCCTGTATGCTGATGCTTTTATTTCTGGGTCTACCAACCCAGGGACAAGGGAGCAACACGTGATCCAAAATTAGGGGCAAGGAGGGTTTAATAGACCTGGTAGGGATTTATCAACATCCATGTAACCAAGAGAAATTACTGAAACCCAAATGAAGGCTGAGCATGATAGTAGGACAAGTAGAAAGTAAAAGGAAATAGAGGAAAGAACTAGGTGACAAAGGGATTTATGGAGGTCTAAATACTGGTATGTACACATGTAAATACATTTATATAAGATGGTGAGGAAATAGATCTATGTGCATATATTTATAGGTTTAGTATTAAGGCAGCAGATGGACATTGGGCCTCCACTCAAGTACTTACTCAATGAAGGAGCACGTTGTTCTATTAAATTGGCATTCCATGATGCACACCTTCCCCACACGATTGTCAGAGAAAAATATGTGCATAAGCAAATGTGAAGAAAGCTGATGGTGCCCAGCTATCAAAAGATATAGTGTCTGGGTCTTAAAGGCTTGAAGATAAACAAGTGGCCATTTAGCTGAGAATCATCGAAGCCCACATGGAAGAAGCACACCAGCTTGTCTGACCACAAAGTGTAGAAGGGGCCAGTTATCAGACATCAAAGAACAAAAAATCATATCAGTGGGTGCCCACCTTCCCGATATGATCACTGAAGACAAACGTGTGCATAAGCAAATGTGGTGAAGAAAGCTGATGGTGCCCAGCTATCAAAAGATATAGTGTCTGGGGTCTTAAAGGCTCGAAGGTAAACAAGTGGCCATCTAGCTCAGAAGCAACAAAGCCCACATGGAAGAAGCACGCCAGCCTGTGTGATCATGAGCTGTCAATGTCAAAGGTATCAGGCATCAAAGAACAAAAACTGTGGGTGAGTGCAGAGTGGAGACTGGACACCCCCTTACTGAAGGGTTGTGGAGAGGAGATGAACCATTCAAGGTACAGGGTAGCAACGATGAAACATACAACGTTCCTCTTAAATGCTTCCTCCCCCCCCCCACCACACACACACTATCATGATCCGAATTCTACCTTACAAATATGGCTAGACCAGAGGATGTACACTGGTACAGATGGGAGCTGGACACACAGGAAATCCAAGACAGATGAACCCTTCAGGACCAGTGATGAGAGTGGTGATACCGGGAGAGTGGAGGGAAGGAGGGGTAGAAAGGGGTAACCTATTACAAGAATCTACATATAGCCTCCTCCCTAGGGTATGGACAGCAGGGAAGAAGGTGGGGGTGGTGGGAGACGCTGGACAGGGTAACATATAACAAAATAATAATTTATGAATGATGAAGGGTTCATGTGGGAGGGGTAGTGGGGAGGGAGAGGGGCATATGAGGAGCCGATATTAAGGGCTCAAGTAGAAGGCAAATGTTTTGAGATTGATGATGGCAACAAATGTACATATGTGCTTGACACAGTGGATGTATGTATGGATTGTGATAAGAATTGTACAAGCCCCCAATAAAATGATTTTTTAAAAAAAGGAAAGTCAAATCAATCTCACTACCACAGTCAATTCTGAGTCATAGAAACCCTGTAGGACAGAGCAGAACTGCCCCCTGTGAGTTGCTGAGACTGCAGCTCTGTACGGGAGTAGAAAGACTCATCTTTCTCTTGAGGAGCTGCTGGTGGTTTTGAACTGCTGACTGCATGGCTAGCAGCCTGATATGTAACCACGGTGCCACCAGGGCTCCTGTAGTTGTCCTGGAGACCACTCCAGCTCATGGAGACTTCCTGTGAGTCAGAGTGGAACTGCATTGGGCTTTCAGTGGCTAATTGTTCAGATATGGGCCAGCAGAACTTCCTTCTGAAGTTCCTTCTGAGGTCCTGAAATTCCCCTATGCTCTTAGGGCCAAACAAGTCACGTACGACTCTCCTGCCTTAAAATTCACTGGGGGAGTTGCATGCCCTCCATACTGGTTCTCCATCAGTCACATTGCCGATGCATAGTTCTTGGGAAATGCTGATACATTCTTTAGATTTTTAAAAAATTTTTAATCATTTTTACTGGGGGCTCATACAACTCTTATCACAATCCATCCATTGTGTCAAGCACATCTGTCCATATGTTGCCATCATTTTTGAAACATTTTCCTTCTACTCGAGCCCTTGGTATCAGTTCCTCATTTTTTTCCCTCATTCCCCTATCCTCCCTCCCTCATAAGCCCTTGATAATTTATATATATATATATATATTTATGTCTTACACTGACCAATGTTGTCATCTACTTCATATACTTTTCTGTTGTCCATCCCCCCTGGAAGGGGGTTATATGTAGATCATTCAGCCTGGGTATATGTTATCCAGCCTCATAAGAACTTTCAGTTCCCCATGTTTCTCCCCACCTCCCCCTTTCCCTCCTGGTATTGCTACTCGCATTATTGGTCCGATAAATTCTTGCAAACAGCCTTATCATGTCTCTTCACAATGAAAACCAGGATCCAGTTGTCCTTTTTACCTCTTTCATCAGATACATGAATGTCATCATCAAGTGTAAAGGTTCCTCATAAAACCTAGTAATCTTTGCTTCACAATGTGGCAGTTTCTCTTTGCTTGTTGTTATCACATCCATCCAGATATAATTTCTTTTTTTAATCTAATTCAAGATTATTCTCATATATTTCACCACCCAATTCCCAGTAAAAGACATCAAACTGATACATTTGCTCTAAGTTGATCACAAGGTTGGGCTCAAGTTGTCGGGGCTTCCTTTGGTTGCCAGGGGCTCCCCCGTTCATAGACCACTCTCCCACCATATTCCCAGCTTACCCGGGAGGACTCAACCACCTGTGGTCACTGATGATACTTCACTGCTTTTTTTTTTTTTTTTGTGGGGGGGAGCCTTCCTAAAGCAGCCAAGCTGGTACCCATAGTTGTGTCAGGGCTGGTACCCACTTGAAAGAGGGAGAAACTAGCACTATGGCTTCAGGAGGGTTGTCCAACCTGGACCAGGAGTTCTACCAGCAGGTGAGATAAAAAAAAAAACGGGGCCAGTCTTTGCAGTGGTGACTTGGCAGTGAGCGTACCAGGTCAGGACACTGGCCAAGTGGCCTAGGTTTGGTGACAGCCTTAAGCTGCATCAGGGGAAGTATATGTAAATCAGGATCCAGGAAAGGGATCCAGTCACACCAATTGGAGGCCATGGAGCCTGGAGAGCCTGTGGTGCAGAGGCTCCAGCCCCTACTGCTGAGGCTTCTGGGTCACCCTCATCTAGGGCAGAGGTAAGCCTACCTGGTAACTCGTACTAGAGGGCTTTCATGGGACTCTTAAAATGTGAGGACATGAAAGGAATTAGGAGTCTGGAAATGAAAAAGAGTTAAGTAGACACCAAAGACAAAGTTTTCCTGCTTTTTAATAATATCTAGAGAGAGACTTGAACAAAAGCAACTAAAACGTGGATAGTAATATAACAGATACTATCATTTTCTTAAGGAGGTCTGGTGGCATACAGCAATGCAAGTGCAGCACTGCAGCTCCAAAGCCAGTAGTTCTAGTCTAGCAGCAACTTCCCGGAAGAAAGATGAGACATCTCCTCTTGTAAAAATTACAGCCTTAGGAAACAGGAACAGCAGTTCTACTCTGCCCGATAGAATCACTAGGAGTTGCGATCAACTCAACAGCAATGAGTTTAGTTTTGGTTTGTCACTTACTCAGGGATTATTACACATGTCAGACAGTGCCCGGGGCTCTTTAACCACGTTAAACAAGCTGAGGGGGCTTTTCATGATGATTTTGAGAGCCCAGATTCATGCATATGAGGTATGCAGGGCTGGCTTCTCTAGTAGCTGCAGAGAGTCCCATGCTTAAGAGGCTTCCCCTCTTGGTTTAATGTTCTATTGTTGCCATCTGGAATTCATACAAATTGTTGAGCATTACACTTTCATTTTGCAGTAGGCCTAGAAAGTCACATAGCTGGTCTTGGGTATATGTCATTCAGCCTCACACCATCTCTATCACCCGAGGCCTTAGGATGGACTTCTGTAAGCTTTTCTGGGTATCTCAGCACACATTACATACTTACTTAGTTCTCCCTTCCCCAGACTCTCCCTTTAGGCCATTCTAAACTCTGGTCTGTCCCATTCCATAGCAGGAGGTGGGTGGGGCCAGGAGAAAGAGTGAGAGAGAGAGTTAACCATTGGTTCTTTCACCTGCTGCAGGGAGCATCTCTCTGTGGGATGCTCTTCAGCACTCCCCGTGGTGAGCAGGGTTAGGGCACGCTTAGGTAAGGTTCCTTACGAAACCAGAAAGCCCTTCTTGAAGGCAGACTTAGATGCCATTATATTCTCAGTGCATGGCACATAGTAGGTATTATGAAGTCTTTCTGAATACATATTTCAGTAGTGGGGGTGAGAAATGAAGGTGTAAGTGGCAGAAGTAGAAAGAGTGTTTTGTACAGTTTTGAGGAGGGGGGCACAGAAGAAGCATCCAGAGTTGGCGGATGGTTTTGTGTCTAAGACTTGTGTTTCCTGCATGTACGGTAAAATGACCGAGGTTTTCAGACATGTGGAACAACAGTAGAGCCAGGGGAAGCCTCGGTAGAGATCCTGCGGGCAGATAGCTAGAACTTCTCCCCAAGCTCCCCAATTTCTGGAATACCCCCAGTGCTTCTCACAGTCTTTGAGAAACACGTGACATTATTTACCCTAAGTATCCACATACCACCCCCACCAGGGAAGCTCCTCTCTCCTCGAGAGTCTCACTGAGTCAGGATGGACGTGGTGACAGGGAGCTTGAGGTTTGGCTCCATCTCCAGGCGGCTGCCCGGGAGCTCAGGTGTGTCCTGGGTAGTGTAAGTATTCAGCTGCTAACTGAAAGGTTGCAAGTTCAAGTTCATGCAGAAGTGCCGGAGAAGAAAGGCCTGGTGATCTATTTCTTTAAAAAAAAACAAATAAATAAAAGGGTAGGGGGAGCAGTCATTGAAAACCAGGAGCCAGGGGCCCCATGAATTGGAGTCAATCAATGGCCCTTGCTTTTTGGTTCTTGTTTATCTCCGTGCGTTTATTTTGGCCGTGGGCATGATTAGATCCCCACGATGGGATGGGCAAATGAGGTAGAGTTACTGTGAGACTTAGTGCAGACATCACCGTGAGGTGAGGCTGCATGCCTCTGGCTTCCTAGGAACATGCAGCTGGCTGGCCACCCTTCCTCTGATCTCAGGCATCAATCACAGCGGGTTTCCTTGGCTGCAAAGAGACTTCAGGACATGGACAAGGCAGGGGGGGTTCGTGCCTCGTCAAAGGCTTGCAGCAGGCCACCCCGTGCTGCTTTCCCAATGACAAGGTGCATCCTTCACCCCGTATCCACCAAGCACTTGGCTCTGAACACGCTGGCGCTTGCAGGGGCTTACAGTTCCCCGAGGGTGGCAGGTGCTAGATATTAACATAGCATCAACTTTCGTCAAGCGGAACATTCACTCATGCTGCCGAAGCAGAGCTCCCTAAAGTTTAGAAAGATGCAAACCTGGCTCACCGGCATCTTTACACCTGGCCGAACCTCTTAATGGCGCCTCCCTCCCTGGCTTTGCCCAGCAGCAGGCTGCCTCGCGCTCTCCTCTCCTCCCCTCCCTTCGTCTCTTCCGCAGTCAGTGCCTTCCTCCCAGGCTCGCGGGCAGCTAGTCATTTTTCTGCAGTTGCCATTTACTGCTCCGCCTAACTGCTACATCTGAGCGTGGCCGAACTAATGATGCAGCAATTAAGAGTGATTAGGGTTATTGATAATAAAGAGGCTTCATAAACTTGATTAAATGCATTCATTAATAAATATGTTGTGGGTGCGCTTCCGGGGGTGGGGCGCAATGCAAAGTAAGAATTAAAGGAACATGAAATGCACTTCATAAATATCCAAGCCTGGATCGGAAGAAGACTCAGAGGACTGAGCTACCTGGCAGGCAGATCAGGCATCCCTGGGGGCTTGGACTTAGGAGACATTGCAGCGAAATGTCTGTCCCAGGCCCGTCATTCATTTCGCAGGGCCCAAGTGGGAGGGAGACAAAGGCTATAAGGCACAAGCTCCCAAGAGCCCCCTGAAATGACTCGAGTTTGAGATATGTTTTGGTGTCGCCTTTCTCGGCGAGCTGGGAGGGTGTTCTTCATGGAAACAGGCACGGCTCTCCTTCGGCCTGCTCTGCTGTGATGGCTGTCGCCCCCGTGCTTCCTGGATCACCTTGCTTGCACAGGCTCACGGGCCACGGCTGTCCCTGAGTTGATGCTGACCCGTGGAGCGCGCGCTGTCTCAGGGCAGATCGGTACTCCACAGGGCGGCATGGATGCAGGGGCTGCTTTATTAGAACTATGGAGCTAAGTCTTTCCTCTAGTCTCCTGACCTCCAGCCTTTGGGTCAGCGGCCCAGCGCTTGACCATGTGCACCCCTCAGAGACTTCTCTGAGGATAATTGTTTTCAAAGAAAGGAACTTGCTACTGTTAAGTCTGTTCTGACTCCTGGCCACGTCCTGTGCTACTGAGTAGAAGTGAGCTCTGTGGGGTTTCCTTGGCCATCACTGGATGGCCGCAGACGGCCGGCTCTTTTCTCTGTGACGCCACTGCCTGGCTTCAAACCGCTAACCAATAGCCAAGAGCAGACCATGTGCGGTCCTTGGAACCCAAGATTCAGCAAGTTCAAAAGGAGATGTACTGAAATCGAAAATAGGAGAAGAGGCTCTTTATTAGAAGAATGTTGAGCACACTTCCCAAGAGCCTGTCTTCCCAGAGGTGGTTCTCTACTTGCATGTCCTTCCGCCCCAGGGCAGGACTTCCGTGGGATCTGTCAGAAGAGCAAGTCTCCACCTTGGCTCAGCCTACTGCTCCTGAGCATTCACACAGAAGTCTTCTCAAACCAGCCATTATTTTCTTAAAAACAGGACTGGATAATGTTCTCTCTTGGCTTCAGTTAGTCTTCATTTGTAAGATTATTTTGTAGTTACTCAAATCACCCTCTGAGTCCTCCATGAAGTGCTCTTTGGCCCCCTCGGTCTCCCGGGTGGAATTTTAACATGTGGGAGGAACGCCACTCACGCACTGCTGTAGAAAAGCCACAGAGGAAATGAGAGATTGGAGCAGTTGTAGAAGATTTACACGGCCATCGTGTAACTGATACTGTGCAGAAAGATTTAATAGGCACAGAAGGTTTGTGAACACCATTGATTTAGCCCTCAGCCCACTTATGTCAGTTGTTCAGTCCGTCAGGAAGTCTATCATCTGGTCAACAGCGTTTATTGAGAAGGCCTTTGGTGTAGACTTCTGTACCTAGGGGTGATGGGAATTGACAATAATAAAAAAGAATGCCTGGATCTCAAGATTGGAAGGTCCTTACATTTCTCTCGTGCTAAATCCCCCTGGCAGCATCCCTGTCCTATGGTCCTTACTCACCTCCATTCAGGAGCGCTCAGACTGTCAGGAGCTCTCCTTCATGCTGAGATGAAATCACCATCTCCTGAGAGTTAGGGGGTAGGGTTGTTGTAAGCAAGGCCAGGCGATGAGGAGATCTTCCTGGCACCTGGGCAGTTATGCCTCCGATGGGGAGGGGGGATGCAGAGATTCTGGTCCCCCGACTTCTCTCATTCATAACCTGTCTGCTGACCACTGTGCAAAGTAGGGATAAATGGCCCTGGCTTTACAGGAGTTTATCATCTAGTTGGAGCCAGAAAACACAGCCCGAAGAAGATTCATCACAGTATTTAGCAATATCATATTAGCTAATCAGTGAATTGCAAAGCATTTAGAAAGATAGAGAGGCAATGTGTGCCAAGTGTCTTAATGATGCACACACTTTGACCAAAAAACTATTTTTAGGAATTTCACTTTAAAAAATAATCTTATAAAATATGTATGTAAAGATGTTCATGCACCAATGTTTATGATAGGTAAAAATTAGAAATAACTTTAATATCCAACACCCCCCAATACATAATTTATAGTCGTTGTTGTTATTAGGTGGCATCAAGTTGGTTCCGACTCCTGAAAACCCTGTGTACACCAGGATGAAGCACTGCCCAGTTCGGTGCCATCCTTCCAATTGTTCTTATGCTTTAGCCCATTGTTTCAGCTACTGCGTTCATGTAAGTTTACTAACAAGTCCATGCTCAGTAAGTGGAGGGGCAGTGGAGAAGAGGAATTTATGATTACGTGAGCATCATTGAATGTGATGAAGTTTCTAAAGATATGCTTTCAAATAATGTTTTTAATCTTAAAAAAAATCTTTATTTATTTATTTATTACATTTTATTAGGGGCTCATACAACTCTTATCACAATCCATACATATACATACATCAATTGTATAAAGCACATCTGTACATTCTTTGCCCTAATCATTTTCTCTTTTTTTCTCCTCTTTTCTTTTTTTACATTTTATTAGGGGCTCATACAACTCTTATCACAATCCATGCACATACATGTTTTAAAGTCATTGTGCTAGTTAAGGTTGTGTGCCAACTTACTGGGTTATGGTTCTCCATTTGGCCGTTATAGCGAAGTAGGTAGTTATGGAATGTTGTAGTCATGTTCCCTTTTGTGATGTGATTTAATGAAGTCACATTTCTGTTGAGATCTGATAGAATGTAATCCCTTCCATGATGGCATTTGCTATGAGCAGTCAATCAGTTACAAGTGCATTTCCTTGAGGAGATGGCCTGTATCCGATACATATGGATGCTTTGGCAAAGCCTTCGGCTTTTCACTCCATCTGGATCCTGAATCTGGCACGTCATCCTCTAACCTCTGGTTCTTGGGATTTGAGCCGGTAGCGTGTCCTGTGGCCTATAGATCTTAGGATTCACTAGTCTTCACAACCTTTGAGCCAGCGGCCTGTTGTCTGACTTGCTCATCCTGTGTCCATCAGCTCCTACAGCTCTTGAGATAGGAGACGTTTCCATACTGATGCCTGACGCACATGCTTTGGCAATTGCTAGCCTCTGCAGTCATGAGTTGGAAAGGGGAGCTGTGTTACTAGAACGGTCTATGCAGGCTTCCAAGTCGCATTGGAGCCACCACCTTGGCTCTTCCCGAAGTCTAAGCAGACTCATTCTGCTAACACTAGATAGGATTCCCTTTGGAGCCGATTCATCCGCATGAACAGGTCGGGCACACCCAGGCTCCTCCACAATGAAAAGCCTAGCCCGCCGGTGCTCAGGAGTCACTCACCACGGACACCTGCCCGCCCTTGTCAATGGCCGCAAAAGAGAAAGACATGGAAGGTAATGGTTTAGGGCCGGCCCTACACGTACCTCCTGGGGACTCCAACGGATGACGGCTCCGTAGCCTCACCAGGTAATCTGAAAGGCTGCCCAGGAGAAGGAAATTGAAAGTGCTGGGTTTGAGTGGACACTCACATAAACCCACAACAACAGTCTGAAACTGAGCTCAGGCTCATTAGAGGACTCAGAGGCCACCCAGCCAGCTCTCCAGGAACAGTGGAGCACTCAAGGATGGGACCGAAACAGCCCTCGGTCTCTTGGAGATGCTCATTAACCTGTGTCTCAAAGAAGACTAAACAAAAACTGTTTACAGAAGTAGAGAGTCCTACCTTTCTCCTAAGGAGAAGTTGATGATTTTGAATTGCTGAGCTTATGGTGAGCAGCCCGGTGTGTAAGCACTTGGCCACCAGGGCTCCTTCAAGGGAGACATTGTGGATGAATTCCTCATTGTGGATGAATTCTGTGGGTGAAACACAGAAAAGGTCTGCCATATCTGTGCTGCAGGAAACGGAATTTTGCTGTTGTTGCTGTTATACCTTCGATACTGAGAATAGTACAGCTGGGCTGTGGCCTGGAAGTGGAAGTGAATTGCACCCAGCCCCTAGTCACCCTGGTCAGTTTGGGTCCTCCTCTGGGCCAGATGGTTAATCTGACCATTCCCCTCTCTCTAGAGTCATTGTGGAGTTCTGGAAATCTCAGATGGCGAGAAGGTGGAGAAGCTAAGTGCCCAATTCACCCCTCAGTTCGCTGATTTCCCCAGCTCCATGAGCTCACCTGGATGCTGAACTCTTCCTTGAAAGCCCGCCCATCCTTTTGAGATATTACATGGCATCTAAGGTACTGTCTGCCTGGGGCAAATTGAGGCTGAAACTGGGTCAGGCTTCATGATAGCATCGATTATCTCTATGGAGAAGATGATTAAATTATCTTCCTGTATAAGAACTGACAGGATTATAATCTGGTTTGTGATATGCTGTCCATCCTAAGGTCTGCCCATGGTTATCAGCCTGTTTGTGAATAGGCTATGTTTCTTATGTCAACAAGTCAAGGTTATGTTATGTCAACAAGGATTAATTATTGCCAGTTAGAATTAATTATTAATTAATGAAGAGTGAAAACATCTGTCATGTTAGTGAGGCAGGGTTGTGGGGAGCACCTTAAGGCATGACCCTTATTCCAGTCACACTTTGCTTGGGTCACACCTTTTATCTTAAAAAAAAAAAAGAAAGAAAATGAGAGCAAAGTATGCAGAGAAGACAGGTACCTCAGCACCACAAGAAAGCAGACGCTGGAGTTGAGCATGTCTCTTGGACCCAGGGAGCCTAGGCTGTGAACCTCCTAGTCCCAGGTGAAGATCGATGCCAAGACATAAGGAGGTCGCTAAGGAATGCCAATCCCACAGGTGAAGAAAGGCGACAGAGACTTTCCCTCCGAGTGAACAGTGAGGGAAAGCCTGTCCCTACAGCCAGTGCCTGGAGTTTGGAATTGAACCTCCTGGTTTATGAGGGGTGACATTTCATTGTGAATGCCATCCACTTGTGATATTTCTGATATGGCCGTGCTAGATAACCAAGACAAAGGGCATGAAGAAATATGCAGCTTCAGGCTGTGAAATAAACTCAGAGAGATTTGATGACTTGTCCAAAGTCACATAGTGATAAATGACAAACAATTCCTTTATCCAGCACATATTTAGTATGCCCATGTCTTCCGACTCCAAGAACAGGGCACTCAGTAAATACTTGTCAGTTTGTTGATTGAATGGATGATTTATTGATAACATTTTTGAAGTGGAATCTCAGATATAACTGTAATACATGTTTTGAGCACCACTATTTTCCAGACATGTTTACACTGTCATCCTGTCCGTATTCATCACATTAATCCTGTGACACGGTTTTAATCCTCTATTATAGAGATCAGAGATAAAAACTGGGAGGGTACGCAGCTTGAGTCTAGCTAGGGAGAGAGAAAGTAGCAGAAGTAGAATTCAAGTCAAGCGCTTGTTACTGCACACCCAGCGATATAGATGCTACTCCTATGTCAGACTCCCCCAGCGCTGGAGGTTAGATGCATAGGGAGAGTCATACATGACAACACTTGGTTTTCAAGCTCAAGTACCGTCTGGTCTTCAGTCATCTGGCAAAGCTCGGGCCCGAACTACCTGCAACAGAATATCCTGCTTCAGATCACTGTCCTGCTCATGCTTGGAGCCCCAGGATTTGGGGTCACTGAGGAAATAGGTGAGGCCTGTTTTTCTGTGGTGGCTTTGTCAGTTTGGCCATGAGATCTGTGGTTGAAAAAACAATGGGAGTCAGCCTGCATTGAGCGAGAGAAGGAGAGAAAATTCTATCATGTCAGAATCATGAGCTCTGTGATTTCAACATTACTGGGTCAAAGACACACACATGTGTTCTCTGTAATGCTTTCCTCCTGCCATTCGGAGGCATAGCATTTATGCAGAGGACCAGGGACACTGCGGCGTGCTACTCCGCTGATGCCACCAGAGTTGACACGCTGCCGTTTCTCCGCCAGCTGGGCCCGAGAGTGTCCTGGAGGACTGAGGCATGGTCTTGTCTCGGGTGGAGGTGGGATTTCCCAGGCTCCTGAGGGTCTGTTATTTCTCCTGCCACTCCAGAGGTACAGAGACAGCCCAGAAGAGATCCACCGGGCTGGTACGTTACTGAGGTACACAGGTACATGCACAGGGAGCTCTTTGAGGATCTGACGTGAACACAATAAGGTTCTCTTCCAACCTAAGCTGCTTCGGACCACTTTTTCTTCTAGCCTGTTGCTGCTCACATGTTTAGAAATAGTCCTGGGGACTTCCTTCTGAAGAAGTTTAGATTTCTACCTGAGGCTTCCGCCTTCAGCATCCCCCCACCCCATTTCACACCTTGGGGCCCAGGAGCACCAAGGAGACATGGATGGTTGCACTGAGGCTCCTGCAGAGGCACAGGCTCACTGCTGCCCTCTCCTCTGTGCTCCTCAATCCTTCCTGCTGTCACCCTGCTCTCTCTCTGTAAGGGCAGTGATGAAGGGATTGATGATGGGCCACAGAGGCGCTGTGCAGTATTAAATGTGACCTTACCACAGAGCAATAGGCAGATAAAGGAGGAGGCAAAGGTGCATCAATGAACCCGTGTGCGCGTGCGTGAGCGCACACACACACATACACACACATACACACACACTCGCGCACACATACACACACATACACTCACACACATATACACACACATTCACACACACATACACACATACACACACATACACACACACTCACACACATACACACGCACATACACACATACACACACTCACACACACAGAGTGAACTGAAACAGGGAATGATTCTCTTGGTTGATAATGATCCAAATTCTCCCCTGGACTTAACACTTCAAAGGACTCTTCCCTCTGCCTTCAGCCTGGGCACTGTTTCCTTATCCCGTACCATCTCGGAGAGCCAGCCATTTGTTCAATGCGCCTGACGGCACATTCCACGGCAAGTGCACCTCGGAGCCTGGTGCTTTCCTGTGGCCGTCAGAAGAGCAGTTGGACGGAGGAGTAACTTTCAAACATGTTTAGAGCAGAACCTCTTTTTGCCAAATGAAATCTGACCTGGAACCCCAGTGTGAAAACCAGATCAATGAGAGGAACAAATTCCAGGGGCAGTCTAGCTCATCATTGCCTGGATGGGCTCAGGGCAATGTTTTCAGTGCTCATAAAGCGAAAGACAGACCAGTTTCTGTCAAGTCTGTTCTGGCTCGTGGTGACCCCACATGCTTCAGAAACACAGAATGCCACACGAGCTCCAGGAGTAGGCCTCAGGTTTTCCCTCCAAGGCGCATGGGTGGCATCCTCTGGCTGGATTCAAACTGCCTACCTACTTGCTAGTAGTTGAACACATAACCGCTTGTTCTATCCAGAGATTCCTCAAAAACAAACAAACTAAAAGCAAGCACACTGCCATCGAGTCGATGCAGACTCACAGCGAGGCTGTAGGACAGGGTAGAACTTACCCTGTGGGTTTCCCAGACTGTAACTCGTTACGAGAATAGAGTGCCCTGTCTTTGTCCCATGGAGAGGCGGATAGGTAATAACCAGCAGCCTAACATATCCCACTGTGCCACCCGGGCTCCATTTTGTTACCATTCGGAGTCTTTTACCAACCCGATAGGCGAGGAAGACGAAGTGATTGTTCAAGGTCACACAACAAGTAAGTGGTCGGTTGGGTCTGTGCACTGGTTTTTCTACCCCTGGACACACTGGCCACATTCATGCCTCTGTAAAAGATGTGCAGCATAAGTTTCCCCATTGCCCGGGCATCAGTGAACCCCATGCTCTAAAGAAGACCAGTCATAGTTGGGACAGTACCTTCTTCCAGCGGTTCTGAAGAAGTAGCAACGCGGACTCTCTCACTTACCAAATGCTCCCACATCCCAGAACCTCAAGCCTGTCTAAACAAAGAATTGGGCACTGAGAGGAGCGTGTCCTCAGGATTGCTTGCTTTCTGGGGCTGCAATGTTCCCAGGAAGTGCCTTCCTTCCCTCTCGTTAGGCTGGATCCCAGTTGTAGAAACGGAAGATTAGTCCCTTATTCTCTGGTTGGGACTTGCAGGTCTGCCTGTGAGCGAGTCCATAAAGGCGGCCTTCAAAGAGCCACACTCTCTGTGCTTGATCCCTGGTGCAGTCCTCTTCCCTGTGTACCCCAAATTAGCCCGATGACCGACTCACTTGGAAGAGCAACACACGGGGGAAAATGACTCAATGCTATTGCTACCAGTTTACATATTTTGTGCTTTTGTGACCCCTCAATCACCATGTGAGAAGCCCAGCGACCTGGAAGAAGTGGAGACCTCATGTGGAAAGCCCAGTGGAGAGGGAGGGACTTGAAACTCCACGACAAAGCAAGAGAAAGGTCTATGTCCAATCTGCCTTTCATCCCAAGGCAATGACACGTGAGTGAGCCAACTTGAACCTTCCAGCCCAGTCCAATCCCTTGATGACCACGGACTCTGCTGACGTCACACAGAGCAAAACAGTTACACAGTGGCGTCTGTCAAGATGCAGAAAGTCAGGAGGCATAATTGAACCTCTGTGTTTTGGTGGGGTGCTTTGAAATCTAGCAAGCGATCCAAAATGAAAGCTCTGTAAGCAAAAGCTATGTTGGGTTGGAAAACCTGCTTTCCACAAACTATGCCAGCAAGACGGAGAGCATCCTGGGTTAAACAGAGGGGGCATCTTTTCCATCTTCTTCACCACACCCCACTGCCATGAGGGACGGCAATACACTTCCTTCAGTCAGCAGCGGGTAACACGCACCCCTACAGGCTGCCCAGGCAGCCCCACGATGATACTACAGCTACAGAAGAATGATACGCCTTGGTGACAGGTCATATTGTCTAGCTACAGGCAACAGCCCATCTTACCTGGAGCTGTCCCTGGAGGATGGAGGAGACACTTTTTTCTGCACATCCGTGAGACCAATAGGGAAGCAGCCACTGAGACTGTGCCCACCCCAGGCTGAAAGCAGCTCCCAGGGGCTCCTTTGAGGATGATGACATTGACTCGCGGTGATGTAAAGTGGGCAGCCCTGTCCGGCAGCCGGTCTTTTGGGCAATTATTTGGAAGTAATGAAAGTGACATTTAAAGAGAAACTCCTCTGTCAGCAGGAAAGCTGCCACACTCCCACACCTCTGAGAACACGCTTAGCTTGAAATAATGTTCATTTTAGCCAGGTTGTAAATTACAAGTGTGCTAGGGTCCAAGGGGATTCATCACCATTTGGAAGCAGGTTCCTGGGCCTTGGGCGTAGCTGCTGCCTATGGTGCTTGCTCCAGAGTGACCGTGTCATGCAATTTGCAGCTAGAGGAAGCACCTTTCCAGCTTTCTCTTTGTTCTCTTTTCCTTTTCGATCTTTGTGGCTTCTCTCTGGAGGCTTCTCATTGCCAGTGTTCCACAGAAGCACCAGCAATAAAGAGCACCGTGTTGCAATCGGTTTTTCCGATTGTTGCTTGGGTTTGATAGACCGCCATTAATGACAAATGACAAAAGGCCTGTTGATGAGTAATCCAGCCAGCTCCTCAGTCCCCTGGGTCAGTAGAGGGCAGAAGGCTGATGCGTACACAGGCATTCCGCTGAAAGTGCTAGAAAGCAGCATGTGAATGTGCTTGGTCTGGTTGTCCAAAGATGGTTGACCGTCCCTGACAGGTCCCGCCCACCCTGATAATGGGGTCCCACCGGGGGAGCAGACGCTGGTGGGGGTTCCTGGGAAGGAGGCACTCAGCTGCTTACAGTCTGGCCTTTTTCCTGAGAGATGTCTGTATTCGCTCCCTAGTGCCGTGGTAACAAAAATGCCACAATCAGGAAGCTTTAAAGAACGGACCTTTATTTTTGGATCATTTAGGAAACCGGAAGTCCTAATTTAGGGCACCAGCCATGGAAAAAGGTTCTCAGTGTGTCCTTTCTGGGAGAAGGTCCTTGTCTCGGTGTCTATAGACTCCGTGTTCCCTGGCTCTAGGTGATCTTCATGCACCTTGCCCCTCTCCCAGTTTGTACTTGACTTGTCTCTGTGTCTATGCTGGCTTTAGGTCTGAGATGCCTGCTATACTGAATTCTGGTGGCACTGTAGGTTAAGCATTAAATTGCTAACCATAGGTTGGCGGTTCAAACCCACAGGCTGCTCCTTGGGGGAAAAAAAGATGGAGCAGTATGTTCCCAAACAGATTGACAGCCTTGGCAACACTGGCTAGCATCCCCGAGTCCGAATCAACTTGAAGGCAGTAGGCTTTGGTTTATTGGTTATACTGACAGGGCCTCGTTAACATAAGAGAGAAACATCTTATTTCCTGGTCAGCTAACATTCACTAACAACACTCAAAAACAAACCCAAACGAAGGCGTCACTAAGATCCCCCCAGAGTAAAGTTGAAGCATGGGCCATGGTGTTCTCTAGGCTGTCACTCTTTCTGAAGCAGATTACCAGTCCTGTCCTGTACAGGGCCTTTGAGTGGGTTTGAACCCCTAGCCTTTCTGGTCTCAGTCAAGCACTTAACTGTTGTGCCACTAGGGTACTCCGTTCATAGGTCTAGGGGTGGAGCACCAATACATATTTTTGAGAGACACGATGCAATTCCTAACAGTGGTAGATACTCAGGACAACAACGCTCTTGGCTTCCCATACCACGCTGGGGTGACAACCGAGAGGAGACCTCCGTGGCCTTGGAATCCCAAGACCTGAACTTGAGTTTGGGTTCTCTGGGGACTCTGTAGAGTCTTACAGAAATTTATTTGTGTTTCTTTTTCCCCATATATGGAATATAAAAAGCAACCCGAAAAGATCTCTTGATCTTGATTTGCAAATCAAAATGAGATGATTCACAGAGAGAGTACTTTGAAGTCATGGTATTTCAGGGACTGGGCCACACAAGGGATATGCTGAGATGGATAAGATGTGGGTCTTGTCTTCCAACATGTACAGGCTTTGTAAGACCTTTGTAAACGCTAAGGGGTATGTAAATGCTGGAGGGCTCTTGTTATTTTATTGCATTTACTTGTTTGGTATTTCTGCAAAGCAAACTACACAAGTTAATGGCTTCCAAACTACAGCCATTTATTACCTCTGCAGACATGGGTTATCTGGGTCTCATCAGGCTAAATCAAGGTGTCCCCCAGGGCTGTGATCTCATCGGAGTCCTCTTCCAAGCTCATTTAACTTGTTGGTAGAATTTATTCACTTGTAGCTTTAGGATTACTTGCCTCATTTTCTTGAGAGTTATTCACTGGGGGTCATTCTAAAGAGCCAGAGGCCACATCGGCTCCTCCTCCTCTCTTCCACAGTTCCCCACACCATGTGGCAGTTTGCTTCATCCAACCCAGCAGAAATCAATCTCTCCTCACTCTTCATCTTCTTTTAAAGGTTCACCTGATTAGGTCATGTCTACCCAAGAGTATCTCCCTTTGATTAACTCAAAATCAAAGGATTGGTAACTCAGTCATGGGAGTGTTAGCTCATCGTATTTACCAGGTCTGCCCAGACAAAAGGGCATTTATACTAAACAAAAAGCCAAAAAACAAACAACCTCAATGCCATCAAGTCAATTCCAACTCATAGGGGTCTCTGGGGCTGTCATTCTTTACAGGAGTAGAAAGCCTTCTCTTTCTCCCTGGAAGCAGCTGGTAATTTCACACATCTCACGGTTCAGTTAGCAGCCCAATGTGTAACCAGGGAATTGACACTGGGAGGTGGGAATCTTCGGGACCAGCTTAGGCCCTCGCTTAGACACACACTCATTTTGAGATGCCCTGGTTAGCATATGGGATCCCTGGTCTTTCTCTTGGAGGCGATAGAGAGCACAGTAAAGCTGATGAAATCTGAATTTTGTGTGGTGTCAGACATGGTGGTTTTTTATGTCCCTCTCCAGCAAACCAGGTAATCTACTTGATCCCCTGATAACTCAGAATCTCACCAAGCAGCCTTTCTTTCTATGAGCTTGATCAAACCCCTTTTTTGTTGAAAAATCTTCAGAGAATGCCAGAATTGAAAGGTCCCTGGGAGACCAGCATTCCTATGTGGGTAAGGAAGACTCACTGGGGAACTTGTCAAAATACAAATTTCGAAGAGCCCTGGTTCCATAAGTGTGGCTTGGGTCTAGGGGTCTGTCTGTGTCTCTCTCTTCCCAGAGAAATGAGTTGATATGCTTAGGCTGAATGGCCCGGGATGCCTACCTTGCTTTCTTTATTGCTATACTTTCAGTTAATAGGATCCACGTGTCCGCACACATGTGGCCTTGGCCATCATCTTGAGTGAAAGGGGCACCCTGGCTGCAGATGGCAGCTTGTAGACTCAGCCCCGGCTTCCTTGGTCCCCATGGAAAGCATCAGCGTGGTCGACCCTGCTGACTTCATCTCCACCTGGTCATTAGGAATCGCCACAGTCTCCCAGCTATGCCTCCCCAGCCACCTCCTGAGTGGGTGTTGGGGCCCAAATTGAGTTGTAGATGTGAATTATTTAGAGGCGCCCATGGAACGTTGTTGCATGGGTAACACAGCCGATCACTTTGTGGCCTTGGGGCGGTCTTCCTTACACACTCCATCACGATTTCCTCTCATGAATAATGGAGGAGCTAGCTGCGTGTGGAGGACTCATACCCCGAGAAAACAAGGTTGCTCTGAAATTAATTTTCTGTACTAAAAGAGTGACAGAAAATCAATTAATCGCATATTATTCTCTACGGAGACAGAGTAAAGGAAACAGGGGCAGGGAGGAGGGAAGTGGCTGGGTCCATACGTCAGCAAATGCTCAGGGTGTCCCAGAGCCACATCCCATGCTCACCACTGGCACCGTGCCCTGGGGGACCCACGGGTCCTGCCAGAGTCGCTGTGGGGTCCTACTGGGGTGTGGCTGCAAGCCCTGCGCTGGGAGTACCTGACAGCGTGATGGGGACTCCCCACCTTGCTTCCTTCTCTCTGATCCTACTCTTCTCCACTTCCTGGAGCCTGGCCAAGGGCAAGGGTCCACCCTACCTCCCCCCCCCCACCCCCAGGCGATGCTGTGAAGAGGGTGCACTCTCCTTTGTCTGCCTGCCCCCCCACCCCCGCCCCAACAGCCCCTTCTCCTCCAGGCTCACTTTCTCCACTTTCACCAACTTATCCACATTCATTCTTAAAACAAACAAACAAATCTCACATACTTATTCTCACTGAGCTTGGAGAATGATCATCTATCTTGGATATCTGTTGTCTAGCCTGGGGCCCCAAACAGAAGGACAAGCTTGTATGGGAGGGATTTCAGGCAGTTGTCTGGATTAGGGAAATGAGTTTCCAGTCAAGTAGGGTGTCAGAGAGGAAGTTTCCTGGCCCCTCCCAGGATCCTATGTCCTGTAGGTCAGTACCATTCTACCTGCTGGTCAAATGAGGGCCATTGGGAATCTCTTCTCTGCCCTCAGGCTGGGAAGGGGGCTGGGGCAGCCTCTGCATAGAGAACAAAGGTGAGACTCTTAGGACGGTTTGCCCCCTCCCCAGGACAGCGAGGTTAACCTTCGTACCCTGCATGGGGGCAGGGGGTGGGGGGTGTTACTGACCATGTGTGGACAGGCCCAGCTTCCATTTGGGTTGCTCAGCACCTCTGGGGTGCCCCCCACGGAGTTAAACTTGGAACAGCTTTACCTGCCGGGCCTGGTGGGAGAACCAGGAAAGAGACAAAGTGACCCCAACCTCCTCAGTCTCATCAGTGTGGGTCCACAAAGCCACCAGAGTACAGGGGCGCAAAGAGGGTGAGCTGAGCGAACCAGGCTGGGCTGCAGAAAGGGACCCCCAGCCATTTCCTCGCTCAGGAGAACCAGGGTGGTGTCACATCTCCAGGATAAATGGTTTCTTTCTCTTTGGACTCTTTATTATTATTATTATTTTAATCTTTTCCCACTGGAATTGACATGATGCCGAATGGATGGGTTGGAGGTTTTGAAGACATCCTATCTTGCTGGCTTGGGCTTTTTGCTGCTTGTCCACCCCCGCCCCTCTCCTTAACGAAGAACTGAACAAATGGCTTGCTTATCAGCTGCCCACGTCCTGACAGGCAGCTCTCCCGCCTCCTACTCCCCCACCCCGCCACTGCTGACATACAGGCAGATGTCCGGCCTCCTGGAATCCTGAAGTGCGGCCGAGCTGAGGCAGCTGACAGGCAGGTGTAGAGCTGGCTCTTGCTGGGCTCCAATGACACCCAGCACCCTAGCTCAGGGAGGGGCTGGACGATGGGCCTGCCCCAAGTGAGAAAGAGATGGCACCCATCTCCCCACACAGTCTTGGAGCACTGAGTGGCAGGAGGCAGGGGCGGGATGAGGAAACAGCTGGGTACCTCTTACCCCATGGCCACAGGAATGCCTGTTTTTGCCCACAGAGGCTGAGAATTGCAATTTTCCCCAAAAGTCATTTTAATTACACCAAGGGAGTCCTCCATTTAGAGGCACTAGATGGGAGCAGCGGTTGGTACAACCTTTGGCAAGGGGGAAAATATATATTAGAGATAATAGATTTTAACTGTCCCTAACTCTTGCCTAAATGATCTGGTTTATAAATGTGCTTCATAGTGACAGCGTAGCAGCAGCTTGCCTGATAGATGAGACACAGTTTCTTCCTAAAGAGGGCATGTTTTGCTAAAGTGGGGTGTGTGCTGCCTGCCCCCCATCTCAGAGTAGGACCCCTGGCCTTCTCTGTTACTGCTGGGGAGCAGGCTCTAAGGCAAGGGGTACCCAGCCCTCACTGGGGCTGGGGGGCTGGAACCACATCTGCGTCTTCCAATGATGGTGTGGGCAAGGCCTGTGCTCTTCTATGGGGGGGTTATATGGAGAGGAACTTCAACCCAGTTCAGCTCCACCACTTGGGTTTGGGGTGCCTGCTTGCACTGTTCCAGCTGCTGAAGCACAGGAGTCCAGCCAGCGCTAGAGGGCTGTGATGAATCTGGTGTCCTCTGACTTCAGATTTGATCAGAAATGGAAGATCAACAGGGTGAGGTGGGTGGGGGGCAGATATAGATTTAGCTGCTCATACAAGACCCTCTCCCTCCCCAGAGTCCCACCCTCCTGGAAGAATTGCCAACTATGCAGTGAAGGAAGGTCCTTGCTTCCAGGGGGCAGTTGGGAACCTTCAGTGTTCATCCATTGATACTTATTGACTTATAAATCTACCCTATTGAGTGGCTCATTAGAAAGAGGCAGCTCTGTGGCTCCCTGTCTCTCCCTCTTGCGGGCATGCCTCAGCATCCCCTGCCAGCACACTAGGGCTTTTGGAAAGTGTCCCTCAAAGTCGTGATGTCACGAAAGGGTGGAGCTAGAGATGGGGGAAGGAAGGTGACAGGGTTTGTGACAAAGAAAGGTCCCTAGTGAGAAATGGAAAGTAAAACATCAGTAGGAGAAGTATTCGTGCCTTATTGCTGGGCTGTACTTCATGTCCTATTTTCATGTACACTCTTTCTGGGGGGTATGGGGGGGGGTTACCATTCCATTTCCACAGATGAGAAAACTGAGGCTCAGTGTGGCCAAATGCCAGAGCTAGAGGGAAGCATGGCTTCCTGATTCCAAGTCTATTGTTCATTCGATGACACCATTCTGCAAATGTAATGGTGCCTGTCTCTTGATTAATTTTTATCACAAGGCTTAAATAAAGACCAACTGAAGTTTTCTTTCCCTTGGGCTACTTGTGGATTGCCAGGATGACAGCTATACAGATCGATAAGCAGTCTTTCTACCAATTTGATAGATGTAGACAGAATCCATATTGTAAGCTAGCCACAGGGGTATGGGGATAAGAATTGGGAATCCCAATGAGCAAGCTGGAAAAAAAAAAAAGGATTCGAGGATCTGTCAATTAGCCACTGGTTCCTTGGTCCTGCTGGCCATAGGAGGGGGAATTAAATGACTGATTTTTGTTTACCAACGATGTTCTGGAACTGGTAGCATATGTGTCTATTGTTTCCTTAGGCATCACAATATGCTTTGGAGACAGGCGAAATTCTGTGTCCTCTATGGTTGAGATAGGTTGGTCCGGGGGTTAGGGGGGAGCGCGTCAGACAGCTTATCTGAGGAGGGTAGGATTCTTCGCAGGCCAGGCCTGGGGGAAGGGGGCGGTGTCTGGTGTCACTGACCCTCCTCCTGCCCCCAAGTAATTGTGCTTCTTCCACAGGTTTAATGGAACCTTGTGATAGTGTTTGTTTTGCAACTAGGCTGACTGGTGCTCAGCCTTTCTCTCTCTCTCCCGATTCCTGTTTCTCCAGAATGGGGAGACTGATGTGGCGGTGAGATTTTGGCAAAGAGAAGAGAGGACAGCCTTCATGACTTTTCTGGTGAGAAGTTTCCCTGGCAAGTTAGTTTAACAGGAACATCCGATTTGCATCTAAATTCTGCAGCCTTAGCTCCTACCCCATGTGTATTTTACATCGGTAAGGACCATTTTGTAATACATTTAAATAGAAATTCTATTAAACAAAGAATTGAATGGAGGCACAGCTATGCACATTTACTACCATTTGCCCATCAGTTTGTTGTATTGTGATGGCTTATATGTTGCTATGATGCTGAAGCTACGCTACTGGTATATGAAATATTGACAAGGTTATCTATGCAGACAGATTTCAGTGGCTTCCAGCCATGCTAGGGCAGATTTGACATGGTGAACGCTAATGACTGAAGACCATATGAGAGTTTTGGAATGATATCAAGGACATCACACACACGAAGAAACAAAGGTCATTTAAAAGACACAAAAGAAAGCAAAGGCCAAAGAGGATGAGAGAAGAGACATTGGAACTTGCTCTTGATCATGGAGCTGCTTAAGTGAATGGAAGCACCTATGACGTAAAAGAGCCGAGCAGAAGATTTCAAAGGTCAACTCAAGAAGAGCTGTGATAAAATGTGCAAAGACCTGGAGATAGAAAAAAGGAAGATACTATGCTGAAAGAACTAAAAAAAATTTTTTTAATTCAAGCCTTGAGTAGAAATACCAGAGGATTCTGTACCATTGGAGAAAAAGCCCAAGCTTCACTGAAGCCATGGGCCAATAATAGAGCTCTCAAAATCCACACAATACCAACTGAGATGTTTCAATTCATGGAGGCAGTGCTGAAACTCTTATTCCTTTGTGGCCAAGAGTTTGGAGGACAGTTACCTGGCCAAGTGATTGAGAGACATCCCATTCCAAAGAAACGTGATCCAGTCAAACATGGAGATTATCCAATGATATCATTAGTAGTACCTGCAAATAAAGTTTACTGGCAATGATTCAAAAATGCATGCACAGGGGACAGTCAGAAAACCAAGCCCTGGTCAGAAGAGAGCTCTGGAACAAATTGCTCATGTAAGGTGGCTCTTTCCTGTAATTAATACCAGGAAATGGGTTATCTCATAGCAAAGAATGGGACATACAGAAAACGGAATTGTGCTTATACAGAACCTATGCATAGACCACAAGGTGGTCATGCAAATGACTTAAAATCAGTAACTGTGTATGTAAGGATCTAGTCCTTCCACCATGCTTATTTCATCTGCATGCTGAACAAATGACCCGAAGGGCGGGACTATATGAATAAGAACAGGGCAGCAGGATCAGAGGAAGACTCAGCAACAACTTGAAATAAGCAGCTGGCAAATCCTGGCTTGCTGAAAGGAAGAAGGTTTGAAGCACCTACTGATGAAGAGCAGCGTACAGCCTTCCGTATGGATTACCTCGCAACAGAAACAAGCCCACAATCCACACAGTTGGACCCATAGATAAAGGGACAAAAGACTGACATCTCAGGGCTTCACTTTACTTGGATCCACAATCAGTAGTCAGCAGTCTGGAAATCAAAGGTGTATTGCTTTTTATGAATCTGTCAAAGGATCTCTTTCCAGCGCTGAAAAGCAAAGATGTCAACTTGAAGACGGTGGTGCATCTGACCCAAACCAGGGCCTTTTCAATCACCCCATTGTGCCCATGAAAGCAGGGCAAGAAGAAGGAAAACCGAAGAGGAATTGTTGCCTTTGCCATTACAATGTGAGTGAACGATATTCAATAGACCATGGATTGCCAGAAGAATAAACAAATCTTAGCTGGAAGAAGTACAACCAGAATGCTCCTTAGAAACCAGGATGGAGAGACTTTGTCCATGCTCTCTGGAGGGACCTGCCCCCGGAGAAGGACGTCATGCTCGTAGAGGGCAAGTGAAAAAGAAAAAGGTCTTCAACAAGATGGATTGACAGTGTGTCCAACAACGGACTCAAACATAGCAATGATTGTGGAGTGCATAAGCCCATGCAGTGTTTTCACCTGTTCCATACACAGTTGCTATGAATCACAATCAACTCCAAAGCACCTACAACTCTATATGTATATATGGTGGGAATAGCACTATCCTAAGATCGTGTGACCCAGGTTTGAGTCTTGATGCTGTATTATGGCCAATCGTGTGAATGCAGGCAAAGTGATCATTTTCAGGGTCTCAATTTCTTCATTGATGAGATGGGTGTAATTATTTCTGCCTCCTTTTGTTAGCTGGTGTGTATTGTGTGAAACAAGTCATGTGAAAAGGGCCACATGATTTGGAAAGTGATACACCAAAATAATGGATAATTAGCAGAAACTAATTTTCTCATTTGCTGTTTTGGTTCTTTTCTTAGAAAAATGGAGACAACTCCGTACTTCATCCTTTAGATTTCTGCCCTCCATAAACATTGTCTGTGCTTTTTAGATGAAATCTTACCTGAAGGGAAATTCTTTGCAGATTTGAAAAGGCATCTTAGACAACAGTGTGGGTCCACCAATCATATGAGTAGGGTAACTCTCTCACCAGGTGAAAGATGCACTAGAAACAGACGGAACCTGAAAGCACGGAACCTCCAGGAGGATTTCTTATTGGGAGTGTTCTGAACTTACCAAGTTGAAACCGTTTTTGGATTTGACTGTCATGGAATTGCTTCCTGTACTGCGAATTCTCAGAGAAGTGGGATTCTAACATTCCTTTGTGTAGACAAAAGGGTCTGTGGGTAACGGCTTCTGCTATGGATTGAATTGTTTCCTCCAAAATGCGTGTTGAGATCCTGAGTCCTGTACCTGTCAATTTGCCCTGTTTGGAAATAGGGACTTTTCTTTTGTATGATAATGAGACTATACAATGTAGGGTGGATCATAAATGTAATGACTTTGGGGTCATAAAAAGACTGAGAATAGACACTGAGATGCACACAGGGGTGAGACTTATGCCAAGGATCACTAAAGAACATCAGGAATGCCCAGGTCTGCCAGCAAGCACCAGAATGGACACGTGGGGGGTGGGGGGTGGGAGGTGGGGAGATGGCAGGCTCACTGACAAATCAAAGTGGCTGGGGCTCTTATACTTTCAGGCTTCAGAACTGTGAGAAAATGAATTTCTCTTTGTCAAAGCCACCCACTTGTGGCACGCCTCTTACCATCGCACTGACTAGGTAACTAAGATACCCTCCTGCATCGGTCCAGCCCTCATTTTTGCTGCCAGCCTACCCGCTGCAATCTATAAAACACTGATATTAATTTCCCATTATCTTTCTCCTGGGAAGGCTCACCGCCTTTGCCTGTTTTTCTGGATGATTTGGCAAATGGCTGATATTGCTGGCACTCAGCATATGCTTTCCCCGGAAGGTGAGCGGCGAGCCTGCTTAATAAGGGAATCCGAGGAAGAGATCGCACTAGGCCACTCTCCACGTGCATTGTTGCATTTCATCCACACACCGACTAACTCCAATAGGAAGGTCGAATCATCCCTATTCTATAAGTGCAGAAATGGCGACTCAGAAGAAAATGCGTTTGCTTGGTGCTTTGTCAGGTTGAATCTGCGCTGTAAAATTGCCCAGGGAGTTGGAAGCTTCTTCTGTTGTGTGGATGCCGTGATGGGAAGGAACTGCTGAGGAACCCAAGGAGTGGAATGCCGTTGAAGGCAGTTTGCCTCACACGGGAGAAAGTGTATGAAAGGATGGCATGAGGGATGGCTTCTGTGTGCAGATATTGAACTTTGTGCCCTGTGCAATGATGGCAGTAGTGTTGGGACAGTCTTGGGGGGGGTGTATTAGGTTAGATGGTCTAGGAAAGCAAGACATGCACAGTGACATACACACACACACACACACACCCCAAAGGAAGGAAGTTTGCCTCAGGGTCATGGCTCACACTCATAGGAGTGGGTTAGTTCAATCGGCCTCAAGCCCATGGGGCTGATGTTGAGCTGGAGGTTTTCCTGCGGGAATTGGTGAACCAGGGCCAGGAAGATGAACCAGCAAGCATATGCCACCAAGTCGATGCCAGCTCATTGCTACCTTATAGGACAAGGTAGACCTGCCTTGCTGGGTTTCTAAGACTCTTTATGGGAATATAAAGCCTCCTCTTCCTCACTCTGAGTGACTGATGGTTTCAAACTATTGATGATGCAGTTGGCAGACAGAAAGATGCATAACCTCTCTGCTACGAGGGCTCCTTTGGCCCAGCCAAGTTGATAAAAAATAAACAACCTGCGACAGGGATGATGACCAGGATCATCAACACGGGTCCTTTGGAGCTGGCAAACAGTACCTCCATGCTCCAGTCCTCGTTCCCATGTTGACACCAGCTGTTGCTCCCATGAATCACTTTGCTTCACTCAGCCTGGGTTTGGTAACCTGGGGCATTGGCCACACAAATCTCACAGATTGTCGTTAACTGGTTTATCAGGGAGGCAAGACACTATGACTCGAGATCAAGATGAAAAAGCAATTGGGTAAAGCCTGTATGGAAAGATCTTCTGTGAACGAAAACACATTCCTCCCCTCTCCGATAAAAGATAGCTCTCTTAGCTCAGCTTGGCCACAAGCGAACTCATCTCTGTTGTACATACCGCATCTCAACCATGAAGCCTCCTCTTGGGACCCTTAAGAGGTTCCCCTGGCTCCCAGAAAACAGGGTGCTCCAAGTCCCTTCATAATAGGTGCTACCCTGGCCTCGTCAGGACAGGTCTCTCTGTCTTTGGTCTTCTTACCATTAGCCTCTCCACCGCTAATTGACCCAACTTATAACCAGTGTTGCAGTTTTGTTCAGCTCTCATTTGTCGCAGATTTCTGCCATCACTAATGATTCTGCCCAAGGGCCCATTCCAGGTAGCTCACTGTCCATGGGGTTGCAGTCCTTTAAAGATCGGCCCTGCGCCTCTCTCTCTGTCTGCCAACCCATGTGGGTTTAGCTGCATATACAGTCAACACCTGTTCAAGACACGGCCCTCCAATCAGAGCCCAAATTGGACCAATCCCTTTTGGGCAGGCCACAGACACTTCATTTGCATGATAGGCTATAGTCACCTTATTTGCATAATCATATTGACCAGTTCCTGCAAGGTGGGCAAATCAGGACAATCACCAGGCAGGCTGCAGCCCAGGGTCAGACAAAAAAGATCAAACTTCAAGTTGCTTGCATCTTACCCAGGAAATGTCAATCAACTGGACAAAATAACCAACCCTCTGGGGTAAAGAACACTTCAGGGCTGAGGGGAAAACGTTCTCACATTGTTTTCCCAAAGAACCACGGCAAAAGGTCGGATCAAAGGACTCATGTCACCATATGGATGTTGAAATCAAATCCTTCCTCCTTCAGCCTTCTTCCTGCCCTGGATGCAAAGTTCTGATCCTGTTTAAAGCATGATATTTCGGGGAGCTACAGAACCTGTTTCTAGATAGCTGCCTTTCAGCATTTGATTGATCCATTCATTCCAGAAATGTTTGCTGAGTGCCTACTGTGTGACAATCAGTTGTAATGAGCTCAATTGTGAACACTGCACCCCAGGTGGCTTCCAAGGTCTGTTTTCCCAGGTTGCCTTTCTTTCAAGCAGCTCCAGGGGGACGTTTCTTCCATCCTGGGTCAAGAGCCGAGTGTTTTAACCCTTTGCTCTGAGCTACTAATGGAAACATTGGTGGTTTATCTAGTGGCACCTTGGAAGAAAGGCCCGGTGATTTCCTGCCCCCAACCAAGCACTGAAACCCTGTTGAGTGCACTTCTGTGACACAGCGTGGGCCGCCACACATCAGCATCGACTCCAACAAACGCGCCTTTCATGGGGGACAGGCATGTTTCCAGGACTCAGGGATATAGGAGTGGATGAAAAGGGGCAACATTCTTTGATTTTCTCTCCAATTGCGTGTTCAAGGCATCTCATAACCATAGATAAGCAAATGTATGTAAGAGGATGAAACAACTCCGGAAGAAAGAACTCCAAGGATGGGGAACAGGAAGGGGAGGGTGGTCAGCGAAGTCCTTCCTCTCTGACCAGGTCCCCAAAAGAAGTCAGAAAGCAAACCATGAGGCTGCCTGGTGAAATCGGGTAGGAATGCTTTCACCTGGGTGGGGGCCTCGATGTTTGAGGAAGAGCAGAGGCTCGGTGGCTGCAGTGGAATGGATGGGGCAGAGCAGGGTGGGCAGGTGACAAAGTTCGTGGCCGGTTGCTAGGGCAGTTTGGCTTTGCAGGCTGCAGCTCATTGGATTTTTATCCTTTTAGAGTGAGGTGAGAACCCCTGGCGAGTTGTTCGCTGAGGGGTGACAGGATCTGCCTTTTGTTTAAAATGACCCCTCCGGCTGCCGCGCTGATAATAGATGGGAGCCCAGCAAAGAGCCTATTTATAAAATCCTGGGAGAAGCGATGCGTACGGCTAGGCCAGATGGCGGGGCTGGAAGTGGTGAGTCAGATTCTGGACGGATGTTGAAGGTGGAACTGGCTGCAGGGAGAATTGCTGACGGATGAGACTGGAGTGTGACGGCAAGGGAAAAATCCAAGGCTGATGCCAAGGCTTTGATTTAAGCCACGGGAAGACTGGAGATGCCATTTATGGAAAAGAGGAAAACAAGATGTACGAGTCCCACCTGCCCAGACTCCTTTCTGGACAACCTGGTAGTAGAACATCAATCTCCTGATAAATAGGAAAAAAGAAAAGTTTAATAAGAAGATAATCAAGAAGACATTTGAAAAACCCACAGTTCTAGGGGATGTTAAACAATTCTTTATCCACAGCGGTGCCGTGAGGCTGAGGTGGTGCAATGGGGTAGTCTTACTCAGACAGCAACAAACTCACTTCCTAAGTCAGAAACTTGGCTCTTTAAATCCCGTCCCTGGGGCCAGAGGCCACAGTGGGGGAAGCGCAGGTGGTTCTGTGTGCCCAACCCTGGCAGCCACCACTTTATTTCTCCAGCTCTCAGTTCCTCTCAGGTGAGAGGGTGACACTAGTTTCACACTGCAGGAGTGATGTGAGGGTCCCAGGCTGTCATCAAGGAATGCCCCGTGAATGGGAACAAAGGGACGCACACTGCCATTTGAGGACACATATGAGGACACGCGTGGGTCTGTGTTTTGTACTTTGACCTCATTCTGCTTCACATCCAAGTTACACACTATTTTTTTTTTAAAGCAAGAGAAGCACATTGGTTTGGGCAAGAATTCAAGTATTCTACTCAGGGACATCAAATGTTCAGGAATGTGATAGTCTTTTACTTAATTCTAAGGCAACTTTTAGGCCCAAGGAACCATTGACATTCCACCAAGATGGCACAATGCAGTCATTTCATACAGGAGCATGAATCTGGAGATCTAAAACCATGTAGAGGGAGTGGCCAATTCCTTGGGCTATGGAGGACTATGGTTCTCTCTCTCTCTCTCTCTCTCTCTCCCTTTCTCCCTCCCTCCCTCTGTGTTGTGTGTGTATGTGATAGCCTGGTTTTACTAAATTTTTTTACATTTCCTCTGCCACATCTCATCTAGTGTCTTGTGAGAGTCAATAATCAGTAGACTCACCCTCAGGGCTATGTATCAAGAAAGCTCCCAATATCGTGATTGGGGGGGTTATTTTTCTAAGTAAGCAAACCAATAGGACACATACTTTGATACCCCTCCACCCCACCCTACCCCCAATTGTAATATTTCTTTGTCAGGAGAAAGTCTTGCAGAGGAATGAGGGAGAAGTCCCATTGACATGTGTCCTTCCTGAAATAGTGGCATTATAAAATACCACTGCTTTAAACGGGGGCTGAACTAGGTACCCAGTGTGTTTACTGCCAGATGTGTCCAGCACTGACCACACCGAGGCAACAAGTCCCAAGCACTACAGAAAAGCCCTTCCTCCCATCGGCAGATTGGGCCAGCCAGGACCAAGCTTTGATGGCACAAACCAGGGGCTTGCCTAAAGTCACTTGACCAGGCCTCTGTCAGGCTAGGGTAGAATTTCAGCTCTCTTGCTTCTCTGGATGCCCTGGTAGCCCCATCCTATTATTTTATATTCAGCTATTTAATTAATCACTCGTCACATCATTTGCATTTTTAAACAGCTTCATTTACTCATAATAGCCTTAAGTAAACTCCAGTTTATCTCAGAGGAGGGGACACCCACCTCTAAGGTGCATACAATAACAGGCTGACAAAGCGAGACCTGACAGGAGGCAGGCTGGCCTTGAGCAGGCCCCCTATCAAAGGCAAACCCCTAGTGTCTAAGCCATGAAGCCCCCAGACTCTCTCTGACACTTGCTAATTACAGTGACTAATTAACATATCATTGGCCTCTAATCACAAACCCAGACAGAGACAAGATTAATAATGTGAAACCATGGAAATTAATCTACATACTTTCCCTTGACCTGCCTAGGCTTATATGTTTCTCTTTTGGAAATGGGGAATGGAAAGTCGGCAGGCGGGGATGACAGGGACAAAAGAAAACATGGAGGGAACTAGGTCGCCAGTGTGCTCAGTGTCAGATGGATCCGGCACTGATAACACCGACGCAGCAAGTCACAGTACTACGGAAAAGCCCTCCCTCCTCTCTCTAGGTTTGGCCAATCAGGACCACGCTGTGATGGAACAGGGTTGGTGACTCCCCCATGCCAAACATGTTGCTCAGAGATCTGGAGGAGCACAGAGGAGCCCCTGGACTTTGGGCACCCCTTCCCCTCTAGTATGTACGCTGGGAGCCTTCTGCTATGCTGCAGGGAATGCTAGCCATTTGCTATTGCTACTGTGACAAATTGCCACAAATTTAGGGGCTCAAATTGGCCCGAATTTAGAATCTAACGAGTCTGAATGTCAGAAGTTCAAGGTATACCTCCCTGGGCTAACATCAAGGTTTTGGCTGAGCTCCGTTACTTTTGGAGATCGCTTTTCCAATGACTGCCTTTAGGAGCCCTGGGGTTACCATTGCTGCACGTTGGGCTGCTAGCTTCAAGGGCAGCAGTTCAAAACCACCAGCCATTCTATGGGAGACAGACAAGGTTCTCTACTCCTGTCAAGAGTTCCAGTCTCTTAAGACTCTGTAGACTCACTATGAGTTGGAATCAGCTCCATGGTGGCGAGTTCGTTCTTTTGTTGCTTTGCAGTGACTGTCTGCACTCCTTGGCTCCTGGCCCCCTTCCATCTCCAGAGTCGCCATAATAATTCTGACCTGTGTTTGTTTACGTTCTCACATCTTCTCTCAGCCCCCACCCCACTTCCCTCTTTTCCTTGTAGGGAACCCCGTGATTACCATACATAATCATCTAGGATAATCTCCCCTCACCCCCGATTCCTTAATTTAATCAGATCTTTAAAACCCCTCTTGCTTGTAATGCACCAGGACATATTCTCAGGATCTGGGGACTAGAATGTGGACATGAGATGACTATCTGTCTACCCCAAGGACGATGAGCAAGCTGAACTTTCACTGACCATGGAAGGTCGCTTGTCACCACCATGCCTACAGCCAAATTCACGTTGCAAGACACTATCCCACCTCTGGACCTCTTCATTTTATGGAGTAAGAAACCGAGGCCTTGGGAGAGAAAACATTTTCCTTCAGATCATGTCGCTAATGGCTGGCGCTCTACTTAGAAACCAGCTTTATTACCTAGAATTCTGTGACTCAGCCCTGACTCAGAAATTGCCCATGGAGAGAAGGACAGGGGCAGAGACAGAGGGGGCTTTTTTGGTCCCACCCCGCATCCTCTGGGCTGCACAATGGCTCAGCCATCCGCGTGCGGATGGACTTCTTTCAGAGAGTCTGGATACAACTCCGAAGCACAAATGTGCTTTGTGATTCCATAGCTCCTGACTGTCCTTGGAGACTCTGGCCTTTCCCCAGGTCGTATTCCACCCCTTCCCAGGAGCCATCAGAACTTCAAGTCAATTGTTCCGTAGCTCTTCACAAGGTTGGAAACGACAGGGATTTTCTTCTCAACACCCAGAATGCCCTCGGGAATCTTGGAAGGGACCAAAGATCAGGAAACCCCGGGCCCCCGCCTTGCTCAAGCTGACAGATTACATTTCCCGTTCACTCAGCCATTTGCTCCTGCCTTCTGTCACTTGGTGCCCACACACGGTCTCCCCCACAGCCTTCCAGAAACCTGCCTCCTGCCCAGCCTTGCCACCCTAGCAATGCTCTCTGCTGGAGTGACACCCCCTCTGCCTGCCACTCCCCCCGTGTCTGACACTAACTCACTCAGAGACTTGCGTCTGGGGCTGGAAGTTTGTGGTTGCTATGGAATTGGAAACCAGCTCAGCCTTCCAAACTCACAGAGTGTCCAAAAACGCACACGGCATCGCGCGCTGACACACCACTGACAACCTGTGATGACAGGGATGTACTTTTGAGTGTCATCTTGACAAGGAGCAGGAGCCTCTATCTGCCGGCCCATCCGCCTGACCATCTGTCTTCCTAAGATTGTCTGCACTTGACTGGCTCCAATCCTGGGCCTTCCTCTCCGGAGGGCTTGTCCCGGCCTGGCTGGGCTGCCTCGGGGGTTGGAGGCAGGACAGTGCTCCAGCCCATCGGTAGGCTGCTTGGGTGGACAGAGGGTAAGAGATGGAGAGCTCTGGGGATGCTCAAGGGCCCTTCTTGGCTTTGGCAGCTTGAAGGCCATGGGTGGGCATTCCAGCCGGTGGCAGAGGGAGGGGAGCCAGATCTCCTGCCTTGTTTGTGGTCTGCAGCCACAGCTTTTGGGATTTCCTCGGCGCTTGGAAAGGCAGCCCTTTGGGGAGACGCCAGTATAACCAGGTGGTGCAGGGAGGCTGCCCAAGACAAGTGAATTTCTTTGCTTCCTGCCTCCAGCTCCCACTGTGAAGAAGGACTGGAGGAATTCCTGGCTTTGGTGGACTTCCCAGCCTGCGAGTGTCACCGCTCCTCATCAACTAAGCTGGGAGCAGGGAGCTGGACGTGGGTAAGAAAAGTCAGGGTGAGCTTCCAGTGGGAAGAAAGGAAGAACAGAGAAGATGCAGCTCTACTAACACTGTCCGTACGCGCACATGACACTGAGCAGCGTCTGCCTTGTACCCAGGGTCCTATTCCACCCTCTTTTGTAGGTTACCGACACTCTTAGGACAGGAGGCATGATTCATGATTTTCCAACTCCTACGAGGCCCATCACACTGCCTAACTGGAAAGAAATGGGTGAGGGGTTCGTCCTGCCCCAGGCACTGCTCACTCATTCCTCGTTCTACCAAGAACTCTGTACTTAGATTCCATCGGTGAGCGGCTTGGAGGGACTCCCATAGTCGCCAGCATTCAATCTAATCTTGAGCTGACTCGTCTGCGGGTGACTTTTTCTCTCATGCTCCCCTCTGCCCACTCGTTTCCCTTAGAATATGGGTCGCTAAGTTCTGTGTGTTGGACTCTGGCAGAGTCTGCCAGAGCTCTGTTTGGTTGGAACTTCTGACCAGCGCACGCAGTGGGTCTTCCCCACCTGCTGGCAGGCCCTGAGTGGCACCTACTCTCAGGTCAGAGCCCAGAAGGACAGCCATCAGCAGCATGTCTCCAAGATGCCAGCTCCCGTTCTGAAGCGGGGAGGCTACCAGCCTCAACAATTATTAGCTGATAAATAGTTGGCTTGTGTTTCTTCCTAAAATAATCCTCATACATGGTGATAGCTGTCAGCCCAGGCTCTGGGATCTAATTTGAGCCTACTGTCTACATCTGGTACCAAAGCTTCACGTGACAGTGGTCTTTCAAGAAGGAACAGAAACGTGTGTTATTCAACTGATGGAACTTGTGGTAGTTACACCCTTTCTCGTCAATTTGATAGATAACAATGAAGAGGTGGAGTCTAGTCTGTCAATCAGGTCACAGCCTGATGGATGCCTCCTTGTGGGCGTAGCCTTCTCATGAGAATTATGGGACTTCTTCTTCCTCCCTGGAGGCAGGACACACACTCTCTCACTGCTTCACCTTCCTGTCGACAAGCCACATGGAGCCATGCTGATGGCAGCCAGAGCCCAGGAGATGCTTCCACTGCCACTGGACCCACAGGACTTTCCACCCACTGGCCTGTGATCTTCCTACATTTGGCATCATTGAATGTGCTACATGAGCCTGAAGAGGAATTCATGGGCTAATGTAAGACTTATGGACTAATCAAATTTATGAATTTGATTTGGACTTGACTGGGCTGGGATGTTTTATATCAATTACTTCTTGATAGAAAATTCTCTCTTACACATATCCAAGTGTCTCTGGATTAGTGTCTCTAGTCAACCCAGACTGACACAGGACACAAATGCCAGGGCAGGTGGTGGGATTAGATAACATGAGCTGAGCAAACGGCTGCTTGTGCTTTCTCCCAAGGCCAGGTCTTCTCCCTATTCAGCATTGAGAGAGTACACATTTATTCTCTTAACACGAATCAGGAAATCCATAGCCGAGCTCAGTGGTTCTCAAAGTCAAGCCATAAAAACCATCTGGAAACTGTCCATCCATGACAAGACAGAACAGCAAGACAAACCCAGTTGCCATCAAGTCGCTTCTCACTCATGATGGTCTCTTGTGTGTCCTAGTGGATTGTACTCTACTGGGTTTTCAATGACTGATTTTGGGGAAGTAGGTAGCCTGGCCCTTCTTCTAAGGTACCCCTGGGCAGATTAGTTTCGACTAGTCACCAAGTGTGAGAACCATTTGATTAGTAGCGGAATTCAAGAAGCATTTGTACCAGCCAGGACCTTCTTATGCAAGACAGCCCCTTTGAAAAAGAGAATGTTGAGTGTCCAAAATAGGAAAAACAATGTGATTGAAATATGGACTGATATGACAAATGTATTAAAGATACCCCCCACCCCTGAAAGAAAGAAAGAAATAAAGATAGAAAGAAAGAAAGAAAAAATAGGAAAAACAAAATAGAAGCAGAAACTTCTGGGTATTTCTTACAGATACCTGATTACTTGCCTTTTATGGTTTGAATTTTTGTTTTTACTAGCCTGATTTCATGGAGGAAAATAATTTTCGCTAGTTTAAGCAAAAGATTTAAAAGGGGAAAATTTATTATATCTTATAATTCAAAGGATATTTGAGCAACCAGTTTTGGACACTTGCAAAATGACTTCAAGAAACGTGTATCCAAATCCTATGATTGAAAGGACCCAATTGTAAGCCTCTTCAAACTTTATATCCCACTTTCAAATTCTCAGAAAAGAGAATTTTAATAACTTTAAGGTCTACCTCTCCATCAATCAGCAATATCTGGGCTATGCAATATTCCCCAGAGAAGAGAAATCATTGTGGGCCAAGCATGAGAGAGATCTGAGATGAGGCCTATCAGCTTCCTCCCTCCTGAGACGAGGAAGTGTTTCCAGGAGGCACAGCATTTTGAGACAGACCGTTCTGCAAAAGAGGTTTGTAGCTCATGGCTGCACCAAGTTCCTTTGGTGACAGGGATAGGAAATCACTGAGATAAAACACGTATTCATGGAGGAGCTACTATGAACCAAGTACTCCACTGGGTTCTTGAAATACACCTGTTAAAATAATAGAGAGCCCAGTGCTCAAGGTGCTTAGGAAGAGAATGATATTGTCTGAAACCAACCACACAGTCAAACTCACTGCTATTGAGTCAATACTAATTCTAAGTGACCCGACAGGACAGGGTAGAATTGCCCCAGTGGGTTTCCAAACCTGTCACTCTTTAAGGAAGTAGCAAGCCTCATCTTTCGCCTGTGGAGGGGCTAGTGGCTTCGAATTGCTGGCAGCAGCACAAGGCTTCACCACTACATCACCAGAGGTTAAGAGCTTCCTACAGCCTACTACAGGCGTGAGCGCTGCTTGAGCTCAGGCTCACAGGGACACAGACCCCTGCTTCCTGTCCACACAACCGTGTCTATGCTTCAGTGAGGCTGAGAACCAAGGCCACCGGTGGGTTTCTGCTACTTTGATATCATTTGAGGAAAGGCCTCACTGAGCAATACCTACCTACGTACTCCGCCCATCACCTCGTCCTATCAGTTTTACCTACAGAATAGTCTTGCCTCGGTTTACTGTTCTTTTATTATTATTATTAACCATATTATTGGGGACTCGAACAACTCTTATCACAATCCATCCATTCATCCATCCATCCATCCATCCATTGTGTCAAGCACATTTGTACATTTGTTCCAACCATCACTCTTAAAACATTTGCTTTCTACTTGAGCCCTTGATATCAGCTCCTCATTTCCCCCTCCCTCCCCGCACCCCCTCACTCATGAACCCTTGATAATTTATAAATTAATCGTTTTGTCATATCCTACTGTTCTTATCCCCACTCGCCATCACTGGAATGTGCGCTGTCATCACTTTCAACTTCGGGGCTACTCAGTCCTCCTAACTGGATTTTGGAAGTCCATTCTGTCCTCCTTTGTCCACTGTCCCCACTCTAGCCAGAGTGATTAGTTTCATTCAAAATATAAACCTCCTGATGTCAGTGTCTCTGATTTAAGTTCTCTAGAGGTCTTCATATAAAGGTCAAATGACGGGACAGAAGAAGGCCCTCTGAATTTAGGCCCCTGCTTAGCTCACCGACCTCACCTTGTCCCTTCAGTTCTGTGTGTTCCTTTCACCCCGGGGCTCTTGCACCAGCTCTTTTAGACTGCTTCCTCTGTTCTGCATAAATCAAGCACGATTTAACCCTTTGTAGAGTTCAGTGCTGCTCAGCTACAGCATGACTTCCTGGGGAGGGATGCCCTGATACTGTCCTTTTGTCATGTGCTCCCACTGATGATTGCTCCTTTACTTTGGAGTGGTTGGTAATTAACCATTCATTAGTGTGGCCATTGGATCCAGATTAGTCTCCCTTACTAGACTGAGTTTCCTGAATGCAAGGATCTTGTCTGTTTTCTTCACCATTACATTTCTAGAGCTGTACACAGGCCATGAGCAGCCTCTGAGTGAATGAATGGATGGAAGGATGAATGAGAAGGAGTTAACTTGTTCTGCAAGAGAGACTCACATGATCTACTCCCAAGACAGGGACTTTTCTCTGAAAAGCACTAGCGGCCTGCATTGTTGATATACTCCCCAGTGGTTTTGTAATAACTTGGAGAAAATGAGGCCGTTTAGAAGACATGACCTTGGCCACCTAGTGAGTAACTAACACATACTTGTTGAATGGAATTCTTCACTGAGTTGCATTCCAAGATTTCCAGCAAGTGTGTGCTACGGCTGAGCTTAGTGATGAGGGAGGGAGGAGGCCGTCTTAGGTATTAGGGCAGCTGAAGGACAGGCAATTCAGTGATGAAAAATCAAGGTGGGAAGATCAGTGGGAAGAAGATGACTACAGACAACTACCCAGCAGTTTTCCCATGAAAGGAACTCCATGGAGTTCCTAGGAGCCCTGGCGGGACAGCAGTCTGAACCCCTTACCCTCTCTGAGGGAGAAAGGTGAGGCTTTCTACTCCCGTAAGGCGTGACAGTCGCAGAAAGTCACAGGGACAGTGCTATGCTCCCTGCCACATAGGGTCACTCTGTCTGAGTCAGAACTAACTTGATGGCAGGGAGTGGGCGGGGCAAACGGTTGACTATTTCTAACCAAATGGTTGGTGGGTTGACTGTCCTTGGCGTCATGGTGGTTAGGCCCTGTTCTGCTAACCACAAAATCTGCCATGTGAAACCCCCAGCCCCTCCTTCAGAGGGAGATGCGGCCTTCTACTCCTGGGAGCAGTTCTGATTTTGGCAATCCATGAGGGCAGCTCTGCTCTGCTCTGTATAGTCGCTATGAGTGAGAATCCACGCAGTGGCAATGCGTCTGAGTGAAAAAGTGCCTTGGGGGAAGGTCTGGGGATCTGTTGCCCCCAAAGAGAGTCCTGAAAACCTCGTGGGACAAAGCTCTACTGTGACACACGTGGACTCGCCATGAATCAACATTGGCTCCCTCGCAACTGGCTGCTGGGACCTTTGCTGTAAATTCACAATTGATTAACTATGAATTCTTTTTAGATTAACCAGTAAATGAGTTCTCAAGGAGAAGGACACCATCCCAGGTTGGGGCCCTCGTTGTAGGCTCGCCTGATGAGAACTCTGCTTCCAGGTGCACAGGGTCCAGGGCTCTATAGCTGCTGGTAACTCATAGAACCCTGAGCTTCAGGATACTTGTCTATAAAATGGGGACACAAAGCCAAGATGGCTGGGGGAATTAAATCGATGGCGTAAAATTGGATTTTCAGCTCTAAAAGCCATTGAGAAATCTGATAACTTAATTTTTGTAAAGGTTTAAAGTCATCGAGTGACTCTGCTGCAGATTTTTGCCTCATCTAAGGAGGTCTGCAGTCAGCTCAGACCCAGGGATCTAGCCCCTTCGACAGACAGGGTTTGGTCTTTCCATGTACCTGCTTCTGCTTGCCCTGGCCTGTCGCCTTGCCTCCATTTAGCATTTTGATTTGTGCAGCTTTGCTGAGAATCTCCCTTGCAGCTTGTTGACTTATCACTCATCCCAATAAGTTCCCATTCTCTCTGCTCCTGACAGCCTTGCCTAATGTACTTATTCATTCAATTTAAATAAATCGAACATGGGCCTATGACAGTCGATAAGTGAGTCA
This sequence comes from Tenrec ecaudatus, assembly GCF_050624435.1. Classification (NCBI taxonomy): domain Eukaryota; kingdom Metazoa; phylum Chordata; class Mammalia; order Afrosoricida; family Tenrecidae; genus Tenrec; species Tenrec ecaudatus. Next base: position 102,003,938 of record NC_134537.1, read on the forward strand.
CACAAGAACAAACAGAAGAGAAAGCTCTGCAAATAGTCAATGTCAAGTCAGAATGGAAACCTGTCCCCACAGCTTCAACGAACCTTGGATGTCTAATATTTATGGCCAATTGATGTCATTACAAAGCAAATAGGCCCTCTTATGCTGCATTACATAAGATTAACTGCAAGCAATGGAGTTTAAATAGCAGAGATAAGTGCAGATGGAAATAAACCTGTTTAAATCCAGAAATATTTGCTAAGCCTCCTTGCTGCTTTTAAGATAATTGATCTGTATATCTGTATTGCATCTCACCATAAAAGCTTGGAGACTTGTGGCACAGCCTGTTCAGACCATAATCACATTTCTCTGGGGCCACCCCGACAGGCTGAGGGCCTCCTGCAGGGGAACCTCCAGGGCTGAGAACCCAGAGAGCTAAGAAGAACCAGGAGTCTGCTTGCTATGACCTTTGAGTTCCATTTTCTGGTCCCCAGATAGAAAGGAAGACAACAGTGGGATCACACCTAAGAACAGCTGTGAGGATGGCGCAGCATCGTCCCATCGCACCTAGGGTCGCGAGGAGTCGGAAAGGACTCCAGGTTCCAAACAATAGACAGAAAAGTCCAGGGTAATGGTGACCGGGTCTGACAGCGTGGAACTGGCCCAGATGGTTTCCGGTCTTTATGACAGCAGGCAGCCACATCTTCCTTACGTGGAGGCATTGGTGGGTTTGGACCAGTAACCTTTCAGTTAGCAGCTGAGACTTTAACTCCTGCCCCACCATCACTCCTTGCTAGGGTGGTGGGGTTGGACCTGTCATAGGCAGGATGACCAAAGGAACCATGACAAAAGGGGGGAGGGGCCTGTTAGGTTTCTCTCTTCAATTGCTCCCAGCAATGTTGTCTAAAATAATGCTTGTCAATGTTTAAACTATCTCTGGCAAAGGAGCAGTTTGATGCATGGTCCCATTGTTTAGATAAATGTGAAGTTTTTATTACATTCAATTCACCACATAAGTCAGAAGTCTGACAATATTTAAGGTGATCTGTACTATGTCTGAGGGAGAAAAACTTACCTTTTAACCCACATCAAGAGTTACATTCTCAGAAACCCACAGGGGTAGTTCTACCCTGTCCTCAAAGGTCTCTGTGAGTTGGAATTGATTCCATGGCAGCAAGTTTGTTTGCTTTTTAATACTATGTCTATGGAATATTTATGTCATGTCAATATTCAATTGCTAAAACCTTTTTTAAAACTCTTACTATCAGTGTTAACATTTGTTGTGGGCTGCACAGCACCCTCTGGACAGGATTTGCTCCATCTGTCCTCAAAAGAAAGAATGAAGAATCAGGGAGCGGGGAGAAGAGAGCAGGGGCAGTGGGTGGAAGCATGAGGGCATCTAGCCCAAAAGGACGAAGGGTTTCCCAAAGGCTGTAGCAGATCTCAATCTCAATCTCAATCCCAAACGTAGATGCCCAAGAATTTGATTTGGGGGAATTTCCTTTTGCAAAACTTAATTCTATTATGATCCCACATTGGGCTAAAAAAGCTAATTTGGGTCCATTGGAAGTCTCCACTTCACACACTCCTTGATCCCTGGAAGATGTGCAAATTGTGGCGAGTTTAGAGCAATGGGGCTAGAGGAGGTTACTCTGCATTACCATGTTCTGTCGACATTGGCATCTGTGGATGTCTCCTCTCAGGGTGGCCATTGATCTTTGGCTCAGGAAACTGCCTGCAATGTCTTTCGTGTGACGTCCCCATCATGACGCCCTGTTTACTGTATCCCTGCGCCACCTTCATACCACTCTGGGCTGGTGTGAGAGCATTCCACTGCTCTCTGGACGCAGCCATGTTGTAGGGTTGCCTGAGATCTGTCTGCCTGTACCTACTATCTTCCCCCATTTATAGCACAATGCTTTTCGTTGACAGGAGTTGGGAAGATCTCAGGGACTTTGCTGTGCTCCTTGGCTCTGTCATAAGGTGGAGTGCAGATGAAGACCCTCACTATTCTGGAAGGCCTCAGTGGGAATCTCTTTCCGGAGACTATTTAGCATCTGCAGTTGTTGTTGTTGTTGTTACTGTTGTTGTTCTTTTCCTTTGGATCCTTGGTTTCCTTGCCCTTAGGCTCCGTGCTGGATGACCAAATAAGCAGGACAAACACAGGCCTACTTATTCTCTGGAGTGAATGGTTTCACATTTCTCACCACATCAGAGATCCTGCTTCTAGTTAGGGCTGGCATCTGTCTCTCCCAATCCCACGGAACTTTCCTACAGAATTGAAGCATTTTTCAGATTTATAATCCCTGATAAAGATTGAATACATAGTAAACAAAGTAAGCAACTGCCCACTTATTAGGTAATCTACCTCTCCCTAACTAGTTGAAAGAAAACATATTTTGGGGAGGGAGAGTGGTGAAGGTAACCTGGCTCAGATTCTTTGAAACCTTTGTCTTATTGCTTCAAAATTGGCTTTTCAAATGTACCAGCCAAATGTACAATAACTTGACTCTGTTTGGTTTTTTTCTATCATCATTTCCCTAAGGCACAGGGTGTAAAAATACCTCAGCTGCTATCTACCTGGGGAAAAGCATCCCTAGGTAACCGGCATTTCAGGGACTGCAAACCACATCATAATAGTATTGTGTTCATAGTCATAAATTAAGAACGGACCGACTGAGCTGCCTTAGGGAGGCAATGAACACCTATCCCTGAAGGCTTTGACCCAGGGACTGGACAATTCTCGTTAGAGCGGAGATTCAGGTTCCAGCGGGTGAGTTGAATGGTCCTAGGATTCTATGACTCTGGCATGAAAGGAGGCAGATACTCCCTGGCAGGGAGTCCAGTGGAAGAACCCACAATCAAGACTCGGGCTGCCTGGGGTTCATGAGCAAGCAGAGTTGGCAGATGATGGCCAACCATCAAGGCTGGGGTCTGACCATTGCCGGATAGAAAGATCTTGAAATCTTCCTTCCATCCCACTGGGAGACATTTCTCCTTTGCTCCCTTTTATATGGGGACTCCCTATGGGGGTGAATTTATTTGTCCTTTTCTGTCAGACATGTGATTGGCACTCCCTATAAAAGCAAGCAAACAATCAGACAAACGATGGAAACACAACTGATTCTAAGTCAATGCTGACTCCGGGAAATCCCACTTGTAGTGAAATAAGGCTATATTTTGGAAGTAGATCACCAGGCCTGTCTTCTGAGGCACCTCTTGGTAGAACCATCTTTTGGTTAACTTCCAAGTGTTTAGGTTGAACCTTTTGTATCCTGCCTCCCACCCATTCTGCTAATTGGCCCTCAGCCAGTGTTAATTGGGGATGAAGATGGCATCTCTATTTCCTTTTGTAGAAACACAGGTGTCTTAAACACAAAAATAAACAAATAAATAGTATTATCTCACAGTTCAAGAAGCTGGAAGTCTGAATTTTGGGTGCTAATTCCAGGAACCATTTTCTCTGTGTGTGTCAGCTCTAAATGAAGGGCTCTGTCTCCTTTCAACATCTGTAGGCCCAGCATTCCTTGTAAATATCCATGGCTCTTGACTTCAGTCTTCCCCTGGGGGTCTTTAAGGCAGTGACCCACAGCATGTGCTGGGTCTCTCCTGGCTCTTTTTCTTGGTGGAAGTCAAGTCCCTTCCACCAAGTTTATTTATATCTCCTTTCATCTGTTCATAAGATAAAGGTGATGCACAACACTATCAGGGGGACTCCCCTCCTATCTCACCAGAGCTGTGACCTGGGATTTAAGTAAGGGTAATGCATAGCCCCCACCCCCCACCCCGGCTTCATTAGCATAGCAAACACAACCTAATGTCTTTCACATGGCCTAATCCTGCATTGAGAACCATAGGCAGAGGTTAGGATTTCCAACAGAATCTCCTTTCCAAAGGAGAATCACTCACTGCCTTTGAGTTGATTCCTACTCTTATCCACCCTAGAGGACAGAGAGGCTTCTGAGGCTGTAAATCTTTACAAAGCAGAAAACCTCATTGTTTTCCCTCAGAGTAGCAGGTAGCTTTGTGATTAGGGGCCCGACATGTGGAAATCATAGTCTAGTCAAGTTGACACATATTCTGGGGAACACCATTCAACCCATGACACTTATCCTTATGATGTCATTTACATTACTCATGATTCATGTGTAAAGATCAATAGCTCAACAGTGGAGCATTTATTTCATAGGCACTCTGTAAGAACCAGATTATACCCTTCTTCTATTGGTATATGGCACAGAGTCTTGTTCATGGGGCCTGGCTACACTTGGAGGGCAGGAGTAAAGAATCATGGGAATAGTTTCATTTTTATATTTGGGGAAATTCACTGATCTGTAGTGATATCTTATAGTTATTAAGACAGACAATCATTCCTTCTATTGATTATCCACCTATCTCCCTGCTTCTAGTTATTGGTTGATTCGTTTTGTGGATTAAATCAGCAGATTTTTCTTTATTATCTTCTGCAAAGGAGTAGCTTTGCTTTTTGCATGTTCTATATAGAAACTACTGCTCTTTTAATAAATGAATTGAACAAGAGACTGGAAAGACAGTGGAGGATAGAAGGCAAGGATGAAATGAGCTTTAATGTTTGGTTGAGTCTTTAAAAATGTAGCTCCCCAAAGGAAGTTCTACAGTAAAGTGAATCGTATGACAGTTAAGAAGGAGGAGGAAGTAGAAGGGCAGGAGGAAAGAAAATCTAAACCACGTACATGTGTGTATGAACTTGGAGAAATATATGAAAGAAAATAAAAGAATCCATACTAGGCTATTGTTTAACTTCATCGAATAGAATTAAAGCAAGAGTTTTTGAAGGGAAGAATATGACCTAATTTGGGGATAACATTATATGTGTTTATGTATTACAGTAAATATATATTGTATTTGAATATGACCTAATTTAGAGAAATATAGGTGAAAACAGAATTATCTAATCTTTGGATGCTTGTTTCAAAATGTGTGAACACGTTATATTTTGCTAACAAGCAGTATAAGTGTCAACTGGCATAGTCTCTACTTCTTAGTCCATCTACCTCTCACTCATCCTGATCCTGATCATTTTCAGTGTGATGTGTTTTGTAGGCATGAATGTTCTCTTGAAGCTCTGACAACAGAAATGTCACTAGTGTCCTTCAGGGAAGCCTTGTTCTCCCATGTAAGACAGGTTGCCAGACTGAAACATTGGCTGTAGTTTGGATGGACTTGTGAGCTGTGGTCACCAAACCCATGTCTGTAGAGAATCATCGAAGAGGTTTATTAAAAATACAGATTTCTATACCCTATTCCTGAAAATTCACACTCATGAAACCTTGCTATTTGGGGCTCTGGGATGTACATTTTAAAAATAACCTCCCCGATATCTGTAATATGCAGTCAAGTTTGGGGGCCGCTACTTAATGGCACTCAGGATTCTCATGAAAACCTACATTCAAGAATCTCCCGCCTACTCTGGAAGCGTGCTTTTTAGCATGGGAGACTGTGGTATTTAGAACATAGAGGCTTTCTAAATAATAACACAGTTTTGATTAAGCTCCAGGACCAGATACATCTTATGATGCCAACCTGATCAGTGGGCCATTACTGCTCCTTGCTGACCCAGACGGGGTATTGGGTTACCTGGAGGGAAGTCCATTTGCCCAACCTCAGAATCCTTGTGCAATGCTTAATGATACACTGGGAGAGACACTAAGAAACTCACTGCCATCAAATCGATTCTGACTCACAGAGACACCCCCCCCCCAGGATAGATTTGAGACTGTAAATCTTTACAGGTGCAGAAACCTTCATATTTCTCCCGAGGAGCAAACTGCTTTGTGGTTAGCAGCCGGAGAGAGGGGTGGCTGTGGCTGCGTCCTCGGAAGCACGTGAGCTCAGATGTGGTGAATGAACGCGGATTCCCAGCCTTCTCCTGGCGCATTCTGCCTGGGTGGGGGGAGGGGAGGGTTCTAGCCCAACTACCTCAATTATTTAGTGACAATTTTAGACTATTTAGATCCCGAGTATATAGGAAATATGTGTTGGGATATTTCCCTTTGAAGCTCCTGACAAGTAATTCCAGGGCTTTGAAGTGCGTTGGAGAAGTCCATGCATGTTCAGATGTCCTAGGCTGCCTCGGATGTTTTCTGGTTGGAAAATGTGGCCCGCGGTCCACTGCGATCTCTTCCCCTGTTTGACGTGCAAAGCATCAATCAGTCTGTTGCTTGCTTGGGACACTCTGAAGTGGGTTTTGAATAATTATTCTACAAACCCATAGGAATGACCGTGGGCCGTGTGTGTGTTGCTGACCTGGGGAAGCCTGGCCGTGTGCAGAGGAAGGGAGTCTTAGGGAAGTTGTGGGCTTTTGCGCTGACGCTAGGGGACCACATGTGAATGCACATTAGAAGTTAGAGCCAACTGCAGACAACTGTTGAAGCCCCACCTTGTCCCCTCTCCATCTTGGCATGCCCACCAGGCACCATCTGCAGACCAAGAACATGCCAAGGCAGTACCGCTACCACTCTTTCCCCCACCAAAGCACTGATTTGATTTTCCAGTGTTGCTTTCGCGATGATTAATCTCGGCGTGGCTGTGTGTCTAGGCTCTCCGCGAAGGCAGGTGCATGTGTCCGCGCCCGGCTCCGTCAGGACTGCTAATGTAAGCGTCTGTTTTACAGCCCCAGTGACAGCTGTATTGTTCTGGCAGGGTTACAGCTCTGACATGTGGAATCAATCTTTTTAACCTGTCAATTAATCAGCAGGCAGCTGTCAGCCCAGCTGAAAGGCCTGAAGGACAGTGCCCTTTCAATGGATTATACTGGGGGCATGGCGAAGTAAAATTGAACACTTCAAGCTTCAGGGAGCCCTTGTTGCATTCAGAACCAGGCTTCCCTCTCCCTTAAAGGAAACAGGCTCTGACTCCAGCTCGGCTGCTCCCAAGAAGGCTCTATTGAGGCATCTGGGTACAGAGGCAGGAGCATGCTCCTCTAATCGCCGTCTTAGGTCCTAGAGGTCCTCAATGGGGAGCAACATGCCAGGTGGACCTGATTTGAGATGAGGTCAGGCGGGACTGTTTTGTTTCTCAAGTCCAAGGCAAGCTGTGGCCAATGGAACACTTGGTCTTTAGAAGGGTTTGTAAGAGTCTCCCTAGAAGGGAGCTTGCTTGTTAAGCTTATGCTTATCAAACCCTTATAATTACACACTCAGGGGGAACACAGAGCAAAATAAGAGTGTTCTCTTCTGTTATCAGTTTGCATATTGGTTGGGAGACAAGGCAGAAAACTGCATGCAAAGACAACTGATCACTTGACTGTATCCTGTGTAAGTCATTAATGATTGTTAACTATCTGAGCAAACAGGCTATTGGGTGTTATTTAAAGATAATGTTTGGAGCAACATAACACACACACACACACACACACACACACACATGTCCATTGCCATCAAGCCTCTTCTGTAGAGACCCAGAGGACAACGTTTCCAGTCCTATAAGCTTGTATGTAAGCATATTCACTCATCTTTCTCCCATGGAGTGATTGGTGGGGGTGGGGGGTGGGGGGCGGGGGGGGGTAGTCTGCTCCACTGTCCTTTCAGTTAGCAGCTGAGTACTCCACTACAATGTCACCAGAAGAGGAAAAGGTACCAGAGGAGGATCTGTGGTTACAGACTTGCTAACGAAGGGAACACAAACCATGCTTTGAGCCAACACTGTCTTGTTTGGTTATTTTACCTGCTGTTTGTGTTTGTCATTCCATAAATAGCTTTCTCTGCTCTTCCTTCCCTTTCATACTTCTGCAAATGTTTATTTAGCACCTAATGTTTGCAAAGCCTGGTGCAAGGTGCTGTGGGGAATACAAGATGATTCAGACAAAGTGGCCTTTAAGAGAAGAGCTTCGAAGCTCTTGTCACTCTCCATCCCAGGGAGAGGAGGACCTCTCTCCACATGGAAACCACCCAGTGAGTTCAAGGGTAAACAAGGTGGGAGCTACTCAAGTCCTTGTAGATCCATGACCAATTATTGAACCAACTGTAATTCTTCCAACAGGGTCTTGAAGTGATAACTAAGTTTCCAGAGAGAGCTTGGCTTTATAAGCACAGCAACCCCACCCTGTTATGACCTTCTTCAAAGTATGTGTCTGTCCTAAAGGGGAACCGATCACAATGATCTGCATCTAACCCCCTCCCTGGGGGATGAACAACAGAAAAGTGGGTGAAGGGAGCCATCAGACAGTGCAAGACATGACAAAATGATAATAATTTACAAATTTTCAAGAATTTGTGAGGGGAGGGAAGGTGGGAGAGGGAGGGGAAAAATGAGGAGCTGATACCAGGGGCTCAAGTGGAAAGAAAATGTTTTGAGAATGATGATTGCAACAAACGTACAAATGTGCTTGACACAATGGATGGATGGATGAATTGTGATAAGAGTTGTATGAGTCCCCCCCCAAAAAATGATAAAAACAAACAAACCAACCCACAGTGTTTGTCCTTTCGAATTCACTGTGCGTTTGAACTCCACTGGACAGGGTTGAATCCCAGTCTTGCCACTTACTAATTGTGTTAATTATCTCACTAATGAATTATTTTCTATTTTGACTTTTTTGTTGATCCCATATGTTTTTAGTAATGGACACACTGCCATTGAGTCTGTTGTGACTGACAGGGGCCATTCGGAGGCACATTGAAATCAAGGGGAAACGGTCTTTGGGATAATATGATTTTGATACAATTCTAAGGTCCGTTTTCTTCAGATTCCCATCTTCCTAACCTGTGCATCTCCACTGGTCCCTGCTGTGGTGGGGGCGGGGGCAGGTCATAAAAAGAGTCACTTAGGGAACTGGGTCTCTCTGAATCTTACAGTTTTCATCTTTGCGATGTGGATAAGGCTGTTCAGCTTTAAAGGGCCGCCGTGAGTCCTGAATGAGACGATGAAAGCAAAGCACCTAGTGGAGTCACTGACAGCTAATGAGCGATTGGCTCCATATTTAGTCATAGATTTTGAAGGGAGCAGCCATGGCAGGCTTTTTCAGTATCTTCCCCAGGGCTTCTCCTGGTGATTGCTTCATAGGAGGCACTCCGAAACTGTGTTACCGAGAGGCCACGTGACTCTGCCACCCCTGTTTGGCCTGGTAATAACCCCACTGAAAGCCAGGCTCCCATCACAGGGCGTGCCCTGGCTGTTGGTCAGGATGCTGTTGCTAGAATGAAATCTTCTCTCAGGGCCCCACTGGCTGTGAGCCACCTTTTACTCTCGCTGAGACTAAAAAGAAAAAAGAGAAACAGCCATAGATATTCACAGGCCAATTGCAGAGAACTTGAGACTTGAATTGAGATGCTAGCAAACATCATGTCAGGAGGCTGATCTGCCCAGCCTTCCCTCCCTCTGCTGCATGGTGTTCAGCATCTGCTTCAACAAGCACACCCACGGCTGTTGAGTCTGGCATCTGAAAGCGGTATTTTTGGTAGGATGCATGTCTACTCAGTCCATTGAGAGAGACGCTGGGAGAACCTTGTTCCTAATAGGAAGGCTTATGTGTCCTCATGACTTACAACAAGGGGTCGTAGTGTCAGAAGAGTATGCTATTATAGTTTTGACAAAATGACCACGATTGTGTTGTTTGACCCCACCTCTTTGGGCTAGATTCTGATGCTTCTTGGTTATACCTTAATGTTTGTGTATATACTTCTGTATTTTAGCTTCTTGGTACAATGTCCAAAAGATTCCCTTCCTGGAGGTAGGTATACATATTCACGTAAAAGGATGGTTGTTAGCAGAAACACAGTTTGAGATACAATATAGTATTGTCAGCAGAAGAGTCAGGTTTAAGTCCTTACTCTGCTACTTTCTGGCTTTTGAGTTTCAGTTCGTTCCCCATCTGTTGGTTTACCATTCTGTGGTGACTTGATGCGTTGCTTGGCCTATTGGAAGCTAAGCCACTGGTATTTCAAGTAGGGTTGCCCACAATTGGAACATTTTGTTGGAGCTTCCAGACTAAGACAGTGTAGGAAAAAGGCCTGGTGATCTACTTCCAACAATTAGCCACCACAGCCCTGTCGATCACAACACAGCACTGTGTCACATAGTGCTAGAAGGCGAGTCCCTAGCATGGACAGTCCTGCATAATGGCTAGAGCAATGGAGTCAAATGTACCAATGTGCATGAAGATAAAAAAAAGGCAACTAAGGCATATTTTGTTATATTATACATAGGATTGGCATGACTCAGAGCTGGCTCTGTGGCAACCAACAATAATTTTAGAACAGCATTGTTTTACAGAGTACATATGAGGGTAAAGTGAAATAATACATGAAAGTACTCTTTAATACTTCTCAAAGAATTATAACAATTAACACCACATTATCTTGTCACCTAGCTATACTGTCATGAAGTTGAGTAGGGTACATATGGCATCTTGAAAGAAGGCAATTTAATATGTGAATTAAGATCATATAAAGTCATTTGCTCAGGACAAGAGATTTGATTGAGAGTAAAATGCTCAGCAATATTGTCTTTTTTCTTTAAAAATGTTTGTGAATTAAGTGAATAAGAAAGTTAAAGAGGTCTTTGTAGATCAGTAAGTGGAGAGAGATGAGATTTGTAGATCGCAGAGAGCAGTCTATTGGAATTTTTCCTGATGCAACCTTCAGAAGACTTTCCTTAGTGGGAATGTAGCAATCATCTCCACGAAACCTGAGTTGATGTACTTTCCTAGGATTTCCATCTCTAGGCTGAACTCCATTCTGACAATTTGAATTAGAACAGCTGACCATTGTTACTGCCACAACAGACTCCACAAAGGAGAAAGATGTTGTAACCACTCACGGGTGTTTTTCTAATACTAGATGATGCTTTAGGTGTGGGAGGTCACAAAGTGAACAGTCTTGCTCTCAATAAACAGTGACCGAGACAGCCATGCACATACATTATTTATCTGTGGTGTGATGTTGGTACAATGATAGATGTGTGCAAAAAATGTAGTGCCGATAAACCATGTATTTGGACGGGGAGAAGAGAGGAGGTGATGCTGAAGAAGGTTTTGAAGATAGACAGAGAACTCATTGGGTTGGCAATTACTTTCCAAGATAACGGTTGGAAATACCTGAAGTGAAATATGACTGTATAAATTGGACACTTTAAAGGCCTTCTTATAAAAAGGAGACAGGAAGACTTACAATCCACTTCAGAAGCATCCAGGTCAGAGTGATGGTTTCCATCTTTAGATGTGAATCTTGGGAGGGGAGGGGAGATTTCTTCACACTTGTGACTCTACTGCAGCAATCGGAAAGGATATTAAATGAAAATAGATAATGTATTCCAAAAGCAGAGAGCAGAAGCTGATAGAGATTAATTTAGCTCCCACTCTAAAAGGCTCATGCTCAAAAACAACTTTCTCAAAATACAGCTTCAGTCTGACTAGGAGGCTTTCTGATTTCAATTAGGTCTTTCAGGTCAAAAGAAATAAAACAAAACCGTGACCAAAAAGCAGAAAACCCCAAGTGATGTGTGTTTCTGTGAATCGATGACCTGCTAGCCCGGGCAGATTGTTTTGTTCTAAATGAGACTCTGCACTAAGAAGGGGATGTGAAGTTTGTGATGAAAAGTGATATGCCCAGGCCCCGTCAGGGGCCCGTGAAGCCACATTGCTGTGTAGATGGTAGATAACCTGAGTGATCCTTCCCAGCCATCCTTCGCCTCAACTCCTGCTTTGTAGAAAACAAAATCAACACTCTAGGATTGTAGACTCCCCAATTAGTCATGGAAAGTCAAATGTACTGATTGTTTTATTTTTCCGTTTCCTTTAAGAAACAAAAATACTCATATAGTAATGACTATGCGTCTGATTACATTATGCAACCAAGTTTGTTAATGAATGGAATTCTTGGTGGTGCGGTGATGAAGGGCTGGGCTAACAGAAAATTTGATGGTTCAAACCCACCAACCACTGTGCTCCATTGTAAAGATGGAGAAAATTAGTTCTATTGAGTCAATGCAGACGCTAGACAAGCCTGTGGGGGCAATTCTACTTTGTACAATTGAGTTGCTATGCGTTGGAATCAACTTGATGACAATAGCTTTGGCTTCTTGGTTTAGTTCATTAATAGCACTTAGCATCGTCAATCTTTATCACTTTAGTCTTCCTTGTTTTTCACTTTGGGCGTGCTGTCTGCATTTAAGTTATCCTCACCTAGAAATGGGAGTGAATAATTGATTTTGAAGCATGTCTATACACAGGTACACCAGCATTATTCACAATAGCCAATGAGTAGAGACAATCCAAGTGACTCTCAGTAAATGGATGAATAAACAAAATGTGGTACATATATGTAGAAGCACTAAGCAATGCAGTACTGGGAATTCTGAAACGTGCCACATTCTGGCACCTTGCAAACACGTTGAATGAACTAAACTGGACATGAAAGGACACATATTATATATTCGAGTCATCTGAAACATCTAAGATGTGTACATTCATAGATAACCAAGAAGAGTGGTAGTTACCAGAATCTGGGAGAAAGGAGATCTTAAGAATTGGATTATGTCCTTTCAAAATATTTTTGTATATATATGTGTGTGTGTGTGTGTGTATATATATATATATATATATATTTTTTGTCATCCCACTTAGGAATAGCTTGGTGTGTCATGCTACTAAGGTGGGATTGGTGCAGAATGTGTCTGAGTTGATCTCTTTTGAGACATTTCACTCGCTGTCCTAGAGTCGATTCTGATTTCTAGGAACCCTGTCTGACACAATAACCCCCCTGTGAGTTTCTGAGGCTACAAATCTTTATGGAAGTAGAAACTTCATCTTTCTCCTGAAGAGTGGCTGATGATTTCCCACTGCTGAGTTTCCAGCTCTCAGCCCAATGCAGAACCACTACACCACCAAGGCTGCTGGTTAGAAACTCTCACTCCCTGCCATCAGGTCAATGCTGACTCCTAATGACCCCTGTGGTTTCTGTTTACAGGAACCTCCTGTCACTGTTGACTGGAGCAGAAAGCGTAGTCTTTCTCCTTCGGGGCTGTTAATGGTTTTGAACTGCCTACACAGTGGATCATAGCCCAATGCATAACCACTATGCTGCCAGTTTTGAATATATAGCAGGGATTAAATAACCAGGTGAACTAGCAGATATTTGGTCAAAAGAGATAGCAAACCACATGAAGATTACCCAGGAGCAGAAGCTCAAAAAAGCTAAGACCTTCCTTCAGATTTGATTTGGATAATTCAGCAGATGGGATTTGGGGCATGTTATTAATTTCGGACTTTTGAAGTGATGTATACATGGTGAATATGTTTTAGATTGGGAAGGATATGAATCTTGGGGACTCAAAGGATGAAATATTATAGATTGAATTGCATCTCCCTAAAGTATGTGTTGTAAATACTTCTATGTCTGTGGTTATAATACATTTGGGAATGGATGCTTTTGTTCTGTCAACGAGGCAGAATTAGCATAGGGTGTGCTTTGAGTTCATCTCTTTTGAGATATATAAAACAAATAAAATACATAAACCCTAATGTAAGAACAATTAGTTCTTAAGATGTGGCCCAGTTCAATTCTTGCCTTCATGAAGTACCCTCCCCCGTGGGTGCTATTGCAGAGTATAGTGAAGAAATCAGATGGTGTCCTGATATCAGAAAGATATCCCAGCGCATGCAAGCTCCCACAAGACAACAAGTTGACAAACAAATGGTAGATTGCAGATATAGTCAAGTTAAAATGTAACATATCATTTTTTCCCCCTTTGGGCCCATTTAAAATTTGTTTTAACTTCTACTATCTTCTACTTTCTGTTGGATTGAGGTTTTTTGTGTGTTTATTTTGTTGTTGTTGGGGGTTTTATATGATTTTCTTTATATGAAATGTAAAATAGGTAAATGTATAGAGTTCCTTAGTGTTATGGCAGGGGAAAACTCTCTGTTATGATGTTAATTCGACTCATTATGACCCTAAAGGACAGGATAGAACTGTCCCTATGTGGGAGACTATAACTCTCCAAGGAAGTAGAAAGCCTGACCTTTCTCCTGCAGAGCAGCGGCTGGTGGCCTCAAACTGCTGACCTTGCATTTAGCAGCTCAATAGGCACGATTATGCCACCAGAGAAGGTTTGTGTGTGTGTGTGTGTGTGGGGGGGTGTCTAATGGGTAGTTAATAATAATGGGTACAAGAATGAAGAAATGGGTCTAAAATGGATGGTGTTGGCATGACTCTTCTTAATTTATGTGAGCCACTGAATTGTGTGGTACGCGAGTGACATGTCATCGAAACTGTTAAAAAGCACAAGAGATTAAGCAAGTGAGCTAGCACAGATGATGGTAGAGAGGTATGATGAGCAGGAAGATTTCTCCAGAGCAGAAGCGCAAAAGAAACAAGGATCTAACTTAAGCCAGAGGAATGAGGTTCAAAAATTCCTTTCTCTGTTTTGGTAGAAAAAAAAATATTGGTCTATGTTGCTTTGCTTCTGTAGTTCATTGCTGCTAACTGATGCATAATATCTCATACTATGCCTTGTAAGCTGAGCACAAAAGTATACGTTGAAATCCTGATTCTTTTCGGTTATTAATATGACTCTGCTTGGAATAGGAGTTTTCTTGTTCGATTAATGAGCTCATACTAGAGTAAGGGGAGGCCTGTAACTCTGCGTTATCAACATAGCAAAATGGATACAAAGACAGGGGACTAGAGTCGGGAAGAAGCACACATGATTGCCACAAAGCTTGCAGCACGCTCAGGAAGTCTTGCAAGAAGAACACCCCTAGAGCTCCTGACCCGAATGCACACTTTCAGCCTCCAAGGCTGGATTGAAATAGGTTTCTATTTTGCAAAGGCATTGGTTATAGCGTTTCTGTTGTGACAACCCTCGGTAACTAAGATAGAATATATGCATTTGTCATGTTTATCAGTTTCCCGGTGTTAGACTGTTAACTTGTCTCCAAGTCCCTGTTGCTTCAGTTAATTATGTGACTAAAATGATTAAAATTTGGTGGCTTTTAGTCGTGTGTGCCTCCATTCTTTTCCTAAGCGTTACCGTGTAGTTCTTCATACTCATGGCGCCAGCATATATGCCAAGCCCAGAGGCATGAGGGCTCATATCTTTCCAACTATTGTTATCTAATGTTTAAAGGCTTGGAATTTGGATGATTAAAGGTGGTATCTTATTGCCTCTTTAATTTACATTTACATAATGAATACTGAAGTACGATCTTTCTTTCTGTATTTTAGCCACTTGAATTTTCCCTTCGGTTAGTTACGTAAGGATATCATGTTTGTTGTTGTTGTTTTTTCTTTTTAAAATCATTTTATTGGGGGTTCGCACACCTCTTATCACAATCCATTCATCCATTCCTTGTGTCGAGCACATTTGTACATTTGTTGCCCTCATCATTCTCAAAACATTTTCATTCCACTTGAGTCCTTGGTTTTAGCTCGTGCTATCATTTTTGATAAGCTCTCTAATGATTTGTGAATCATGCTTATATATTTTAGACCAGTGTTTTCCAAGTGGGTGATATCATCCCATGTGGGTGCTGGGATGATCCCAGGAAGCCGATACCTGCACTTTCTCCTGGATTGCGGGCTATAAAACAGAACTTTTCATTGCCAGGAGGTGGTTGAGTACATTTTTTTTCTGAAAAGGGGGTGGTAGGTCAAATAATTCAGGGACCCTATGTAGACAATAATGCATTTGCTAATTTTAAAGATGGAGACTCAGCCAGCTTAGCCAGCACTCATATGTTAGTGTCTCTGCGTTAGTGTCCAAGGACTATCATGCGGCTGAGAGGCAAGTCCTGGAGGAGACCAGACGACGTGCTGGCTGAGACAGGCGTTTCTATGGCCCAGTGACCAGCTTGACTGCTTACTGGTCCCAACTTGAGGTAAACTGTTCATTTCTTTCATGAGCCCCATAATTGTAAGCTCCGTCTATGAATTTTGTACGACCGCTGCAACAAATTATAGAAGTAGAATGCTGTGGGAGGAACTGTCTCAATCCATTTCATTAAGTGTCTTCTTTTTCTCCAGCTCGGTCCCAAGAATAATGTCATTTTCCAGGGACTGGTGCCTCCTGCTAGCATGTATAAGATTCATGAGACAAAATGTGGCTGTCCTTACTTCAAAGGACCATCCGAATTATACCTTTTCCAAACCCAAGTTGAGTGAGTGCTCCCGGCACTGTATCGGTTTGTTGAAACATATCAGTAGGTAGTCTTTCTGTTCTTGGGGACTTTTATTTTTTATTTTTTGGCCTGAGTCTTCAGTAGTACTTGGACATCTTCCTTCAATACTGCACTCAAATTTACAATTTTTAATACTATTTTATGACTTTGGAATCTCATTTAAGGATCCATTCTTCAATCTTGTCTAAAAATATTATTATGTTTTAAAATTAGATTTATATTTTTATATTCAGATCTTTAATCCTGAAATTCAGGTGTATGTGAGAGGTGAGGTAAGACAGGAATCAAATATATTTCCCCCAGAGTGAGGGAATTTTCCAATATTATCTACTAAAATATCCATTATTTTCCCGTTTGTTTGTGATGACATTCTGCCCTATAACTGGTTACCATAGGTGTGTCAACAATTTTTTTGGGGGGGGTGCCGGCGACCTGAGAGGAGGAATTAACGGTGCTACCTGCTTGATTAATGAGGCTCCAAGTATAATTAAACAGCTGGTGCGAGGACACAGCAAGGGGGGGTGTTTAAAAGGACATTTATGCATAAAAAGGAGGCGAAGACAAACATTTTGGTCCCCTCTACAGACAATTTAGAACTGAAAAAACTAAGCAAACAAAAAAATAAAAGGAAAAAATAACGAACCTTTGCCACCAAGTCCAATCATCAGGCGCTGTGCATGCCCCCGAAGCGAGTCCCAAGGCAAAAAACAATAAAAAGGGGGCTGAAGCAGCTGCTCCAATTCCAAGGCAAGAGGGGAAGGTCCACATTTGAAAAACAAAAAGGGGAGCTATCTCTCAGGGGGTAATGGCCGAACC
Source organism: Tenrec ecaudatus (assembly GCF_050624435.1). Classification (NCBI taxonomy): domain Eukaryota; kingdom Metazoa; phylum Chordata; class Mammalia; order Afrosoricida; family Tenrecidae; genus Tenrec; species Tenrec ecaudatus. Next base: position 102,020,889 of record NC_134537.1, read on the forward strand.
AGAAGTGGGAAGCGCTCGCCACGTGCCAAGGGCGGCATTGGTAGTCTGGGCTAAGAGACCGATTGGGAAGCGTTGCTGGCGTGTTTCGGCAGCATACTTGCCCTGCCCACTAAGCTTTTCAAAGGTTCAGGCAGCCGAAGGTGACCGAGGGGGTTTAAGGTTGGTGGCGGCAATGGACTGACATTTATTTTTAAAAATCGGCTTTCCAAGTTAAAAATTGGGCTCGAGTCAAAACAGCCTGCACAACTCGCGTCCACTCGGCGGAAAGCATATGGCCCCCACGGGAGACGGCGTCCAAAACACTTAAAGTGTAGGGGGTGTTGGCTCCGTAAGTTCGGACCGCGGTATTGAGTTCCCTTAAGTTTTTAAGTGTCAACAATTATTTTTATCTAATTTTTTTTCAGGATTTATTTTCCTATTCCTCTTACCAAACTACTTTAGTATTCTTTTTATGTTTGTTTGCTTGTAGAACAGACTTATCTGCATATGAATCTTTAGTTTCAGTTGAGTTTTATTTAATTTTACTTATTTCCTTTAAAATATTCTACTGAAGTGTTACTACTCCTTTGACTTTGTAATTTTATTCCATTAAAATTTGAATCTTTAAAATATTTTCACTTTATCATACATCCTCTCAATCTTTCTATTTTTCATTAGTCCATTCTTTTCACAATTGAATTTAAGTTTTAAAGATAATATCTTAGTGGACAATCTGGATACTTGTTATTTTGCTTGGTATCATACTTGTCTTTCTATTTGAAATTTAATGGTGATGTGGCAAGCCTAAGAAGCTGACACTTAATAGACTCTCTAAGGGTATGAAACTGTTCCCTCTTCAGAGAATGCACCTTATTAGTCACTAACCAAAGAACCTGGTGGTAGTGGTTAGGCATTGGGCTTCTAGCCTCCAGGTTAGTAGTTCAAAACCACCAGCCGCCCCTTGAGAGAGAGATGAGGCTTTCTACTCCTGTAAACAGTTACAGTCTCAGAACTCACCAGGGAAGTTGTACTCTGTCCTATAGTGTCGTTATGTGTCAGTATAGACTCAATAGCACACACACACACACAGAGAGAGAGAGAGAGAGAGAGAGAGAGAGAGAGAGAGAGAGAGAGAGAGAGAGAGAGAATTTGCAGAACAAGTAGAAATAAGGGTTTATGCCTGCTTGCAACTCATCAGGAAAACACCATAACTTCACATCTAAATTTTGGAAACATATTGAGTAAAAATAAAGTTCAACAAAACATACTAAGAGTAAAAATAAAATTCACATTCTTTGATAAGATAGCAAGTGGTGTTGGTCTTTCAGCTTGTCTACCATTGCAACCACTTGAGGAGATGGCATAACTTGTCGAGAGCTGCGACTTGGGGATGATTTTCCTTTGTTTCCTTTGACTAGAATCAAGTCTCAGGTGGGGCTTCCTGTAATAACCATGTTGTTTCTCTTCAAGTTTGGGAAACAGGCTCCCCCTTCGCTCCGTCACTCATACCCGGGGCTCCTCCAGCCCCGTGGACAGCAGAGGCGGCTGCTCCTCAGTGGTGCTTCGAGGTGTCAGGAGCCTGAAGCAGGCACTGACAATTGGCACACTCTTGATCTTTCCATTTGGAGCAAGTCAACTCCATTGGATCATACAAATGGTGCTAGCACCTACGGTTTTTGATTATGATAATAATAATTTTAAAAGTTAACTTGTGTGTCCTTGGAGCGGCAACGTAATTTCTCCATGCCTCCATTTTCTTATTTGTAAAATGGTACTACTGCAAAGGGTTTAAGGGGAAAAAATAATTTAACTACAAAACTATTTAGCGAAGTCTTTGTAATTAGTTCTTTAAAATACTAAATCAAAACTGCACAACAACATATGAAGGATTTTAAAGATTGACCCTCACAGATGTTAACTTACACAGCTGGTAAGTGGATCAGACAGGATGAGGTCTGGGGTTCTTAAATACCCTCAATTCTTTGACCTTTGCTGTACCTCTAGACCAGGAGTCCTCAAATATAGGCCCGTGGGCCACATGCAGCCCCTGAGGACATTTATCCGGCCCACCGGATGTTTTTGCCCCATTTGTTTTTTTACTTCAAAATAAGATATGTGCAGTGTGCATAGGAATTTGTTCATAGTTTTTTTTTTAGACTATAGTCCGGCCCTCCAACGTGTCTCAGGGACAGTGAAGTGGGCCCCTGTTTAAGAAGGTTGAGGAGCCCTGCTCTAGACTGTATGTTTCATGACTTCAGATGACAGCTGAACCTGCACCTGAATCTGCAGGACATTTATTTTCCCTCATCTGAGTCGGTGCTGTCTCAGCAACCCTCTAGGACAGGGCAGACCTGCCCCCGGGCGTTTCTGAGACTGTCATTCTTCATGGGTTTAGCATGCCTGTCTCTCTCCAGTGGAGCACCAGTGATTCTGAAGGGCTGACCTACCACTATAGGGGTGGCCACTATGCCAGCAGGGTCCTTATTATTCCTGCTTGAAACTCTCAGCTACTGGCTGCAATGTTGCTGGATCAAATTCACCCGGAGGCCCTCGGAAGAATGTCCTGACCACCACTTTCCAGAAAGTGAGTCTTGGAACCCTTTGGAACAGTTCTACTTGGACAGACATTGGAAGCGGCCATGGATTGGAATCAACTTGACAGCAAGTGTGTGTGTGTGTGTGTGTGTGTGGCGTGTAGAGGTGGATTTTTCCCAATTTAGTGTGCCTAGAACCACATTTCTGAACATCTTGGGAAGTTGCGGGAGGAGGCCTGGCAGATGTCTCTTCCACTGCATCTCGATGGTGCTTCCCTTTCCAACAACTTGTCCTTTGCAGAGGAAGGGGAGCATTGTGGACAGTGAGGAACGGGTTTCCAAAGAGTCCAATGATCTGGAAAATAAAGATGGCGCCAGCAGCATCAGACAGAGCAGTGCACAGGTTGAATGGGAAGAGAGCTGGTATTTGGTGAAGGAGGTGGGTACCGCTTTGACAAGCATAACCTTGAAAATAACTGCATTTCCCTAGTCCCCATAGCCTAAATTGCTGTAATACTAGTTGAATGGCCACTAATTTGATTCATATGGGAGACTTGACCCTATTCCACCACGCGTTCTCCAGCCTAATTTTCTCTTATTTATAGAGAATACATGGAGCCTTTTATGTATGTTTCAGCTGTTTAGGAGCAGATTTATTATTCTATTTTGTGCACTTGGTCCTTGGTAATCAAGGTCTCAACAGAAAAGACCCCCCCCCCCCTTATTCTGTTCCTTTATCTATTAGTGTGCTAATGCTGGCAGGAGACAAGACGGCGGGGGGGGGGGGGTGTCGTTTATTTGACTGTCGGATCATTTATGTGGCTGTGACTTCCAATGTTATTATCTTTGTTTAGCACAAGCGGAGAGCAGTTAGTGCTCTTGGTAATCTATCTCAGAATCAAAAAAGCAACTGAGACAGAGACAGCCTCCTCACTAAGCCTTTATCTCTTACCACCGTCATTTTCTCAGCTGGGCGCAGGCCGACGACCCTGCTTCCAATATGCTGCTCAATGATTTTAGATGATTGATCTTTCTAAAGTGCTTTTCCGTTTCTTGCCACACAGACGTGGATAGATTAAGCAATTATGGATTATTTCAACATCAGATGGTCCAAGACAATTAGTCAGAAGCTAAATGAAGTAGTGGCCCTGCTGGTTTTGGGTGACAGGGAGGTTTACAGGGGAATCAAAGTGGGACCTGGGAAAGACTTGCCCATTGGGATAAAAAGAGAGAGTGGACAGGGCCTGGTTGACCAGAGGAGGGAAAAATATGTCTATGTATATATATCTATGTATATCTATGTATATCTATGTATCTATATATCTCTATCTATCTATCTATCTATCTATCTATCTATCTATCTATCTATCTATCTATGGCAGCAGCAGCTAGAATTTGGTGGGGGGGACTATACCATGAAAGAATCCTCAGTCTTTGAGTCAAACTAGCACTACCAAATATCATCCCTCTAAGGGAGATTAGATTGCTGGTGCTTCTTGGAGGGGGAAAATGTTGTACAGGGAGAGGGAGAGAGCCTGCGTAGTGCATGTAATAAAAGACAATAGATTAGATAGTCTCTGAATGGCTCTAGGCCTCTAAATCACTCCAGGGCTGGCTGCCGGGTGCGGACTTTCCGAGCAGGGCCTTCATGTTTTATGGTGTCGGCAGCACTCTGGGGAGTGAATTACAACCTTGCCATCAGTGGGCGACTATCTGTTATCCGACATGTAAACAGGTATTCAAATCCCTGCTTGGGAACCTTCGCCTGGGCATTGAATCATCCTGGTAATCTAACCCCGTCCCCGCCAAGGTCGCTGTTTGGATTGCGTGACTTTCAGACACTGCTCTGGCAGCAAAGGCTAGAGCAGCCGGGCTGACAGCCGCCCAGCTCATCAGCCGGGCTGACAGGCCCAAAAATTAACTTTGATATTTTGTGTGGAATAATTCAGTGGCAATTGGGCCAGATGATGTTCTGTAACCTAAATTCAATTTCCATCACAGGGAAGCTTCGCGGAGCTAGTCACCCGCTTGCCAAAAGCACCTAGCAATCTAGTGGGCTGTGTGTGTGTCTATCCTGTGCATCCGTCCTTGCCATTAATACGTGATCTATTAACATGCACGTGGTGTATTTGTGGAGGCAGTCACTGATTATTCAGGGCATGATTATCAGAAGTTCTGTCCTTCCTCCTTCGCTGCCTGTGTTGAATTCTCTCCTGCTCTGTGCTGAGGGGCAGACGGGAGGAGAGGGGTGTCAGAGAGGGAGGAGGGAGGGGTAAAATACTCCATCAGGCTTCTTAGCAGTTCTCAAAAGAGCCGGCAGTGAAATGAGACGCAGCTCTAAGGTTGACTTTGGGCTGTAGCGGTGACTTCTGCTTAATCCAGATCACCTCTGTCCCCCGGGCACATTGCCACTGCTTCATCCTACCTGGGTCTCCTCGCAGACTTGTGCCCCGAGGTTCACTTCATTCTGTGAGCCTCAGTTTCTCTATTTGTTTAAGTGGGGGAAGGCATTCTTCTGGTGCCTGACTCAGTTAGCCGTCCTGCTGTGAAGTTGATTCTTACTCCTGGTGGCCCCCTGCGGGCAGAGCAGGACTGCTCCTTGGACTTTTCAGCGACTTTGACTTTCTGGAAACAGATGACTAGTCCTTTCTCTCAAGTTTCTCTGGGTGGGTTTGAACTACCAATGTTCTGATGAGTAGACCAGAGTTTAATAGTTTGTTCCTGGCCCAGAACCATTCAAATAAATGGAAGCTGAGGAGCACCAGTGGAACAGTGAGTTACATGTTGGCTGCTAGCTACAAGGTCTTAGGTTCAAACTCAGTAGCTGCTCCATGGGAGAAAGATGAGGCTTTCTGCTCCCATAAGTGTTGACAGCCTCAGAAACCCACAGTGGCAGTTCTACCCTCTCTTAGCTGCTCACTGTGAGTCAGAACCAACTCATGGGCAAGGAAATGTTAATCACCAAGAAGCAGAAGGTGCTTGAGTTCTGTATGCTACCACCCATCGAGAAGGCTCCCATGTTGACTCATCCTTTGAGAAGCAAGCACCCACATGTCTTTGAAGCCAGTGCTTGTCTTAAAGGAAGAAGCATCGGGTTACTCCCTGGTAGACATTTTCCACTATGAGACGCTGAGGCCCAGGCAGGGCAAGCAGCCTGCTCACAACCGCACAGCTACAGACGAGGGTTATCGCCAACATACTCTGTCAGCTTCGCCATGCAGAGCTATGGCTCCTGGTCATTCCCTAAGGGTCATTTGAAACTTGACCTTGGGGCCAGGTTAGGCGAGAAATTATCTGACCCTGGGGATTTTTCATTGTCAGGTCCTCAGTAGATGCCCTGGAAGCATAGTGGTTCCATGTTAGAATGCTAACCGCAAGGTTAACAGTTCAAAACCTCCAGCTGCTCCTTAGGAGAAAGATGAGGCTTTCTATTCCTTTAAAGCAGCACTTCTCAACCTTTGGGTCCTGACCCCTTTGGGAGTCAAATGACTCTTTCACAGGGGTCACCCAATTCATAACGGTAGCAAAATGACAGTTATGAAGTACTGATGAAAATATAAGGTTAGTGGGGTCACCACAGCATGAGGAACTGTATTAAGCGCCGCGGCATTAGGAAGATTGAGAACCACTGCTGTAAAGAGTTACAACCTCAGAAGCTCACAGGGGCAGCTCTTCCCTGTTCTGCAGGCTTGCTCCGAGTCAGAACCAACTTCACAGCAGTCAGAATATGGTATAAGGTCCTATTGGATGAGACCTCAAAGTCTTTATGCTCATTTGCATATGATGCTCCTGAGAAGTTTTGTGTCTGTATGATTGACATCATCATTGACATAGGCACTATAGTTAGGGTCTTTTAAATCTTTCTTGGGGACAAGTGAGGTTGGGAGTGGTTCTAAAAGAAGAAAAGGCTTTCTGAGAAGAAGAAACTGTCTTCAGAGATGGACACACAAAGGAGTCCCTTGATGACTCACTCCACTCTTAGCCAAAAGTTTGACAGGTTGAACCCAATCAGAGACACTCCATCCAAAAGTCCATGGCCTTGGACACCCCCTGCAGCAGTTCTCTTCTGTATGACTCCAAGGCAACGAGCAGCAATGACCATGGACACACAGGAGGGAGCACTGATGGTTCAGTGGTAGAATTCTCTCCTCCCTTCCCTGTGAAGACTCAGGTTTAATTCACAGCCATGCACCTCAGTCCCAGCCACCAGCCATCCGGCAGTGGAGGTTTACCTCCTGCTGAACAAGTGTCAGTACAGCTTCCAGACTAAGAAAGACTAGGGAAGATAGGTCTTGTGATCCGCTCCTGGGAAGTCACTTGATGGAAGTCCCGTGGATCATAATGATCTCATGCATTGTGGACCGCAGGGATGATACAGGACCAGGCAGTGCTTTGTATCATTGCCCATGGGGGTCACTGTGAGTCAGGGGCTGATCCTGGTGACTCCCACCAAGAGCATCAGTACATACAGTCTTTCGCATGACATGACATATCACAAGAGGGTATCTATCTCTAACCAACTGTTGGGACATGAGAACTGAGAATCAGAGGTTTCACAATGTGCTCCAAAACACACAGCTAAGAAATCGTGGGTGGATCTGGGCTTTCAACCCAGGGTCTGACTCCAACCCCAAGCTCTACTCTGCAGTTTCTTATTACCACTGAAAGCACATCCCAATTGGATTTGCATTCATAATCCTAAATTTGGGTCGACTCTTTCTGGTGAGGCCTAACTACTAAATGCTGTGAATGCAAACGACCTTGGCAGCACATGGAAGGCCATTCGCCAGACGTCTGGATCGTATTTGTTACATCCACCCTTCCCAGGAAATGTCCTTGGACACTTAACTACAGATGTGACCGTGCTTGTTGGGGACCGCGGTTTTCCCTCTTTAAATAGAAACACCATGTGCATGATGATTCCGCTTCAAAGGAGAGCCAGCGATCGTCTGCATCAGGTTATAAAATGATCCCAGGGTTCCTCCCTGGCTCTAAGCAAGTTGAGTATACATCACCTCGTTTAATTCAGCAATATCATCAATGTCAGTGCGTATCCACCGGCTGTTGGCTATTGGTCATCCGGACCTGACACAAACTCAATAAATACTCCATAACCCCTGACAGCCGCTAGCAGATTAGCCTGAAATGAGTGATTGCCCAGCCAACACCTGCTGAACCAAATCAGCCCCGTGACGGATGGGCCTGTACTGAGCTCTGGCCACGAGTGAGATCAGTGGAAGAATGATTTTATACTTTAAGAAAAGAATTAGAGATGGTGGTGGCTGGAGTGATTGGAAAGCTTTCAGAGGGGGCCGTTTTTCTTCTCTTTCTTCCTCATCCCCGACAGATGCCCTGCTGCGGCTCTCCTCCCACACCTGAGCCCCTCCAGGGTCTAAGCTCCCAGGTCGGGGGGGAGCAGACAGGCAGAGAGGAGGCAGTGAAGGTTTGATGCAGCCCAGTGCCACGCTGGAGGATGCAAGGAGCTACCTTCCAAGGCATCTCAGCAGAACTGCCCCCATGACTTCGGTGTAGTGAGACAGCCATGTAGGGGCTGGGGAGCTGGGGGCTGCCCCACATAACTGAGAGGAGGCCAAGGTGGAGGGTGTGATGGGTGCCAGCCGGAATATAAACTGTTGAGTCTCTTTTTATCCCGTAGCATCCATCATCGAGGTCCTTCGGCTCTAATCCAAAGCCACCACCGTCACGTTTCTTCTGCCTCATAGGGACCCCACTAGGGTTTCTAAGACCCCATATCTTTATGGAAGCAGACAGCCTTATTTTTCTCCCTTGGAGCTGTTGGTAGGTTTGAACTGTCAGCCTTGCCGGTGGCAGCCCAGTGCCTAATCTTAAGAGGCCCCTTTTAATTATAGCACTGCATATTGAACAGCAAGGATATTACTTTGAGGATTAAGGTGGGCCTGATCCAAGTCACAGTCTTTCCAATGGCCTCACATGCATGTGTAAATTGGGCAGTGAATTACAGAAGCCTGAAACAGTTGAATGGCAGAGCTGGAGAAGAATGTTGACAGCACCGAGGTCTACCAGAAGAACAAACAGACGCGTCTTGGCAGAAGTGCAGCCAGAATTCTCCTTGGAAGCAAGGGGGATGAGACTTCCTCATATGTGCTTTGAACATGTTGTCAGGAGAGACCAGTCTCTGGAAAAGGACATTATGTTCCATGAAGTGGAAAGTCATGGAAAGAAAGGAAAGGCCCTCCATGGGATGGGTTAACACAGTGGCTGCAACAATGGTTTCAAATGTAACCATTATGAGGATGACACAATGTTGCCGTCTACTGTGCATAGGGTGGTTGTGGGTTGGAAATGGCTGGATAGCCCCTAACAACAGCAAGAATAACAACGGGGGATCTGTAGTCCCTGGGCGGTGGAATGGCCAGTGCATTAGTTTGCTAAGGGGAAGGTGGGAAGTTCATGTTCACCCCGATGTGCCTTCGAAGAGAGCCCTGAAATAGCACAGCCACTGAACACTCTGTGGGTCACACAGTTCCACTCTGACACACGTGTGGTCACTGTTAGCTGGAATTGATTCGATGACAGCTATTGGCTCCAGTTGATTAACTGTATCATCTCCCTTAGAACATGAGCCTGGTGAATTGATACAAGCTCAGACAACATTTTGTGCACTTGTTCTTCTATTTAACCCGGTGTGGGATTGACCCATGTTCACCTGGATGATCTCTCTGAGTCTCAGTTTCCTAACACGTAAAATGGGGATCATGTTGTCCAATTTCTCCAAACCTACTTTTTAATTAAATCAGCCTGGGTGGCAGAGTGGTTATGAGATGGGCTGAAAACCGCAAGGCCAGCAGTTCAAAATCACTAGGCACTCCTCAAGAGAGAGACCTGGCTTTCTACTCCTGTCAAGAGTTACCATCTCAGAAGCCCACATGCGCAGTCGTACTCTGTCCTATGGGCTCACTATGAGGCAGAACTAACTCGATGGCAGTGAGATGATACTCAGAACACTAGCAATGGTTTCTTGTAGCCTTTTAAGTTTTTAAATATGCATAAGGATTTAGAATTACCTCATCAGCCCACCTGGGGGAAGATATAAGACAGACCTATGAAACCCATTTTCCTATGTACAGAAAGGTGGTGTAGAGGGTGTTGTCTTTTCCCCAGGCATCTGTGGGAGACAGCTTATCTGTTTTAGTTCCAGAAATGGTTATGCTGATCTTGAGCAGCCACTTCGAGTTTTTGTTATGAATTCTGATTTATGTACGCGATCATGCTTCCATCTTTGTGTTGGTGACTCGGAAACTTTGAGACCAATCGGTGGTCAAGCTCTGGCAATATTTGACTTCCAAAAGGTGTCTGCATTATTTTCCTTTATTTATCATCACATCTTCCTTCTGCCCTCAATTCCTTTTCTTTCAATGTATTGAATCTTTTGAGGCTATTTTAAAATAAGTCACCTTAGATAATGTACAGGAACCAGAACACTCAAAACATCAATTCTTCAGGACTGGGTAGAACTGGCCCCGTGAGCGTCTGAGATTGTACTTCTTTATGAGAATAGAAAGTCTCACTTTTCAATCATGGAAGGGCTGATAGTTTCAAACTACTAAACATACAGTTAGCAGTCCAATGTGTAACCACTATGCCACCAGGGTTCAAGGTTGGTGTATAAATAAATGAAGCAATTGACTGGGATTAGAAGGTATTAATTCTGGACTTTGATACCAGTGTGCTGGAGCAGGCAGCTCTGAACATGTGCTCTTAGGCTACAGTCTGCATGAGAGCACAGATCTTGAGGTCTCAGCAGAATGAGAAGCTTATTGCTCCCAAGTTTCTTTCTATCCATTAAAAGGTAAGTGGAATTTAGCTTTCTGTGCTCAGACTTATATGATACTAGTTACCTGTCCAATTATTAGCTATGTGTGTTAGACTGGGTTGACTAGAGAAACAAATTCAGGGAATTCGTGTATGTGTAAGAAAAAAACTTTATATGAAATAGTAATTCTATATTATGAAAATGTCCCAGCCCTGTCCAGATCAAGTCCTTAAGTCTAATATTAGCCTGTAAGTCCAATACTAGTCCTTAAATATCTCTGCAGACTCATGTAGCACTTGCAACGATGCAAAATGCAGGAAGATCACAGGCCTGTGGGTGCAAAGTCTTGTGGACACAGTGGCAGTGGAAGCATCTCAGTGCCGGCACGGGTCTCCACACGGCTCAATGTGCTTTGTCAACAGGAAGGGAAAGCAGCGAGAGCGGGACTCCTTGCAGGTCTCCAGATGGCTTGTCAACAGGAAGATGGCAGAGGGAGAGAGAGAGTTCCCAGCATCCTCATGAGAAGGCCATGCCGACAGGAGACATAATTGGGCCTTATTGACAGGCTAGACTCCACCCCTTCCCTCTTAATACCTTCAAGTTGACCCGAGAGTCTGTAACTCCCACACGAGGATGAGAACCTCCCAGGAGACTCTGAGAGTCTCACACCAGCTCAGCTCACCCCAGAGGAGCCTGGTCCAGGAACAGAGAGAGCCAGAGCTCGGTGGGGCGTACACTTCACAGCCCATCCTTCCTGGCACAGGAGGAACAGGTCTTCAGAAGGGCCTTTCCAATCAGATCACCACATGTGCAGAGCAATAGCAATCCCACCCCACTTCTGAAGCTCTGCCCAACAGACCCGGGGAAGTCGTCCTGGTCTGCTTGCGCCTTCCCGCACTGACCAACGAGACCGCTTGTGGTGAAGCTCCCACCAGCAATCCCTTCAAGCAGCCTCTGAGAATGCACCATTTATCTACGTCTTCCTTTGCAAACAGCTCCTTCCTTCCCTCCAGAAAAACCAAACCGACTGCCACCGAGTCAGTTCCGACTCACACTGACCCTACAGTGTAGGGTGGAATTGCTGCTGAGTTTTCAAGACCTAACTGTTTACAGGAGAAGAAAGTCCCGTCTTTTTCCTGTAGAGTAGCTGGGGTTTCGAACTGCAGACCTTGAGGTTAGCAGCCCAATATGAAAGCCCACCGGAGTCCCAGTTCCCTTCTGTGTGGAACCCTGTGACGCCTAGATTACTTTCCTTTCCCGCCTTCTTCTCAGAAGTTCAACTCTAAGGCAGCCTCCAGAGCTTTAGTCTAACAAAGCTTCAACCTCAGTGACCACCAATGTGGTCGACACATCAGTGTCTGAGGGTCTTTCTAGAAGTTTCCAGATCACCTCTGTGGCTGTTTTTCTCCAGTGTAAGTCATTGGTTCTCACCTCTGCTGTACATCAATTCCTGTGGCCAGTGGCATAACGAGGAGGTTGCAGCGTGTGTACGTTGCACTGGGTGACACTGTCAGAGGGGGTGACATCAAAATAGCTGTCTATAATGTGTTTGTATTGTGCCTCAGCAGAAACTTACTTATTTTTTTATAAAAAGATCTCTGAACTTAGTTAAAATGACAAGATAGTTTTTTGCAAACCCAGCTTACACATATCAATACACGTATAAGTCTACAAATGTACGCTAATTCACTTATTGAACCTTCTCGTATGCTCAGGTGTTAGCTGTCATTATTATCTAATTGCAAGGGCACCTTGAATCGCTTGAGTTTGTCTGCCCACACCGTCAGCACTTATATTGCTCTTTTTGTTGCGGTGAGTGTCTTTATATTCACTGCCACAGAGTGAATGCTGCCTCACAGAGGCCCTCTGTGGAGTACGGAGCCGGTACCTGTCATAGGAGTAGAAAGCCCTGTCTTTCTGCCGCAGGGATGCTAGTGGTTTCAAACTGCTGACCAAGCAAATTGCAGCCCAACGTGTACCCACTTCACCACCAGGGATCCATCTTGATAGCCACTGACTTTGCCCGATTTCTTGGTATTTTAGCTGCCATATTGTGACAGTTGTATTTTTAAGCCCCTAACAATAATTTTTTTGAGCATGAAATAGTAATTAAAGGAAAGAAAAATCAAAAAGTTTTCTGTTCAGTTACTAAAACTGAATGCTGTAATTCAATGTAGAAAGATGTTACAAACCCGTTTCATTGTTAGGTGTCCTAAATATCTATCTCTCTCTCTATATATATAATATTATATTATATATTCTTATTTATAATATATATTACATTTAAGCATTTTAAAACACGATTTATCATCCATTACTCTGTGATTAAATTTGATAAACATTGATAAATAAGGCTTCTGTATAATTTAGTATGGGGTGGGAGGATGACACCATGATTTACTGTACTGGGTGACCAATCCTAGTGACATCACTGCATGCGAGAGCTTTAGGACAGTACCGATGATTGAGCCACTCCGACTCCACTGACAATGACTCTCGATGGTGATGGGCATCAGAGCCGGGTATCAATACTTTTAAAAACAGTCCAAGTGTTTCTAATGTGTCAACCCATCTTGGGAGCCACAAATGTACTCTAGAATCTCAACTTAGCTCAGGTGAGTTGCCCACAGCTGGAGCCTTTATTGATGGCTGTGGTCTAGCCGATAGTGTGTAGGGGCATGAGGCAAGTAGTGTGTGTTTTGATTAAGCCTCTAGCTCAGCTAAGAATTCAGAGAGGAGCTACTGCCAATGTGAAAGTTGAAGACCTGTTGATTGCTGCCATTGTCAACTACATTGACAGCGTCAGCTTTGGGCGCCCTGGGACGAGGGAGGTAGAAAAGACAATAAGAGAGAAAGCCAGCAGGGGCAGAAGCCATGCGTTGGGCACTATTTTCCTTGATGCTCATCCCCAAGAGAGAGCACTCTGTGCTCAGGCAGTAAAGTGGAGGGGCTTGTTGCCACGTGCACACAGCAGCTCGGGTGGCAAGGTGTGTGCCAAGTTGCTGTTAGGGAGTTTCAGCACATTATGAACTGCCGGAGAGGTTACAGGGGGGCATTTTCTTCTCCGGCCCAGTCGCTGCGACCTTTGCAGGTACGGCAATGCCTCATTTATCTTGTACTGTCAGGGGAGTACAGTGTTCCACTTAAATGAATTTTCCTGAAATCCCGAGCTTGTTCTTTCTAAAGCCCAAATTTCATTTAGTTTAGCCATTCTGGATGGAAGACGTTCTAAAATGCATTATACACCCCTTTACCTCCAGAGAAGCACAGCAGTGCTTAACCCTTTCACGATGACCCTGCATGCTTTTCATGACCAGTCAGAACCCTCACTGTCTGCTCACTTGTCCCTTTTGCCATTTCCTCTGTGATCGGGCCGCCAGCTGTCAATTCTCATAGCTGTTATGGAGCTGTCTCTACTGCGTTCCTCCCCATCTTCATTATATCTCACACTCGTATGCGCTACACCTAATCTGCAGGGACTGGAGAACCAAATATCTGACAGTGTTAGATCTTTATGTTAAGCAAGAGGACAGAGCATTTGAGCGACAGCTTGCCCACGTTTGGAGGTACTAGAAGTCAGACTGCAAGATAAGGAAGGGTGATGCCATGGGTCTGAAGAATGGTATAAGTATTTTCCACTGACTGTTCATTTTCTGGAATGTCATGTGTCTTATCCAACTAAGTGGGTCTCTGCTTGGATGTGTTATTGCCTTCACTTGCCAGACTACCTGTCACTGGGGTTTTTGTCTGCGGGTTTCATGAATCTGGACTTTGTCTGACAAAGGACCCTCCCACATGGAAAGAATGAAGATCAAAAGCCCCTTCAGGGATATGTCTAGGTCACAGGCTCAGAAAGGGCCTGGGTGTGATGAGCTGTCAGACTCAGACAGGTGCAGTGACATTTGGAAAGTAATTTGAGTTACCAGAGGCCCATGGATATTGGATGGTTGGCAGAAATGCTTCCCACACACCTGCTGTCAGTACCAGTCAACCAGTGGTCCAGTTTCCTCTAGAGAGGAGCATTGTCCTCAACTATGTTTTGGTGTCTTCTGGAGTTATGTCATTTGGGCTGGCACCCTGGCTGTGTTGTCAGTGGAGAATGAAAGTCTATAACTGGGATCATCTCTATAGAAGATTCTTGGGTTTAGAAAATCCAGCTCTCATATTTTCAGTTTCCCAGCAAAGGTTGAGACTTGAGTACTTTCTTACTCACCATTACCACGCTGTCACTATGCTCCCAACTATCCCATAACCAGGAACCTGTTTCCTCGGAGACTCATGTGCGGCAGAAGAGAGCTGCACTCCAGAGGGCTTCCAGTGGCTGATTTTTCACAAGTAGAATGCTAGGTAGTGCTTCTGAGGCATCTCTGGTGGTCTTGAACATCCACGTTTTCATTGAACAGCTGGGCACGTTACTCGTTTGCAAAACATGAAAATGTGAAGCTGCCATGGAGATGAGGTATCTTTCTTGAGGTTGCTATTGCGAGGTACTGTAACTGAGACTAGTGCTTGGTTCTTCTGGTTAAACTCAGAGAATTTTCCTCCAATGTGATCACTCTTCTGGTTGCAACTCCTGTATCATCATATCAATTTAGGTGCCGTGGCCCCACACAATTTTGTCTGGAAGCAGAGAAATGAAACTTGTTGAGTTGCTAGCAGGCATGAGAGGACAGAATTCAGTCAGTTTTTTTATCTACACAGGACAAGCATGTGTGTTGTTCGGGAACACTGGGATAACAAGAAATATTCCTGCTCATAATCTTTGGCCTGCATGTAATCCTCAAATTAGATTTGAATCCTTTAGCTCTGAGATTTTTTTCATCCCAAGAAGCAAAGATATGAATAACTCTGGAAAGATGATCCTTTAAGCTGTTACCAGTTATTTGCATCGTAGGGAAAATAGCTTCATATTTTTTCTAGGGAGCACTTAGAGACTAAGCATTATGGGCTCATGTAATCTTCTGAAGGGGTGAACAAGGGTACAGAGAAGCAGGTGAGAGTCAACGGGTTCCTCTCACAGTCTCATCTGGGTTGTATTTAGGTGAAATGATGAAGCTAGAAACTAAACCCTCTCTGCCAAGTGCACTATGACTCCAGAGAGCTCCAAGCATTCCACAGTAGAACTTCTCCACTGGGATTTTAGGGACCATCCCGAGAACAGATTTGACTCATTGAACTCCAGTGACAAAAGATCTGATGGGCTGTGTGCTGACATCAAGAGCATCATCTATGAAGAAAGGAAAAGGTAGTGAAAAAGACAGGAAAGAAAGACAAGAGCCAAGTGAATGCCCGAAGAGACTCTGAAACTTGCTCTTGATCCCAGAGTTGTAAAAGCAAGTGGAAGCCAAGAGGAGGTAAAAAAGTAGAATGGAAAATTTCAAAGGACAGCTCAATAACACAAGGTAAAGTATAATAATTAAATGTGCAGAGACCTGGAATTAGAAAAGCAAAGATGAAGAGCACAATCAGCATTTCTCACACTGAAAGAACAGTAGCCGCCGGGGCACAGGGAGAGGGTGTTGTTTATATCTCCATAGGGAAAGAGCGACCAGACTTCAACTCAGTGCTCCAAGATGTGAATGCAACATGCAGGCGTGGAGTAGGGAACCAGTGGAGAGTTCTGAGGGGCTGGCCCCAATCCCAACTACTACATGGACACCTGCCCCTCCCTGCAGAAGAATTTATTTCAGAGGACCACACTGAATCTGCAGCTTTGGGAGAAGGACATGTCTGATCGGGGCACCCCGGAGCAGATGAAGGGGTAGGAGGAGAGAGTGGAGCACATCCTGGCCAACCAGGTTTTCAAGACAATGTTCCAGCTCAGAGCAGCAGCCAGTCGACAGAGAGGACCACATGGCTGGCTCCACTGTGAGACATGGTGTCCCTCATTAACCTATAGCCCTACAGGGGACAACACTGGAGACACAGTGTGGGAATTGCTCCCAATCTGATCCTGTCACACAGAGGCAAAAAACTAAGGGGGTGCAACAGAACAGCAAGGGAATAGAGCTGCAAGGTCCCTGGGGAATGCTGAAGGTGGACTGTAGGGCCGGGGCATGGTGCCCCAACAGTCTGGACTGGAAAACACTCCTAAAGGCCAGCAAATAGTCCTTGAACTAACTGCAAGCTTTCTTTCTTGTTTTGCTTTTGTTTGTTTGGTTTTTGTCATTGGTCTGTTGTTGTTTTGTTGTAGATTGTTGCTTGGTTTTGCTCTATCTTGCTTTTGTGCATATTATTATCTCTGCAGGTCTGTCTAAATAAGATAGGCTGGATGAACAATCTGGAGGCGAAAACAACGGGACTGACAGTTTTGGGGGAATATGGGAGAGGGGGAGTAGGGGAAAAAGTAGTGGTGTTAACAAATCCAGGGACAAGGGAACAGAAGTGATCCAAATTGGGGGTAAGGAGGGTGTAGGAGGCCTGGTAGGACATGATCAGGGTAATGTAACCAAGAGGAATTACTGAAACCCAAATGAAGACTGAGCATGATAGTGGGACAAGAGGAAAGTCAAAGGATATAGAGGAAAGAGCTAGGAGGCACAGGGCATTTATAGAGGTCTAAATAAAGACATGTACATATGCAAGTATGTAGATGAAGGTGGGGAAATAGATCTATGTGCATATATTTATAGGTATAGTATTAAGGTAGCAGAAGGACATTGCGCCTCCACTCAAGTACTCCCTCAGTGCAAGAATACTTTGTTTTATTAAATTGGCATTCTGTGATGCTCACCTTCCTGACACAATCTCTGAAGACAAAATGGGTGAATAAGCAAATGTGGTGAAGAAAGCTGATGGTGCCTGGCTATCAAAAGATATATCATCTGGAGTCTTAAAGGCTTGAAGGTAAACAAGTGGCCATCTAGCTCAGAAGCAACAAAGCCCACATAGAAGAAGCACACCAGCTTGTGCGATCACGAGGTATCGAAGAGATCAGGTATAAGGCAACATCTGAACAATAAAATCATATCATTGTGAATGAGGGGGAGGATGTGGGTGGACCCAAAGCCCATTTGTAGGCCACTGGATATCTCCTTACAAAAGAGTCTGAGAGGAGATGAGCCAGTCAGTGTGTGATTTAGCAATGATGAAACATACAATTTTCCTCTAGTTCCCAAATGCTTCCCCCCCCGCTATCATGATCCCAATTCTACCTTACAAATCTGGATAGACGAGAGGTTGTACACTGGTACAGATAGGAACTGGAAACACAGGGAATCCAGGGTGGATGATCCTTTTAGGACCAGTGGTGTGAGTGGTGATACTGGGAGGGTGGAGGGAGGGTGTGTTGGAAAGGGGGAACCAATTACAAGGATCTACATAGCACCTCCTCCCTGGAGGACGGACAACAGAAAAGTGGGTGAAGGGAGATATCAGACAGTGCAAGCTATGACAAAATAATAATTTATAAATTATCAAGGGTTCATGAGGGAGAGGGGAACAGGGAGGGAGGGGAAAATGAGCTGATGCCAGGGGCTTAGGTGGAGAGCAAATGCTTTGAGAATGATGAGGAAAATGAATGTACAAATGTGCTCGACACAATTGATGTATTATAGATTGTGATAAGAGTTGTATGAGCCCCTAATAAAATGATTACAAAAAGAACAGTAACCTTTAATTCAATATTGAAGAATTCTATGGTTAGGATGTTGAATGATTCAGGAAGCATCAAATGAAGATAGAAGGAATACACAGAACCTCTGTACCAAAAAGTCTTGGTCAACATTCAACCATTTTAAGACGTAGCATATAATCAGGAAATTATGGTAACGAAGGAAGAAGTCCAAGATGTACTGGAGGCATTAGGCAAGAACAAGGCTCCAGAAATTGACTAACAGCGATTGAACTATTTCAACAAATTGAGGAAACACTGGAAGCACTCACTTATCTATTCCAAGAAATTTGGAAGACAGCTACCTGGTCAATTGACTGGAAGAGCTCCATAGTTGTACCCATTCTAAAGTAGTGACCCAACAGAGTAGAAATGATTGAGCAATACTATCACCATCATATGCAAGTGACATTTTTCTGAAGCTCATTCATCAACCATTGCAGCAGTACAACAACCAGAATCTGCCAGAAATTAAAACCAGATTTTGAAGAGCACGTGGGATGAGGGATGCCATTGTCTATGGCAGATGGATTTTGACTGCGAGCAGAGAACATCCGAAGAAGTTTGCTTGTATTTCATTGACTGTGCAAAGGCATTTGACTGTGTGGATGCTAGAAATCGATGACTAGCATTGCTAAAACTGGGAATTCCAGACACGTCAGCACTCCCATATGGAACCTGTACAAGAATCAAGAGGCCATCCTTCAAACAGAACAAGGATATACTGGGTGGCTTAACATAAATAAAGATGTGCATCAAGGTAGTATCTTTTTATCATACTCATTCAATTTGTACACTGAGCAGGTAATCCGACAAGCCAGGTTGTATGTGGAAGAAAAAAATAACAGCATTGGAGGGAGGTTTATTGATGATCTGAGGCATAGAGATGACCCTATCTTACTTGCTGAAATCAAGGAAGGTTTGAAACACTTGCTGATGAAGACTAATGACTGCAACCTTCAGTATGACTTGCAATCAACATAAAGAGAAGCAAAATCCTTGATTATAATAATAGCATCATAAGAAGTGGAGAAAAGATCGAAATTGTCAAGGATCCACACTCAATGCCAATGGCAGCCGCAGTCAGAAAGTCAGACAGAATTCCACGTTTTGGGTGAATGCATTGCACAGGACTTCTCGACTGTGTGGCGGGGCAAGGTGTCACTCTGAGGATTCAGCTGAGCCTGATCCAAGTCTTGGTATTTTCAATAACTTCATATGCACGTGAAAGTTGGACATTGAATAAGGGAGACCGAAGACAAATTAGTGCCTTTGATTTATGGTTCTGACAGAGAATCCTGGACTGTCAGAAGAACAAATCAGTCTGTCGTGCATGAGTACAGCCAGAATGCTCCTTGGAATTGATAGTTGTGTGACTGCATTTCATTTCAGGTACTTTAGACATGTTAGGAGGAGACGCCCATCCCTGCAGGGCTATCATGCTTAATAAAGTCGAGTGGCAGTAAAAAGGAGGAAGGCCTTCGATGATATGGATTGACACCATTACCACAAAAGTGATGTCAAATATAACAGCCATTGTGAGGACGGCACATGATCCAGAAGTGTTTTGTTCTGTTGTACATAGGGTTGCTGTGAGTTCAAACCAACTGGGCAGCACCTAACAACAAGAAGTCCTCAGCATAGTGGGCCACTTGTCAGACTGCTCACCCCACAGTCAGCAGTTCAAAACCACCAGTCAATCAGAGGGAGAAAAATCAGGCCTTCTATCCCTACAAAGAGTTCCAGTGTCCAAATCCCATAAGGGTGTCCTATAGGGTCTCCCTGATTTCAAATGGACTCAATGGTAGTAAATTGAGAAAAAGATATATGCCAACACCCAGCATTCTAACTTCTCCTTTGGGCATATCAGCCCCTTTGTCACTTATACCCTCGCACGGCTTTTCATACCCATCTTGTATAGGCCATCACCACTGTGGGCCTCAATCCCAGGCACACTGGTCTAATTATCTCTGAATATGCGACGTGCATTTATGTCTCTTCATTTTTGCCAGAGTAACTCTCCAAGCTTCGAAAATCCCTTCAGCTGTCTGAGCTCCTTTGTTTAGACCCCCGGTTGATGAATTCTTATAGAACTTAGAACCTGTATCACTCATCTAGAATTTGCTAGTTTGGTTTGGTTACTCTGAGGACTAAGTCTATATCTTGTCTTATCTGATGTTATAGTACAGCACCTAGAAATGGCACAATAAAGATGTAATTACAAGGATTTCCAAGTCACTGGGGCCTTAGTTTGCCAGGAGATTTTATATATATGCAGTTTATAAAAACAAGGGTTTTCTGGTCAGATATGCCTGGGAAACACTTGAGCTAAGCAAATGAAACATCTCTTTACTGCAGTCTCTACTCTGCCCAATGTCCCAGTTATTGATTGACCGTGTCTTCCAGACCTTGTTAATCTCTGTTTGTGCTTTTGGTGGTGTGTTGGGGCTGACAGGTACGGCTGGCAAAATTCCAGGAATTTGCAAGCCTGTTAATGTCACATTGGTACCTTGAAATCGGCCATGGTAACAATATTGACACCAAGGAAATTGCTAAATGCTACAAATCAGAGATCCTTCCCTTGAGAGCCAGTGGTTAAACATTTGTCAACACACTTCTGACACTAGTCTTCTCAGGAATGCAGCTTGGAAGAGGCTGGATTACAGGGACCAAGAAGAAGAGCAAATGACAGAAACAGGCCAGAAAAAAAAAGTGAAAAGAGCAATTTCTCTGATTGTCAGGTCACCGACCCTTTCTAGGAGCTTGCCTAGGGGCCGAGCGATACACGGTGCTGGTGGGCCACAGAGGTGACGTGCTGGTGGGCCACAGAGGTGACGAGCTGGTGGGCCACAGAGGTGACGAGCTGGTGGGCCACAGAGGTGACGTGCTGGTGGGCCACAGAGGTGACGAGATGAGGCTTCGTGCTCCAGGGTAATTCATTCCTCACTGTTTACAGAGCCTGCTGCCAATTAGTACCTAATTTCATTTCTTCGTCAGCGTCACCAGAGGAGGTTTTCTGATTTGAGTTGAGGCCGGCTGATGACAACCTGGCCTGCCTGGGAGTCAGGAGTTTTGGGGAAGAAGAAGCCAGAGTTTTTCTTCCAACTCTACCACCACCAAGCTGAGTGACCTTGGACGAGTCACCCAGCTTCTCTGTTCTGAGGTCCTTTCCTGCAAAGCATGGTGTTGAACCTGCCAGCCTTTCTTCTCTAGAGCTCTCTGAATCAAGCCCCTTTGCTCTTATTAATGGCATCACAAGGGAGAGAGGCCAGTAGTCTCTATCTTCGTCTTCTAAGATATTGGTTCTCACAAGGCGTGCACACAGCACAGGTAAACTAATTGATAGCTTTAGGAGCTGGAGTTTCTCCTGAAGACCGGTGTCCTCTCTGGATACACCCTGGTGTAGCGCAGAGAGTCAACGTTCAGAGATTCTGTTTCCTCTTTCAGAATGGAGAAAAACATTTACAAGTAGTCCTTGACTTGCAGCGTGTTTCATCCTGACAAATCGGTCCAAGAAGCACATTGTTTGAAAGTACTATATCATTTTAAAGTCCACCAGTCATGTACAAAGATTCCATTTATCCTCATTCTCACCAATTCGTTTATATTGCCTACCCTTTTTATTAAATGGTAGCCATCCCAGTAAAGTGTGAAATTGTATCTCATTGGAGGTTGGATTTGCACCTCTCTATTGACTACTAAGGGCATTCTGGTAGTGCAGTAATTAAGTCCAAAACTGCTAATGGGCAGGTGGGTGATTTGAACCTACCACCGAATTCTTGGGAGAAAGACGTGGCAGTCTGCTTCTCTGGCAGCCATATGGAGCAGTTTACTCTGTCCTACGGAGACACTTGTCTGTCAGTTTGTTGTGCTGTGGTGACTTGCGTGTCGCTGTGATGCTGAAAGCGATGTCACGGGTATTTCATATGCCAGAAGGGTCCCCTAAAGTGAATGGGGTTCCGTGGCACTTCTAGAACAGACTATAAAGAAGGAATAGGCTGTCCACTTCTGAGGAATTGCCACATAAAACCTTATGGACAGAATTGAAACATTTTCCATTTTTTTTAATTCGTCATGAAAAGAAGCAAAACACTGTCAGAGATAATGGCAGAAGATGAGCGCCCCAGTCGGAGAGCATGAACACGTGGTTGCAGAAGAACTTTAGAATCAAAGTGGAATCAGCCATAATGAAGCAATGGAGTAAAGACTACAGGAGTAAAGCCTTTAGGACTTTCATTTGCTGATGGGACCTGTGTTAGTCTGGGAAGATTAGAGAAACAAAAATTCATAGACATTCATATGTGTGTAGAAGAACAAGTGAGTATTGAGAAAACATCCCAGTCCAGTCCAGAGCAAGTCCATAAGTCCTATATGACCCCATATGTTGATAATAGTCCACAAATTCTTCTTCAGATTCATGTAGGCATGCAATGACGCTGAATGCAGGAAGATCACAGGCCAGTGGGTGAAAGTCCTGTAGATCCAGTGGCATTGTAAGCATTTCAGCACAGGCAGGGGTCTCCACGTGGTCCCTCCAGCTCAGGGCACTAGCATAGCTCCATGTGTCTTGTCCGCTGCAATATCTCCCAGGCAGTGAGCATGTGTCCTGCTTCCAGTGAGCTAGTTATCTCCTTAGCGCCTCCAAATGAGGTCATCAAGCTGTGACCCGATTGACAGGCTGAACTCCACCCCATTCACTCATAAGTCTCAAATTGACAACAGATTATGTAACTACCACAGGGTCCAACTAAACGTGAGGAGAAATCACTGTAAATTAGTAATGAATAAATAGAACTTAGAATGTATGAATCTAGAAAAATTGGAAGTCATAAAAATTGAATTGTATGTATAAAATTGATATTCTAAGCTTTAGTGAGCAGAAGTGGACTAATAATGGTTGTTTTGAATCAGAAAATCATATGGTTTACTGTGCTGGGAGTAGCAGAATCAAGAGAAACAGTCTTGCATGAAATGTCAGAAAGGACACTTCAGGATCTAAAATGAAGTACAGTGTTGTATGTGATAGGACTCTTTCTATTCAAATTCAAGGAAATTCAGCCAATACAATCATTACTAAAAATTATACACCAAACACCAAAGCTAGTGATGCAGAAATTGAAGAATTCTGCCTATAGCTTTAGTCTGAAATCGATCAAACATGCATTCAAGCTGCATTGATAATTATTGGCGATTGGAAAGCAGAAGTGGGAAACAAAGAGGAAGAAACAGTAGCTGGATAATCTGGCCTTTGCAATAGAAAGGAAACTAGTGATCAATAGAAAACAATAGAAGTTTTCAAGACCAGTAACTACTTCACGGAAATTATGTTTTTCAATAATGCAAACAGTGACTATGCACATGAACTTCACTCCCTAGAATACAAGAAATCAAATTGGCTACACCTGTGGGAAGAGACTCCAGGGAAGCTCAGGATCAACAGCTAACATGAGACCAGAAACTGACTGCAAAACAGACCATCAATTGCTCATGTGCAAGTTCAGGTTGAAGCTGAAGAAAATGAAAGCAAGTCCACGGAGCCAAAATACAACCTGGGGTCTACCCTCCTGAATTTCAATAAGTAATTACAGAAGGCTTAATGACCTGGGCATTAGCGTAACATCAAAAACATCATACCCAAAGAAAGCAGAAAGTCATTAAAAAGACAGGAAAGAAAGGAAATATCAAAGTGAATATCAGAAGAGACTCCGAAACCAGCTCTTCCTTGTCGAGAGGCTGGAGCACATGGAAGAAATGATGACCTGAAAGAGCTGGACGGAAACGTCCACGGGCAGCTCTAGAACACAAGGTAGAACGTTACAATGAAATGTGAAGAGAACTAGCGTCTGAAAACCAAAAGGGAAGAACACACAAAGCCTGCATTTGTGAGGTCTTCCCTTCGTCAACTGGCTGGCGTTCTTCCAGGTACGAAGCGCCAACCATCAGGCACGTTCTTGGTATTTATTTTCCTTCCCAGGATCTGCTTTGAGAAAATGTTCCCCATATCGATTGCCATTGAACACAAATCCACCATACGCTGGTACTAATGCCTACGATATTGATCGCTATGTGCTCCATTTCATTATTGATGTCTTCCAGTATTCCTAGATGCATACTTTGTCATACATTCCGTGCTCGGATTATTAATGGGTTTTTCAGCTGTTTCGTCTTATCTTTAGTAGTGCCTCATCAGCAAGTGGAAATCATAATAAATACTCTATCCCTATCATTAAGTTCAGCTCCACTCCGAGGAAGCAGCCCTGACTCAACAGTATTTTGAGTGTCCTCTGATCTGCGGGGTTTATCGTCTGGCACTATATCAGACATTGTTCCACGGGGTATTGTTTGCTTCATTTCATTTTCAGATTGGTCTTTGTTTTTGTGAAGCCACACAACAATTATTTTAAAAATTGAGTGTGTATCCTGAAATCCTGCTGAACTTGTTTCCTAGTTCTAGCGCATTTGTTTGTGGAGTGGATTATCTATATGCGAGCACATAGAGGTTCTTTAACTTTTTCCTTTACCATCAGAATGCATGTTATTTCACATATTCTTGCTGAATTATCCTGTCTAGAGCACCCATGCTTATCTTATTTCTGATCATAGGGGAAACTCATCAATCTTTGGCCATTAAGTATGATGTTAGAGGTTGCTGTTCATAGATACCCTTTATCAGGTTAAGAAAATTCCATTTTATTCCTGGTTTGTTGAGTGGTTTTTATCATGAAAAGTGTTAAACTTGCCAGTTGGCTTTCTCAATTCTATGGAGATGACTGTATGAATTTTGGCATTTTGTTTTGTTTTAAAGATTATATCAATTGATTTTTAGATAGTAGACACACCTTACATTCTGGAGATTAATCTCATTATAGTGTATGGTAGGGGCTTCATAAAGTTTGTGGGAAAATGGAATGAAAAGATAATGAAATTTTATATTTTCATTGTGAATTGAATGGAAGTTTACAGAGTATATCATCAGTTTTTTATTCAACAATTCATAAACATTTACCTCATTGACTACAACCCCACAGTGAATGTGGTAGTTACAGAATTTCATGTCAAGTTGAAGATATGAAAGTGTAGGGTGGAGTCAGTCTGCCAGTCATGTCAGAGCCTGATGGTACCTCTTAGTGGGCATGACCTTATTATCATCAGGAGGGTCCTGGGAACCTCCCTCCCTGCTTTCACCTCCCTGCTGGTGAGACACTCTGAGACCTGCCACAGCTCTAGAGATGCATCCACTGCCATTGGATTCACAAGACTTTGCACCTACTGGCCCGTGATATTCCTACATTCTGAACTATTGCATGTGGCTGCATGAGTCTGGACAGGGACTTACAGACTAGTATAGGACTTAGGACTTGAGTGGAACTGGACTGGGATGTTTTCTTGATATATTACTATTTCTTGATATAAAGCTCTTTCTTACACCTCTATTAGTGTCACTGGACTTGTTTCTCTAGTCAACCCAGCCTAACACAATGTTCTATCACTGATTCTACTTTCTCCCTATGTTTCTTGTTTCTCTTTTCTTTCTTCCCAACCCTTCTGAACTTTATTTTTGAGTAAATGCTGACCTTTTGATCTCAAATGCTAACTATCCTGAGATGTGTGTCCCTCACAAGTGTTATTGTTCCCTTCATAGAGCATTCTATTGTTTGTCTGAAATTTGAGCCATTGGGGTGAATTCATTTAGAAACTTGAAACTTGAAGGATGACTAAAGAGCAAATGTTCAGGGCATACACTAGTCTCTCTCCTACCAGTAAGCCAGGTCTCTTTTATAATTTTGAGTGTTGCTCCCCATTTTCCTTCTACTCCATTCAGGAGTTCCTAATATGACCCCTTTCAGAAAAGTTGGCAGTGGGAGCCAGGCACCAGCTAGTTTTTCTTGTTTCAGGGTTGTAGAGACTGATTTTCGTGTATAGTCACCTTTTGTGTTGTTAATAAAAGGTATTTGGTATGAACAAGTCATTGGTCTTGCAAAAGTCTATCATGAGATGTACAGCTTCCTTTCTATCACCAAGGCGATATTTTCTAACTACTGTTCCTTTCTCTCCTCCCAACATTTGCATTCTCATTGCCAATAATCATCAATGCATTTTGATTGCATGTTTGGTTTCACAATGAGGATTTTGGTAGAGTTCTTCAATTTCTGCATTTCAGCTTTGGTGGTTAGTGCATAAATTTGAATAATAGCTGTATTGATCAGATTTTCTGGTATGTAAATAGGCATTATCTTATCACAGACAGCATTGTACTTCAAGATAGATCTTGAAATGTTCGTTTTGGTGACAAATGCATATTACATGCTACATATTATGCTACAGCCATGGCTAAATTTGCGGAAAAGGTAAATATTCTGTACAAATATCTTCTGTCAAACATACATATGTTGAACATATATATTTAATATGTAATGTGTGATGTGTAACATGTAACATAATGTGTAATATGCAATATGTAATGCACAGCATATTACACCATGTATTATATATATTAAAATGTAATGTGCAACATGCTACTTGTTACATACATGCTACAGATTAGATATTATATATATTTGATAGAGGCTATATCCACCACTTGTTTGTCAATTTGTTGCACTGTGGTGGCTTGTATGTTCCTGTGAAGCTATGTATGTCACTGTATGGGAGAAAAATTATGAAAGTTTCTTAGACACAGCCAAACACCTTGAAGGAATAAATCACTGGGCGTGGAACTCAGGACCATAGTTTCAGGGAATGCTGAGGTCAATTTATATAAAACAGTTCACAAAGACAATGTTCTATATCCTGTTTTAAAGGGCAGCTTTAGAAAACAAAGTAAAATACTATAATAAAATACGCAAAGACCTAGAGTTGGAAAACCAAAAAGGAAGAACACATTCAGCATCTTTTTTAAAAACCATTGTATTGACACATAATTCACATATTACACAATTCAATAATTCAATCATATCAAGAAGAACATTTTCTTCTTTCTTATACTTGTTCTTATTAGCTCCTCATTTAACCCAACCTTCCCTGCCATGTCCCCAAGAAATCATTAATTCAATTACTGTCTCTATAGATTTACCTATCCTGAATTTCATACAAAAAATCATACCAAAATATTAAAAACTACAGTTATTACAAAGTAAAGCAGAAAAAATAAATAAAACAGAAATCAGAAAAATATTAAAAATTAGAACAGACTTAAAATGGATCAAAAGGGAGATCAAACGATAAGAGGTTAAATTTTAACCAAATCCCATCTGCAATAATCCACTTTCCAATGCATTCTGCATGATATGATAGCAAGGCTGGTCATATCTCTGGGCTATAGTCAGAAAGGATTCACCAGTGGCTCAATCCCCATTTTATATACATATTTCAATGGAAACAGCTTTTACATGGGTCAAAAGAGCGATTAAGTGATACAATATTACACTTTAATATAACTATGCCATTATCAAGACTATCCATACCCCTTGACTGTGGTCATCGGGGATGATCCACGTGTGGACACTGCAATAGGATTTGGGCCTTTCACTGTCATCCACAGCCTTCTGCCAGCCAGGTGGTCACCAGCGAAGCTCAGATACCATTCCCTTTTTCAGATTTGGATTGTAGTATGTACAATCCTTAATTTTTTTCAAAGGTTTCGAGGACTGTGCATAATACAATCCAAATCTGAAAATAAATAAATAAAAAGGAAGATTTATTTTTTAGGTTCTCTTTTCCTTCCATGTAAATTGGTGATTAGCTTTCCTATCTTTTTAAAGAATGACGTTAGAATCTGGAGCCGGATTGGATTATATTTGTAGATGACTTTGGGTCGTATTGTCAGTTTCATAACCTTATCTTCTAGCCACGAGTAAAGCTGAACTTTCCAGTTGAGTAGATCTCCTTGGATTTCTTGTAGTAGTGCTTTATCGTTTTCTTCTAACACATTTATTCGAAGCCCTTCCACCTTTTCTTGTAAAGTAGAGGGGCAGCAAGCAAGGGGCAGGGCCTCAGCAAGATGGATTGAGATAATAGCTGCAGCAATGGGCTCCGGCGTCGGAACAATTGCGAGGGCAGTGCGGGACTGTTCACAGGGTTACTGTGGGTTCCAGCAGACTGGATGGAGCACGACAACATCTTGAAGTCCCTTGTCGCAATCCTTTTAATATGTGTAGTTAAGGTCATTACTGATGAGCTACGATTTCTGTCTGCCATTTGCTATTGTTTTCTATATACCGTATATACTCATATATAAGTCGAGTTTTTCAGCACAAGAAATGTGCTGGAAAAGTGGGGTTTGGCTTATACACGGATCAGTGGTACCCTAGCAAGGTGAAACATCTTGCTGCCCGCCCCCCCCCTCCCGCCCCACCCCGCGCCCAGGTAACAGGAGGAGCACCAGTTATCTCGCCGGTGATTGCCATTCCTCTGCTGTTTATTCAAAGTCCTGTTGACACTGCAGGGCTTTGAATATTTGTTTACTCCCATCTAACCAATCAGAGCCGCCCTATGACATGGACAGCTCCAATTCACAGAAGCACCCGTAGTGATTCACTTATGCGGGCAGCTGAACTGGTAAGGATGTGTCTGTGGCTCCGCCCTTTTCTCCGCTCTGGTCTCTGTGTTAATTCACATCCTGCATTTCCCACCCTAGGCTTATACTCGAGTCAATCAGTTTTTCTGGTTTCCCAGGTAATAACTAGGTACCTCAGCTTATACTCGGGTTGACTTATATTTGAGTATATACGGTATATTATAGTGTCTTTCCTCTAGTACTCCATGACAGCCTTCTTTTGTGTTGAGTAGATATTTTCTAGGGTATCAGTTAATTCTGGTATTTCATATTATTTTATTTTCTCTATCGTTTTCATATGCAATCTTCTGTATTATTAGTAGTAGTTGTCCTGAGGATTACAAGTAATATCTAAATTTAAAGCAATGTTGCTTGGAATAACACTCATTTGATTTCAATATTATATAAAAACATCACTTCAATATAGCTCTATTGTGCCTCTCTTTTGTGTTATTCCAATATAAATGTCATCATTACAAGCCCATAAACACAGTTTTATAATGATGTCTTATGTAATTTTTAAAAGTCAGAAAAGAGAAGTTATTTTGAATTTTTACTGCTTATCACAGGGACATATGTATTTACTTTACCTGGTGCTCTTTATTTCTACACATAGTTTTGTGTTACCATCTAACACCCTTCATTTCAGCCTGAAAAGCACCTTTTAGTATTTAGTATGGCAGGTCTGCTAGCAACGCATGTTCTGATTGTTTACCTGAGGATGTCTTAACTTATCCTTTGTGTGTGTGTGTGTGTGTGTGTGTGTGTGTGTGTGTATTGAATTCTTGGTTGACAGTTTCTCTCTTTCAGTGCTTTATCTTTCCATTACTTCTGACCTCCCTGGATTCTGATGAGTAGTAAAATGCTATGACTGAGGAGCCCTGGTACATGCTTAGTCATTTTTTCTTGTTGTGACCAAGATCATCTCTTTTTCTTTGATGCATGACCATTGCAGTGTGATATATCTAGGTTGTGGATCTCCTTGACTCTACATGACTTGAAGTTCATTAAGTTTCTTGGTGAATGTTTTCATGAAATGTGGGGCGTGTCTACATATTATTTCTTTAAACACTTTGTGGACCCCGCTTCTCCTCTCTCTTCTGAGAAGTCCCGTGATGTGTATCAGCAGTGCCTCATGGTGTCTCATGGCTCTTAAGTCTCTGTCTGTGTAGGTTTGTTTTTACACTTTAGTTTATTACCCTGGAAAATCTCACTTTGTTAAGTTTGCTCTGTCTCTCTTCTGCCAATTTAAACTCTTTCACTTTATTTTCTTTTTCAACTCCAGAATTTCTATTTATCATTTAAACCTAAAATTTTCTTTCTCTTTGCAGTCTTTGAGATATCACAATCAAACATTTCTTTGATTCTTTAAGAGATGTCTTTTTGCCTTTTGTACATTTTTTAATACCCATTGCCATCAAATCAGTTTCAACTCATGTAGGAAGTCTGAAGCTGTAAATCTTTACCAGAGCTGATAGCCTCAGATTTTTCCTAAGGAGGGATAGTGGGTGTGAATCAATGCCCTTGGGGTTATCAATCCATTGCTCCCCCAATAATTCCACCAGAGATCTATATTTATAATAACTTATTTGAAATAGTTATCTGATAAGCCCAACATGCTTTTCTTCTTGACAACTTTTTCTGTTTTATTTTACATGTCTTCTAATTTTTTTCCCAATGTGAACAGTTTAGACAACATAATGTGGCATCTCTGGAAATC
The DNA here is from genome assembly GCF_050624435.1 of Tenrec ecaudatus. NCBI lineage: Eukaryota > Metazoa > Chordata > Mammalia > Afrosoricida > Tenrecidae > Tenrec > Tenrec ecaudatus. Next base: position 102,051,084 of record NC_134537.1, read on the forward strand.
AATTCTTCAACTCCTAAGTATTTATTTTTATTAATATCTTTTCTGTTTATTTAGTAAACCAATTTTATGAAGCCTGTATCCACTGTATTGTGCAGCCATTGATGTTTCTGCTCACTGATCTCAGTGATACACTAATGGCTGGTCACAGAATTCCTTAAACACTTTGAAACATAAGTCTTTATCCTTTCTTAAAGAACATTTCTTGCTTGTAGGGACAGGAATTCCCTCTAAAAGTAGTTCACAACTCTGACATAGTCTTAAATTTCTCCCTGTTCGGGGCTCAATGTCATCCAGAGGGAGGCAGATTGGTATCCCCTAAATCTTTCTTAGACTTGTGGATAACCCTGAACATGCACATGACCTTCTGGATCCCCAGCTTTTGAAACCATCATCTAAATACCTCATTCCCTAAATTTTCTTCTAAAGTTTGTGTTCATTCTTGTATCTCCTCCAACTGGCATTGCGTCTTCAAGCAGCTATGGGAAACAGCTGCCCCTGAGTGCTTTTGTGTGTTTGATTGGTTATGAGATGTTCTGGGAAAAGGACTTTCTCCAAAGAGAGCTCGGAGTTGGGTCAAATAACAGGTGGGCTCTGGGAATGGAGGTTTCTAGCGAGTTGACAAGTGAAGTAGCCACGACGCTCGGAGGACAGGATTGTTGGAGGGGTCTTACACCTCACCTTCCCTCTCAAGTTCTGGGGAAGCTGTCATTTAAAGTTAGCACAAGGCTGGGTGTGCTGAGAATAGGTCAAATTACAACTTCATAGTCCTCGTCTTTCTCACCAAGGTTATCAGTATTTCTTAAGTAAATATTTATCATATTATTATAAACCTTTGATTATTTTCCAAAGTTCTATAAAAGTTAGTTTTGACAATTTTTGCCAGGTCACCTGCCCCCACCACCCCCAAGGATCAATTTATAAAAATTTTTATTTCATCATTCTAGCTGACAGGTATTGAAAGACATTAATATATAATTACTGGGGAAAGGAAAGAAAACTTGTGTCACTTTTCCAACTTAATGACCATTGCTATCATTACAAGGAGCCCTGGTTACCTGCTGGGCTGCCAGCCTCTCTGAGGTAGGTGCATGAGGCTTTCTGCTCACATAACGGTTTAAAGCCTTGGAAACCGACCGAGGACATTCTACTGTATCTTATAGACTTGATAACCATGAGGCCCCCCGGCCCCCACGCCCGCATTTGGCTGTCATCCTGTGGTTTTACTTTTTTTCTCTCACCCCTTTGTAGTACTGAATCGCTTGGTAGAATTTCTGGTATCAAATTTGTATGCACAATTTATGAATGGTTTCCATTCTCTTTTGCTGGTGACAGAAAAGCAGGAGGACTCAGAGATAACCGAGTCACTGGGAGCAGGGATGAAGCTAGATGGTATTCTCTGGTCTCTCTGTTTTCTGTGTGTGGCTTCTCATGTCTCGCTTGTACTATATTTTGAATGGCCCTGCTGTGCAGTTTTAAAAATCGAGCCTTCTTAAATTGTTGCTATTATTTAAGGTATAATTTATAAAGTTTTGTGATCCCCAGTATATTGGTTATGTGAAAAAACAGTTATTTTTAGAGAATATATAAACCTGTGCAAAATATTTTTTATTTTAACTCTGAGACATATTTTATTTGGCGGAGAAGGAAGGGAACATTTCTTTTCATCAACAACATAAGAGAGCAGCAAAAGAGCATGAAGAGTGGGGGCCTGCGCTCTGCTCCACTGGTTCGAGAGGCGGTTTGCTCTGGAAAGTGATTCAGAGCAAAGAAGCCGAGCTGATGGAGATGGATATTGTTTCTGTGACATTGGTAGGTTTTGACCTATAATAACAACAGTGGGCTATTCAACTGGGGACAACTCTTGATCTTAGGAGAGAGAAAAGTACTTGTAGCAAAGGTGACATTCCTGGAAATGTGGTGCCAACTCCGTCAATCATTTAGGTCATTTTCCTCAAGGAACTTCAGGAAGAAGCCAGCAGGTATCTTCTTGCTCCTAAGGGGAACATTTTGTTGTTGTTGTCCTGTACCCTCCAGCATGGCCAAGGAGCATGGTCACGTACCCTCACTCATGGCCAAGGAGCCCAAGTGGCACAGTGGTGAAGTGCTGGCTCCTGACTAGAAGGTTGGTGGTTTGAGCCTACCGACTGTCCCCAGGTAGACAGGTGTGACCGTCAGCTTCTGTGCAACCTGCAGCCTGGGACCCCACGGTGGTGGCCTACTCTGTCTCACAGGACCACTAGGTTCTGGAATGCACTAGATTCTAATACATTAGCTGTTATGGACAGAGAAGGATCTAAATTGAGTCAAGTGGAGTCAATTTCAGAATCAGAGTTTTAAAATGTGGACACTTTCCAGTTATCTCAAAGCTTGTTAATTCCTTTGTTGCACAGAACAAAAGCATCACGACAGACCCTTGTGTGTCCATGTATGTGTGTTTTGCCAGAGCTGATCCTGACTTACAAGACAGAAATTGATCCTTAGGGCTTCTGAGACAGAATAGCTATGTGGGAGCAGAGAATCTCATCTTTTTGCTGCTGGTAGATTCAAACTACTGAACTTGTGGTCAGCAGCCCAACACTTAATCCACTAAACCACCAAGGCCTCCTCTGTTGTGTACAACCAAACACCAAGGCATATTGCCAACAAGTACATTCTAACTCGTAGCAATACTATATAGGGTCTCTGAGACGGTACATTTCTATGGGAGCGGACTGTCTTGTCTTTCTCCTGTGGAGTTGCTGGTGGATTTTAAATGTCAAAATTGTGATTAGCAGCTTTTACCTACAAAAAACAAACAAACGATCAATGGCAAATCATTTCCATTGAGTAGATGCTGATTCAAAGTGACCCTGTAGGACAGGGTGGAATTGCCCCTACAAGTTCACAAGACTGTAGCTCTTTATGGGAGGAGAGAGCCCCATCTTTCTCCAAATGGGCGGCTAGTAGTTTTGAACAAGCTACCTTGCAGCAAGCAACCCAATGGCTAACCACTACACCAGCAGCTGAAGAGAAACTCATTGGCTGGAGGTGGTTCCAACTTATAGCTTATATAAAGGACAGAGTAGGCAGTTCTGCTCCATAGATTTCCAAAGTTTGCCAGAAAATGGAATTAAAAGAATAGAACATTTCCATGAACTTTTGGAAGGTTCTACATATTATTTCATTAGAGACTCACAAATTTGCCTTGCCACAAAATACCATTGATTTAAGGATTGAATTTTGTACTCTCCAAAAATGTGTTGTGAATTCTAACCTCTATACATCAGGTAGGAGCCCTGGTGGTGTCGTGGTGATGCATTGGGCTGTGATCCTCATGGTCCACAGTTCAAAACCACCAGCAGCTCCACAGAAGAAAAACTGGGCACTCTACTCCCTTACAGTTATAGTCTTAGAAACGTACAGTCTCAGAAACCCATAAGGAGGTCACTGTGCATCCACATTGACTCAATAGCAGTGAGTTTGGCTTATTTTATTCATCTTTTATACCTCAGGCAGTCATCCCATTTGTTAATAGGGTTCCTTTGTTAGGCGAATGAGAAAATAGGAGTCCAAAAGAGTCTAGGAATTCCCCCAAAGTAAACAGAAAGAGCCTTCCCCTAGACCGGGTGCCCTGAATTTGAACTTCTAGTCTCCCGTGAAAAAATCAAGTTTTGTTTATTAAAACCACCCATGTGTGTTATTTCTGTTAAAAGAGCACTAGATAACTGAAGCCACCGGTATCTATTAAGGTGGGTATAATTGGAAAGGCAAAAAAATTCAAAACAAAACCTAGTGCTTTTAAACTGTCTGCTTCTCCTGCCGTTGCCCTCCCGTCTTATCCTGATTTCCTACTTTCTTTCATAGCGTTAACACATAATGGACAGAGACTGAAAAGAGGCAAATGCATTAAACACACTAGACAATAATGGATCGAATACACTAAACTGGTGAATACACTTGTAGTTATTTGCATTAAATACAAACTAGGTAGTGTTTGGGGTAATATATGAGGGATAATAAGTATTTTTCACGAGAGGCTTATTATCACAAGGCTGTTTTGTATATCAGATTTTTTGTTTCTTATTGTCACATGTGTTAAATCTCTAGGAATAACAGTAGAAAAATCATGTTAGTCATGTAGGTCTTTCTGTCTGCTTTCTGTCCATTACCTCATCGAAACTTAAAACCTGTGATGTTAGAAAAGGCAGCCTTTACTCCAGCAGTACCTCCAAATACCTCTAAGTTCCCACAACTGCACGGTCATAGCCAGACTCGGCCCCACCTCTTCAGACCCATGACTCTTTCCACAACATGGCTCTCTTGGTTGAAAAACGAGTGTGATTCAAGTCAATCATCTTCTAGCCTTAGAGAAGCTGCTAAAAATATTTGGTGGGAAAGGCATTGAAAAGAATGACTTCCTACATCATCTGTGGTTTCCTTCCCGATGGGAAACCTTCCTAGATGGTCCCGCTTCTCTTGAGATCCTCCACCGGCTCCTCCTCTACTTCCTACTTATGTGTCATCTGGTCAGCTCTTTTCTCCTTAACCTTCTTTCCAGAAGGGGAGATGTCTCCTAAGACTTTCGTCCCCTTTAAGAATTTAAATGTCCCTCTGGCCTCCCAATCCCCCTTAAGTTCAGTCTTAAAGGAGCTCCTCCTTGCAATTCCATTCAGATGCCCGTGGGTAGAGGGAGACCCTCCAGTGGAGCTCTGCTCTGGGACCCAGGAATTCCACCATCCATGTCCGGTGACTTTGCAGGAAAAGCTTAGTCTGATTGCCTCTTCAGTTCAGGGACAAGTCATCATCTGTCAGCCCTGAGAGGGAATTTCAACAATTTGTAGCTTTTCCATATCTGACCTTTGAATTCTGAAGTCGTTGTTACCCTTAATGCAAAGATGTGCTAGCCCTTTCCTAAAGGCTTTCGTAAAGAAAAGGGTGCTGTTTGAATATTCTTGGTGATTGGGGAAAGCATGGTTGTTCCCCTACAGCCCCTATTTTTCTCTGCCTCATTCAATGTCGCCTTAAAGTGAATGTTAGCCCATTCATTTCTATTTTGCCTGAGGTCTGGGACACCAAACAGTGATGCAGGAATCTCAGAGGCTGGTGGGTGCAGAGTCACCTGAATCTAAGGTTGGTGGAAACCTGGCAGGGAGCCAGCAGCCCTCAGGGATGGGAGGCACACATAAAACAGTCCCTGGAGACAGAGTCCGAGCAAGCAAGAAGGTAAAGTGTGTGTGTGTGTGTGTGTGTGTGTGTGTGTGTGTGTGTGTGTGTGAGAGAGAGAGAGAGAGAGAGAGAGAGAGAGAGAGAGAGAGAGAGAGAGAGAGAGAGGGAGAGAGAGAGAGATTATGATGTTATGGATTTTTTTCTGATAAGAAGGCCATATTCTAAGTTGACATCTATCAGGCTGTGACTTGATTGACTGTCAGGGGAGCCAGTGCCTAACAAATAACTATGGGTCCAGTAGGCATAATTGTCCGGCTATAATATGTAAAGATTACAGTAAAGTCATAGAGGGTGAAAGAGATAGGATAGAGAGTAAAATAAAAGCGTCAGACACACTTCATGGTAGCATGCTCACCTCAGCCCCTCTTCCTGGGCCACATGCAGGGGCAGGAGAGAGAGGGAGCGGGGAAGTAGGAGAGGAGGGAGAGAGAAGGAGGGGAGCCTGGAAGAGCGAGAGCTTTATTTCTAGCCAAGGCTCATATATGCTTGGGGGTGTGCAAGCCCCTGATTACAGGTAAGGACATATGTCACACGAAGGGGTAGTACCATAGGCTATACAGCAATGGGAGGGGAATGACCTAGGGGGTATACATGCAATAGGAAGAGGAAGGATTAGGGGTACACTTGTGACAAGATGGGAAGATCCTAGATTCAGGATGGCAGCTTAACCTTGGTTGTCACTGAGCTGGTTTGACCTGCTCTGAGCTCTCCAGAGAAACAATCCACTGTCCTTAACAGCAGGGAGTAAGCCCCACCTAGAGTGGGACAGACAATAGGGTCTGCTTGCTCTGGATGGCTGATGCCTTTGTGGAGATAACAGTGTGCTACAATCATTTACTGTGTGTTGCAAGCAGTGTCTAGGTCTGACACATATTTCGGGAACACAAGCTGGGGAAAAGCCTTTTTATATGCCACAAATTGCAGTTTGGACTTCACCCCTACACTTTCATAATAATTCAAATTAACATAAAATCATCCAGAGACCCCAAATTAAATCATCTAACTACCACAATGCCTCTTATCAATGGTAGAATATCGTGAAACATGTGCTTTTGATTACAGTAGTAGTCGAGGTATTTTTGGATCTTAGGTCTGGGAGCCTATCCGGAGAACTCATCGTGGGGTGGACGAGGCAGCATGGGATTCTGAAATGATGAACTTGTTCAAGACCTACTCAGCTGGACACTTAATTTATCTGCTACGAAAGAAGAACACGAACCAGAGGATCACCCAAACCTGTGGCACTCCCACTTTCTCTCAAGGGTTCTGAAAGGAGAGAGGTCATTCTTCCTCATGAATCAGAAAGCAAGGCTAGAGAAGGAGCCTGGAGTGTGCGTGGCTGGCAAGCACGTGAAGCTTGGACCGTGCTAGTTGAGACAACTGAGAACTCGGAAATCTCTCTTTGCAACCCAGGGTCTCAGTTTCCTTCAGTGTCTTTTTCTTTTCTCCAGTCTCGCTCCCTGCGGGCTCTTGGCACTAAGTGTCACCCCTGGAAATATGGGTCTTGGGGCTTTCATTAGAAGATAACTTTAATGAAGATTTTAATAAATCAAGATAGCATGTTTACCTTTCACTTGGATTTCGGCAGTCCCCAGATCATGGTTAACCAAAAGGTCCCTTTCTTAAACCAAAGTCCCTTTCTTATTTTAGTTGAATTCATATGTAACGCAGAATAGACAGCATGGTTCATATCTAAAGTTAGTTAATGAAGTGTTTCTCTTAGTATAGAGCATATATTATTCCTTTCTAGGTATATAAAACATTAAAGTAACACTTCTAGACACTAGAACATCTGTAACATAATAAAATAGTAATAATAATGCCCATTTGTTACCACATATCATTGTATACACATTGACTTTTTAATCTGATAGACTTTGCAAAGGTTGGTTTATAACTACGAATTGCTCACAATTCAAAGTCTGTATCCCAGGTACATATAAGTGGAGATTTATTTTAAAAGGAAATAATCTGAACCTGAAGGAATTGTTCTTCAGAAGCTAGGTCTCAATCACAATGGCTAAGCATGATGTTTTGAAAGAAAAATCTTGGCTCATCATAAATAATGTTGACATTGACTCCAGCACAGTAGGTGTGTTTAAGGCTCTAACTACCTATCTAGCTTATTCCAGAGACCTGCCCGAGGTGAGTTCAAGAAGTATGTGCACGCAGGGACAACATTGTCATTACTGCGATTCTCACCCTTTTTGAAGTTAATAATATCCATTGCTCTACAGCCCAGCACCTCATAGCCTCGTCTTTCTTCTTTATCCTCCTGCTATTTCTCTCAGTCCACCGAACCTGTCTGACCCTCATTCTGGGTGCAGAGGGCGTTTGGTGATGCTGCCACTGGCTCCTGTCACTCCTTGTCACCTCCAATCACCCTCATCCCCCCCTCCCTCCACAGTCCATTAACAACAGCCATCAGAAGTCTGGGTGGTTACCTACAGCCCCTGACCCTTGGCCTCAACTATCATGTAGCAAGAGAGTGATTCTTGATGAAAAAGAATGAGCAAACCTTAGCCTCTCTCAGCAGCCTGTCACCTTCTGAGGAGATGAACAGGTAGAAAAGTCTGAGTCTCTCTCTCTCTCTCTCTCTAGAGAGAGAGAGAGAGAGAGAGAGTATATATATATATACACACACACACACAGATACATATATACATATACACATGCACACACATACATATATACATATACACATGCACACACACATACACATATATATACATATACACACGCACACACACATATATTTAAGTTAATTCTGCAGACTGCTGTGTTGGTGACATTTCGCTCAAACTGCAATAACTAACCTGTCACAGCCCTACAAATGCTGACAATACAGCACCATGTGGGGTTGACTTAATAAACCTCATTTACATTCATTTTGATTCACTCAGGCGTTGAAAAACATTTCACAGGAAAAACTAGGAACCTCTCCAAGACGACATGATGTTTGCTGATATGATATGAACAGACTTAATAGGCAGCATATATGAAAACATGCATTTCTTAGGTTATTAGCAGACTCGCTACCTTTTTTTTAAAGCATTTAAAATTATTCCTTTGAATATTGGTCTCCTAAGCTGTGAAATGTGTCAACATTTACTGAGTTTTTCTGTTGAGCAGATAAGAACATATTTAACCCTCTCTCTCGAGTCATGAACTTGGGCAGATTCTTAACCTCTCTCCACCTTAGCTATTTTATTTCCTTATTGGGCTTCTAAGAATCCTTGTTGACCTAACTATTCATCAGTTGGCATCCCTGAATAATGGAAATGGTTAGCACACTAAGCTGCTCCCTGAACGAATGAAGGTTCAAATCCATCAGAGGGACACTGGAAGAAAGGTCTAGAAATCTATTTCTGAAAAATCAGCCATTAAAACCCTTGCCAGAAACAGTGGAAACTGGTTTGGGCTTTACTAGTGAATCCATACTGCAACGGTGCTGCATTACAAACATTCCCCAAACACAACGACTCACAACTACAAGCACTCACCTGTCATTTGTGGATCTAGTGAGCACTGTGGTTCTACTGGTGGTAGAGAGGCCCTTGCCTTTGGCTTTAGCCTATGCATTGGATTTTGGTCTGCTCCACATGTTTCCCCATTCTCCTTGCATCAGCAGCTCTGTAGGGCCTGTTATTCTAAAGGTAAGTGGCAGTCTAAATCATAGTCTAAAACCCACTGCCTTGAAGTCAATTCCAAGTCATTGTGATTCCATACAGGTTTCTATGGCTGTAATCTTTGTGGGACAGATAATGTTATCCCTCTCCAGTGGAGCAGTTGGTGAGTTTGAACCGCAGACCTTTCAGTTAGCAATCCAAAAGTTCCCCACCAGGCACTCAAGTAGCAAGTATGAAGTATCCATATATGTCATTTTTTTCTTTACATTTCATTGGCCTGAATACATCAAACAACCAAGGCTGGAGTCCATGAAGGTGAGGATGTATTCTCCCACTCTCCTGGGAAGCACTTCATGGTTATAAGAAATGCAGAAGGAGGAAAGGGTTGAGAATATCTACCCCATCACACTGAAAGATTTTGTAAACAGAAAGAATGTATTTGCGTGCTCCACGTGCTAAATGCTAAGCAGATGTTTGGTCTTGCATGACAGCTCAACAAAGAGGTGCTTTCTCCCAGTACGGTTATCCTCGGGTCACCTGACGTCTGTCAGTAGAGCTATCAACCACTCAGAAGCCAGCCTTGAGACATTGTCATATGTGAAAGACATTGTCCTTCAGTTCCTTTATTTACTAAGTTGTATTACGGATTTGATGAAGAGATCATCCTTATTAACCTCTCCTTTCTCCATGTCTCTGCTCCTCCCTCGTGTCAAATTCGTCTCATCTTTGACATCTTACCTAGAGATAAAGCTTCACTGACTTCCCTTTATCTTCCTTCTCCAATTGTGGTTACCTGCCTGTCGCTCTGATGGAGGGAGCCCTGGTGGAGGAGTGCTTACCTGTCGGGCTGCGACCCACTTGGTCAGCAATGGGAAGCCAGCAGCAGCTCTGTGGCAGAAGGGCTGGGCTTTCTACTCCTGTAAACAATGACAGTGACAGTCTTGGAAACCCACAAGGGGTCGCTATGAGTCAGTATTGACTCAATGCAGGGAGTTTCAAAATGACCACAGACCAATATGAGAGCTCGGGAAATCCTCTGAAGCAGCATTCCTGATGTGAGCCATGAGCAGGCAGTACCCCCATTAGCTGGGGGGTGGGCACGCTGACTGGCCAAGGGAAACTGTACGGAGCACCAACATCAGCTGCTACCCACCCCCCCACCCCAATCAGGGGTGCTTTATAAATCCTCCTTGTCCTTAGATTTAGAAAAACTTTATCTACATTGTCTTGCCATTTGGAATGGTACAATTTTTCTAATTGAGCTTTAATGAACATACAGTATAATTCAATAGTTCATTCATATCAAAGATTGCACACTCATCGCCACAATCAACTTTGGAAGCTTTTCTTTCTCTTAGAGGCCACTGACGTTGAGTTCCCATTTCTCCTACCCCCTCTTTCCATGCCCTCCCACGTAATCATTAATCCGGCGGTGGGCTTCATATATCCACGCACACCAGTTTCCTTGTACAGATAAACAAAGGCAAACAACAAACAAGGATCCAGCGACAACGACCACAGAAAACAAAGAAAGACTGCAGTGTAAGAGAAAGCAGAGAATATAAGAATTTTAGAATTCGCATTGGGTCCAGGGAGATCAAATAGGCAAGGCGCTGCCTTCTAGCCTGAATGACTTTTTCCGTCTTTAGTTTTCACAAGCATATTCCACTAAACACAATCTCCCATTTTCCCAGTCTCTGTGCTATTTACTCTCCCTGAAATGTACTTCTTACTGAATCTTACAGCTCCTCATTTTTGACAGTCTAACCAAGACTGTCATTGTCCTCAGAAAGTTCAGAAATAGAAGGCATATCATCAAAGAAATAATAAAAGAGGCATTCTCAGAATGAAAGACATGTCTCTCCAGATGGTAAAAGCTTGCCAAATGCTTAACTATTATTGTTCTTAGGTGTCATTCAGTCTGTCCCTACCCAAAGAGCCCCTGTGTACAACAGAATAAAGCGCCACCAGGTCCTGTGTCATCCTCACAAATATTCCGATGCCTGAGCCCATTGTCACAGCCACTGTATCAATCCACTTTGACACAGCCACTGTGTAAATCCAAGTTGAGGGCCTTCCTTTTTTTCACGGTGGCTCCACTTTCCCAAGCATGGTTTCCTTCTCCAGGGACTGCTCCCTCCTGACAGCATGTGCAACATATTTGAGACAAGTCTTCCCATCCTTGCTTCTAAGGAGTCTTCTGGCTATACTTCCAAGATACATTTGCTTGTTCTTTTCTAGCTTCATAATTCAAATGCATAGATTCTTCTTCTGTCTACCTTACTCAATTCCCAACAGTCACATGCATAGGAGGCAATTGAAAATACCATGGCTTGGGTCAGGTCCACCTGAATCCTCAAAGTAACCTCCCTGTTTCCAACACTCTAAAGAGGTACTGTGCAGTAGATTTACCTAACACAACGCGTCCTTTTATCCCTTGACTGCTTCTTCCATGAGCATTGATTGTAGACCCAAGCAAGACGAAATCCTGGACAACTTGAATCTCTTCTCTATTTACCATGATTGGTCCAGTGGTGAGGATGTTGGTCTTCTTTACACTGAGTTGTCATACATACTGAAGACTGCAATTCACGATCTTTCTCATCAAGTGTTTCAAGTCCTCCTCATCTTCATCAGGCAAGATGTGTCATCCAGATTTCTTATGTTGTTAATAAGCCTTCCTCCAATCTATATGCCACATTCTTCTTCATATAATCTAGCTTTTCTGATGATTTGCACATCGTACATACAGATTGAATATGTACGATGAGAGGATACAACCCTGCCACACACCTTTCCTGGTGTTACACCTTGTTAAGTATTCCCTGGTTATGTTTTCACAACTGAACCATGTACAAGGAGCACAATGAAGTATTCTAGAATTCCCATTTTGCTCAAGGTTATCCAGAGTCTGTTAAATATTAGGAAACATCTTTCTACTACTTGTTGCCATCAGCCAAGATGCATTTGTCACCAGTAATGATACCCTGGTTCCACCTCCTCTTTGGAATCTGGCCTGAACCTCTGACAGCTCCCTGTAAATGTATTGCTGCAACCATTGTTGGATGATCTTCAGCAAAATTTTACTTGGATGTAATATCAATGATATTATTCTATATTTTGAGCATTCTGTTGGATCATCTTTTTTGGGATGGGTGCAAATATGCATCGCAGACAATCAGTTGGCCAAGTAGCTCTCTTCCAAATTTCCTGGCATAGGCAAGTGAATGCTCCCATCATTTTATCAGCTTGTTGAAACATTTCAATTGGTATTCCATAAATTCCTGGAGCCTAGATTTTTTTTACTCATATTTTCATGCAACTTGAATTTCTTCCTTCAGCACCTTATAGTTCTTCCTCATATACTATTTCCTGTGCACTTTTTCCATCTTCTTGTGATGCTTTCTGCATCCTTTATTATTTTGCCGCATAGAATCTTTCAGTATTGCAACTCCAGGCTTGAGTTTTTCTTTGGTTCTTTCCATTTAAAATATACTGAGAATGTTCTTCATTTTTCATTTTCTAACTCTGGGCTTTACACATTTCATTAAAATAATTTACTTTGTCTTGTCAAGCTGAACTTTGAAAATTTTTGTTCCGCTCTTTGACTTCATCATTTCTTCCATTTGCCATAGCTACTCGATGATTAAGAGCAAGTTTCCCGGTCTCTTCTGACTCCACTTTGATATTTCTTCTTTCTTATGTTTTTAGTGACCTTTGTTTTCTTTATGAATGATGTTCTTTCTTGCTTTCTTTCTTCTTTTTATTGTCCTCCCACAGCTCACCAGGTCTTCTGTAATCTGTGTTCAATGCATAAAATCTCTTTTCTTGAGATGTTATCAAACTTCAGGTGGGGTAGCCTGTATTTAGGCTCTCTTGGATTTGTTTTAATTGTCTTCAACTTTAACCTGAACTTAACTATGAGCAGTTGATGGTCGGTTCCACAGTCAGTCCCTGGCCATAGTTTCGCTTCTGATATTGACCTTCTCTATTGTTTCTTCCCTCAGACATGGTCAATTTGATTTCTATGTATTCTTTCTGGAAAAGTCCATGTGCACAGTTGTCGTTTGCGTTGTTGAAAGTATTTACTATCAACAACTTGCTGGTCTTGCAACATTCTGCCATGTGATCTTCAGCTTGGTTTCTATCACCAAGACCATCCTTTCCCACTACTGTTCCTATTTAGTGCCAACCCTTGCCTTCCGGTTACCAATAATTATCAATGTATCTTGATTGCATGTTTGTTCAATTTCCAACTGAAGTAGTTGGTAAAATTCTTCATCACTAACTTTCATAGTTGATGCATAAATTTGAATAATAGTTGTATTGAAGGTGTATATATGTGTATCTTCTCACAGACAGCATTTTACTTCAAGATAGAGTATGAAATACCCTTTTTGAGGATGACTGCAAGATGTCCTCTTGATTGTGCCGTTTCTGGCATGGTAAACCATATGATTTTCTGACACAAAGTAGCCAATATAAGTTTATTTCAACTCACTAACAGTTAGGATATTGGTCATTATGTGTACCGTTTCAGTTTTGAAGATTTTCCCGTTTGCGAGTCATACTTGGTACATCCCACGGTCTAATTATTAGTTGATGTTTGCAGCTGCTCCTTCTTATTTTAGTTGTGCCTCATGAGCCAAGGAAGACTGAAAAGCTTTTACTGCCAACTCTACTCTGAGAAGGCAGCTCCTCCTTATTCATATTTTGAGTGCTTTCTCCTCCTGCATTCCCTCAAGGGGCCCGTCCTCTGGCACCATCTCCTACAACGTCTGATTCCAGTCATTATGCCTTCAGTATCTCACAGTGTTTCTGTGCTCTCCTTAAGGTTTTGAGTGTCTAATTCTTTAAAAGTTGACAGCTTATTTCTTCTTTGTCGTCTATTCCTATCCTGGAAGCTTCACTGAAACCTGCTCACTTTGGGTGTCCCCCCTGGCATTTGAAATACCAGTGACAAAGCTTCCAGCATCCCAGCAAACCCAAACCATCGCAGTGTGACAAAATGATAGACAAGTGGTGGGTATTCTTAAGTTTAACCTAATAGTTGTGACATTTCAGAATGAAGAGAGGATCTAAGAGCTTCAGAGGAGTCACATACCATGGTTTCCAAATCAGTAATTAGGACTGACTAGAAAAATTCTTAATGTAAGAGGAAAATAATGTCCAACTCAAGTTAAATATCCAAACACAATGAATTAACTGTGAGCCACTCAAGTTCTAAAACCAAACAACTGAGCCAGCAAACAAGCAAGGACTCTAGCCCTCAGGAATCCCCTAGAAATATACAACCCACCCAAAGGATGTAATAAATCATACAGAGGGAGAAACATCATCTTAGAAATGGGATCCCACGCATAGAAACAAAAATAAGCCACACAATGATGTTGATGAGCTATCCAGTTAAGTGCTTGTCTGCTTATGTGGGAAAGGGAACTACAGGATTCAGGAGAACCTGAAGCCCTGGAGGTTCCTGAGAACCCACACAAAGCACAAAACAACTTAAATCCCTAGGAGTAATTTTCTGTATTTCTGTACTGTGTTCTACTTTTTAGGATACTTTCTCTAGTTCTAACTCTTTTAGTTTTTTAAGTATCTTGCCATTGATTTAAACTCTTTAATGTTTCCTTGTTAATCTTCACAAAAGTTATCTACTAGGGTGACTAATTTTTTAAAAATTTGGTTTGTAATTTTTTTCTATTTCATTATTATCAATATGTATAACTTCACTTTTATTGTCTCTCAGCTTCAAATCCACTTTTGATTACTCTGCTTGTGATATTGGGAGATTTCTTCCTTGCCAATTGGCACAGTGTTTAACGGTGTTAAAAAAGGATTCTGCAGAGACACTATAGAAGAAAAGGCTCCTCTTTCTGGTTGCAATGTACTTTTCTTTCTGCTGTCTCCATGGCACTCAGCTGTTGCCCAGGACATCTGCGGAAGCTCATGTCCAGTGAGATTTGATGACATCCAGAGCAGTTATTTTCATTGTGAATTCTGTGGGGGTTCTAGATGGCTTGCTGGTGGTGAGTTCAATAGCAAGTCCCATGGACAGCTTCCCCAAAAGTATTGTCAAAATAAATTCTAGTGGGTAGATTCTATCCCACCAGGTTTTGCCCACTGGCACCCTGATGTTTGTATTTTTTTTCTGTTTGCCAGTCTTGTCCTGAATTTCCTGAACTTGATGTCCACATAGCAACTCTGACTTGTATCATTTCAGAAAGTGTATTTCTTTTCAGTAGGTTGCAAACACAACCTCTTCAAGAATTTCTAAATCTCACATTTGTGATCTTAAAGATGCTGAGCTGTTCATAGTGTCTGTGTTAGTCCGGGGTGACAAGAGAAACAAGCCCAGAGATACTCATGTGTGGGTAGAGAGAACTTTATATCAAAGAGAAAACATATATTGAGAAAATATATGTCTGATACTCGTCTATAAATTTCTCTTCAGACCTGCACAGCACATGGCATGGATGCTGAATGCAGGAAGATCACAGGCCAGTGGGTGGAAAGTCTTGGGGATCCAGTGGCAGTGCTAGATAGATTTTTGAGAATGTGCCCCGGAATAAACTGCATCAGATGGTATTTCAATCACGACGTGTGACAGTTACATAATCTGGTGTCAACTTGAGGGTATTAAGAGAGAAAGGGTGGAGTCTAACCTGTCAATCAGATAAAAGCCTGATGATACTTCCTTGTAGGCATGGCCTTCTTATGAGGATTCTAGGAATGTCCCCTCTCTTTGTGCCTTGGACCTTTCCATTGAAGAGCCACACTGAGACCTGTGAAAGCCCTGGAGATACTTCCACCACCACTGGACCAGCAAGATTTTGCATCCACTGACCTGTTATCTTCATGCATTTTGTAACATTGCATGTGTTACGTGAGTCTAAAGAAGGATTTGTGGACTGGTATTGGACTTATGGGCTAATGTAAGACTTAATGAACTTGATTTGGACTTGTCTGGGATGCCTCTTTAATATACAGTTATTCTTTGATATAAAGCTCTTTCTAATACGTAACGAGTGTCACTGGATTTGTTTCTCTAGTCAAGCCGGCCTAACACACAACTCTTTCCTGTTGTATCTTTCCTGGAGCAAATAAGCCTAACTCCTGGCTTTTTGCATATAGTAATTGAACTGATAATGTTGACTTCTCTATACCAATTTAAAAGAATCATCAGAAGCAGTTTGTGAGATCGAATCTGTCAGTGCCAACAGTATATCTGTACGGTGTTGCTTCAAGGCTATCCCCCATTCTTCTGGTCTACCACACTATAGTCTGTAAAGATATTATCTATCATGATATTTCAGAAATCATCACATTGTTTTGCTTCATTTGTGGTATTACACTAATTGGAAGATGAGCGTGAAGTAACATGCACTTTATATGTGTTGGCATAGCATATACAGAGTAAAGGATGATTTAACAGCATCCCAACAGGAAGCTCTTTCCAAGTTTAGTTGGTATCCTGGCCGTCCATTTTCCTGCCCATCAGCCTTAGCGTCTTGGTACCCTCATGGTAGTAGGGAAGGAGTTCCTGATGCCAAGGCTGCTTATCCCATGCTTCCCAGCCTGAGCATGCAAATGGAGATAAGCTCTGGTCCAGGAAAACCCAGAAAAGTTCTCTGATCCCATTGGATTTTCACCATTCCCTCTCCAGCGTGTTTTGAAATCCAGCCTTGGGGTGGGACCCCCTTCCATGTTTATTACTTCTTTGAGTACTTTTCGTTGGGTATTTTTTGATGGTTTTCTATTTTATCTGTACCACAATAGGTAATTAGTTTCAAATTGCATATAACTATTTATATAAACATTCCTGATCAAATTACTAAAAATATATTTGTTCTCCTGGGTGTCCCATTAACAACACACTTACTTTATTTATTTATTTTCTCTCTTGTTTCTTTGTTTATTTTCTTCCTTTTTATGTTAAATTCTTAGTTATTTTACTTTTATTCTTTCTTGTTTCCTAATAAATATTTTGAACATGTAAATTTCCTTCTAAATACTTGTTTTATATCACAAAGTTTGACATGTATTTTTGTTGTGAGTCTAAATATTTCTTAGTTGTATTCATGATACCTATTTTTAACTCAATGGTGATTTACTAACACTGAAATACAGGAACAGTACATTTAATTGCACCTCACTTTTCCAATAATATACTTTTCACGCGTGAGAGTTGTGTCAAGAAAGTCTATTGGCGAAATATGTCCAATAACATGTGCTCGCTGCATGCCTCTGTGTTTCATTTTGGTAATTCTCACAACATTTCAATCTCTTTTATACTACTGCACATTTAATGGACTGCAGTTAGTATAAACATACTTTTGAAAATATAAAAAAAAGCTAGTGAATTTCTTTATTGAGACCCAAGTATATGGTTTCAAAACAAACAAAAATTAACCAGCCATTTTTGTTATTTATATTAATTTTTTAATAAATATTTTTATTGGGGCTCATACAACTCTTATCACAATCCATACATACATCAATTGAGTAAAGCACCCTTATACATTCGTTGCCCTCGTCATTCTCAAAATTCACCTTCCACTTGGGTTCCTGGAATCAGCTCGGTTTCCTTTTTTCCCTCCCCCTCCCTCCCCGCTCCCCCTTTCCCCTGCACCCTTAATAGTTTATAAATAATTATTTTATCTTATCTTACACTCCCCGGCGTCTGCCCTCACCCACCTTCCCATTGCCCATCTCACAGAGAGGAGGTTACACATAGATCCCCAAGATCGGTTCTCCCTTTCTATACTCCTTTCCCTCCCAGTGTCACCGCTTCCAGATCCCTACTGCACTGATGTACAACCGCTGGTCTAACCAGGTTGACACGGTAGAATTGTGTGTGTAAGCAAATGTGGTGAAGAAAGCTGATGGTGCCCGGCTATCAAAAAGATATAGCGTCTGGGGTCTTAAAGGCTTGAAGGCAAACAAGTGGCCATCTAGCTCAGAAGCAACAAAGCCCACAGAGAAGAAGCACACAGCCTAAGCGAATACAAGGTGTTGAATAGACCAGGTAGCAGACACCAAGGAACAAAAACAATCATTGTGTGATCACCTTCCCCACATAAAGGCTGAAGATGAGTGTGTGCATAAGCAAGTGTGGTAAAGAAGGCTGATGGTGCCCAGCTATTGAGAGCATCTGGGGACTTAAAGGCCTGAAAGTAAACAAGCGGCCATCTAGCCCAGAAGCAACAAAGCCCACATGGAAGCAGCACACCAACAAGTGTGATCATGAAGGCCCGAGGGGTCCAAGTCTCAAACAACAAAGGCGGGGGAAAAAATCATATCATCGTGAATGAGGGGAGTGCGTGATAGGGACCCCATGCCCATCTGTAGACAGCTGGACATCCCTTGCAGAGGGGTAGTGGGGAGGAGATGAGTCACTCAGGGTTCAGTGTAGCAACAATGAAACTCAAAACCTTTCTCTAGTTCTTGAACGCTTCCTCCCCTCCCAAATATCATGACCCCAATTCTACCTATTTATATTAAATTTTATTGAATTGTGACTTAAGAATTTGAGCTAATACTGGTTTTTAAAAATATATTAGGTTTCCTTTATAGTCCAACATAACATTTCAATTTTTAAATGTCCTTTGTCTGCTAAAAATGCTATGTCTACTCATTTAGTGTAGAATTTTATAAGTATCTACTAAATGGATGTTGTTCTAGTGTTCTATATCTTGACCCATTTCTTTTGTCTGCCTGATGTTTTTGTCTGAGAATGTTATGCTGAAATCTTTAACTGCAATTGTTGTTTTTGTCTTCCTTTAACTTATGTCATTTGTTGCTTTACTATTTTAAGCCTCTCATATTAGTCATGTGCATGTTTACATGGTTAAGCTTATTACTACTCTAAAGTTCCTTCATTAGCAGAAGCTATCTTTTTAAGTTCTCAGAAATATTTCTGTTTTGCCCCATTCCTATTATGTCCAGAATAAAAAAATGCTGACCCAATGTTATCTTGGTTCATGCTTATAGGGCATTTTGACAATGTCTTTACATTACCCTACTGACCTCTGTACCCTGGGAAGCTGGTACTAAATCTGTGGTAGGCAAATATTGTCTGAGGGCAATGCTAGGAGAGGCAAATGCATCACATGCAAGGCTTCCCCCCACCTTTCTTGATGTCTCCCCCAGCCCCCATCCCCAGCTATGCTAGGCTGCAGCTCTGCTATCTCCTTCACCAATTCAAGAGCATCTTGAATCTCCGTAGGACCTTCTCATCGTTTTTTATAATTCTCCTCCTCCTCCTCCTCCTCTTCCTCCTCCTTATCCTCCTCCTCCGTCACAGCCTCTGCTTCCCTCTTACCTTTGTAACAGTAGTTCTGAGGACTGCTGTGTCTAAGAGATCCGCATTAGCACCACTTGAGCATTTGTTAGAATTCTTGGGCCCTGCCCAACACTGTTATTCAGAAACTCTGGGAGTGGGACACAAATATGTGTGCTTTAACAAGTGTTACAGTTATCTTGCATGCTAAAGCTTGAGAACCATTGGTTTAATAGTTTCCCCAAGCCAATTTTGGAGGAGGGAGCCAACAGTTTCTGCTAGTTTGATGCCTCAGAAAGAACCTGAAATTTATGTTATTGCTTCCCTCTTTGAATAGCTTTTCTACTGTTACTGCATGAATATTGTATCATCTCTTACTCTTTTGAAATAATGAATTATAGTTTTACTTTCTCTTATAATTTTCTCCACTTCCTTTCACGTGTTACACCTTTTTTCCCCCCTGCTTTATTTGCTTGATTTTCTTTTAGTCCTGCTCTTTGTGTTTGGAGAATTGCCTGCATGGCTGGTATTGAATGTCAGTTTGTCATTAGGGTGAGGGTGATGGGAAGCTTTATCTGCTTGATTGAGTTTTATTGCCTCTTGGATTTTCCTGTAGGTTGATTGGAGTAGCCACGTAATGTCACTAAATTCCTCCCAGGAAGGAATCCTTAAAAGTTTTAAAATAGGGCATTTCAGCTTGACTGCCAGTTTTCTGGAGCGGAGGAGGAAATGTGCACAGGGGGGATTCAAAATTCTGTGTGTCAATGGCACCAAAGATTAAACTCTTCCATGGTTGGCTTTTATTTCATGTTATTAGCTACTACTGTTGATGTCAACCTCTGCATAACTCAACTTTTCCATAGAGCAATGGGTCTCAGACATCAGCATGCGTCAGAATCTATGGCAAATCATCGATTGTTGTGCCCCACATCAAATTTTTAAAGTTTGGAATGGGCCTCAAGATTTTCACTTCTGCTAAGTTCCCAGGTCATGCTGATGCTGCCGGTCCCAGAACTACACATTGAGACCGGCTCTTGTAGATTAAGGAACCCTGGTGGCAGAGCGGTTGCACATTGGGCGGCAATCCATCAGGTTAGCAGTGGGAAATCCGCATTTGTTCCATGGAAGAAAGACCAAGTTTTCTATTCTCATAAAGAGTTACAGTCCTGGAAACTCACAGGGGCAATTCCAGCCTGTCCTGTAGAGTCGTTAGACGTTGACAGTGATCGGCTCGACAATGAGAGAATGAGGGAGAGTAAGCTCCTTGGATGGACAGGATTATCTTTGAGTCTAACTGTCTCTTAAATACTTTCCACACACCCCTATCCGGTGTTGCATTCCTGCCTCAGAGATTTGGGGCCTCCTATTCTTGAGCCTCTGGGGGCTGCAGTGCCAAGTGGCCTTATTCTTGTAGCTACATGCCTAACTTCCAGCACTGAGGTAAGCGTTCTCCTCCCTATTTCATTTATCATTGAATTGTTCTCTTGGCGGAGTTACCTTCAAAGTCCCATCCCCCCTTATCATTTTAGTGGGAATTCAGTTTCTAGCAGAATAAAACGAGCCATCCCTTTGTCGGACTCAAGCCACCATTGTCTCTCACCTGGAAATGAATCTCCTTTGAAATGATGAATGACTGAACTCTGACATCCAGTGAAGGATACAGAGTCATAAGGGATGAAACCTGATATTGCTAAACCTCATTGAAATGCATCTCTATCTTACTGCTCATATAACATCTCTAAAAGTTTCAGACATAGATGCTGAATTATCGCTTTAAGCAACCTCCAGGATTTCATTAAAGCACCGGGTCTAGTTGGTGGGACTTGAGATGAATTTTATTGTCTCCTAGGCCAGTGGAGATGTGGCTTTGAATTAAGGGAATGAAACAATTCCCAAAGAAGCAGTACATGTGATCCCAATTGAGCTGGGCTCAGGAAGGGGAGGGTCGTCAAAATGGAAGTCAGTATGTGCAGTGTTAGCTGTCTTTGTGTGGATGCATTTCACTAAAAAATCAGAAGTATTAATAATACACCTTGGGTCACAGAGAACGGGCCTTTAAACTGATTGTTGTCTTTTGGGGAGTTATTGACTTGAAAGTTTTTTCTGCATTATCTGCCAAACATCAAACTGATAAACAAATGAACAGTATTGTGCCCAGGAACACTGAACCTTTTCATGTAACTCAATAATCTGCAGATTGAGCAATTAATTTGCATTATAGCAATTTGAATAACATATAGTTAAGTGAATAATCCCTTCACAGTGCGAAAGCAGCCATTGATTCTGGGGCTCTTAGTGACACTCAAAAATTCTTAGGAGCAAAGCTAGCGATCTGTCCCTCTGCCACCTCCCCCTGCCCCTAGCAGTGGAGAATATTGCTTCAGCATGTTTTATTTGGGGGATGAAGTACTCCAGGTTACTTTGCTTCATAGGGAAGCTGCTCTAACCCTCCATTAAATAGGAAGATCAATCTGGGAGTAAAATGACTGCTGATGAAATATTAGGCTACCTTACATTTTACCCAACACCGTGCGTTTTGTAAGGCTTTGGAAACTCATGCGCCCTCCCTCACTGACTCCTATGCATGCTGTGTGCGTTATATACACAGCCTCGTTTGCACATGTGAGCGAAGAGCAGGTCTTGGTTTCCTAGTGCTGCTGTAGCAGAAATGCCACTGGCTTCCTTGCGCAGAAGCCCACATGCAGGGCGCCATCTGCAGAGGAAGGGGTTCTATCTGTCTGCTGGTTCTAGGGAAACGCCTTTTCTCTCTTTAAACTACCATTCCGGAGTACCTCGGCATCTTCCTGTGGCATCTGTCTTCCCCCACTTAGGCTTTCTTGATTTTTGTTTCTATGCTGTTTTCTGTTTATCTCACAAGTGCTGGCTTACCATGCGCAGAGCATTTTGGTGTAGAAGCTCCTGCGCTGAAGAGAACACTTATCCAGGTGAATTCTAAAATCCCTTCCTGCCCTGAGATCCTAAAGTGAAGGTCCCATGTATGACAGAGGCCACTGCGTTCATACCCTAATTGGGCCTCTTAGCATAACAAAACTCTGCTCTCCAGCCGCATTGCCTCTACAAGTATAAGGCTAAGGATCCCCACACATATCTGGGGGGGGGGGGGGGATCATTCAGTCCTAGCACAGTACTTAGACTGATGTTTGTAATTCCATCTTAACCTTCCCCTTTCAGAAAGTGCTTCCTGTGGCCTTGCTCTTTGTTCTTGACTCAGACAATGGCCCTGCAAATGCTGCTCACATTTTCTTGTTGGCTTTTCTTTCTCTGGGATGTTTTCTGTCAAGCACCTGAGATGCTTATTCCTCCCTCCCTGCCTCTCCCCACTTGCTCCTGCTGCCTCAAGAAAACCAAGGGAAATTGACAAGCAGCAGGACAGGGGAAATTGAGCTATATTATTTCTCCTTCGGGAACCTCACTTTGCTGCCTTTAGCTGAAAGCTATCATTTTCTACATCTCTTGGCAAGAGCTCTCATCGACCGGTGACCCCTAAATGCCTATGCTGATCAATAGCCCCCGTATCTTATTGATATGCTCATTGACAGCTCTCCCTGAGCACAGGCATCAGAAATGGCAGTCAATTGCAATCCGTTCAGGCTGCTTGAGAGGCAGGGAAGCCACTGCGTGGATATTGACACTGTAAATGGAGATGGTTTACTTAGCACTCAGGGAAGATGCATTTGGTAAGGAGACGACGGAGAGATCTCATTACTATTTAAGGGCAGAAGATGTCTGGCAGCCCACTGGGCTTGCTTCTATCAAGCCTCCGTGCTTATAGAGCCTGGCGAAATAGGCCCTGAGTGATTCGCTGGGCCCTTCACTCCCTGAAGAAAGAGAGAGTCATTGGCTGGAACGGAATGTAAGCAAGGCCTGGACTCAGAAGGGACAAAGGGAGGCCTGGCCTGATGCCATTTTGACCCTTCATTAGGCAGACTGGTCGCAGTTTATTTCACTGAGAGGGTCTGAGCTGATATGCTCTGTCTGGGCAAGGCTAAAACCAAGACCTGCAGGCTTTCAAGGCAGGAATGGATTTTAGAATTCATCTGTCCGTGTTTTCTATTCAGTGCAGGAGCGTCGCCATCCAAATGCCCCAAACATGGTCACCCAGCTTTGCGTTGGTTGCTCCAGTGACAAAGACCTCAGATGTTTGGAGAAGCAGTCTTTACCCTTACTTTGCAGCTAGAGTCATTGGAGAGAGGTCCCTTTCTAGGGGTGAAATCTGTCTTCCAGCGTTTCTGCTCCTGCCTGGATGGACCTCTTGGTGGTCCCTGCAGATCATGCAGATAGTAGCTGAGGCCTTTGGCCTCCTTTTCTTTTCTATGTCAACCATTCCTTTAAGAAGTCATTTTTTAAACCTTTATTTCCCATTTTATAGTGGAGAAATGGGAAGCTGGGAGAATTTAAGTCATTTTATCCAAACATAAAGGTGGGACTTGGGTATCCTTGAATTCCTTCTTCTTTCTAAAGACTAGCCATGACTCACTCTGCCACATATGGCTTGGTTGCCTTTACCTTATTTTGGTCTTTAAAAACACAGTTCATGTCCAGAGGCAAATGCTCTTCCTTTATTTTGAGTACTGCGGTTCTTAACAGAAACACTCTCCCCACCCCACCTCAACTCTACCCCAGGGTCATTGCCTTCTAATTACTCAACAAGGGAAAACAAAAACGTCTTTCACCTCCTCCATCTCTCTATGCTGTGCCGCTACCCCGACCCCGCTCACGCCAACTCTGACCAAAATGTACAAGCGCCCTTCCCTTTCTCACTCTGGGGCCACGAACAAGGGCTGAACCGTGGGCTCGGCCATCCTGTTTCTGAAGCATGTGGGCAGCAAAGGGCGCGGAAGTGGATCGCAGGATGAAAGCCGTATGTACCACTGCCCCAACGAGTCTGGGACAAACGTTGCACAAGGTCCTAACTAGATCTCGGCAGGTCTCTTCTGTGCCTCGAGGAAGGGCCTGTCATGTCAGGGAACAGAATGGAGAACAGTCTAAGGATTGAAGCGGGACTTCAAGGAATGCCACTCAAAAGGAGCGGGGCTCATCAGGAGCAGGCCGAGAGTGGACGCCAGCTTGTTGAATGCAGATTTCATGTGACTCTCCAGCCTGTGCGTCTGTATGTTTGGTTTTTGTTTGGTTTGGGTTGTTTTTGGTAATAGGAGAGGATAGAAAAGCCCACGTCTCTAGATAGAAGGAGACCATGAAGAATTCTGATTACCAAGGGATTTTGAAAGGACCTGCCAACATACCTATCTTGGGCATGGAGCAGATGTGACAGAAAAATGAACCCACTGGGACCATTTAAAGGCGATGAGTGGGGTGAGAACTAATGAGTGAAAGTGGCAGGGACACAGGTTTGAGTATAGTTATGTCCAGGTGGAGGTTGACTATGAACAAGTACGGAGGCACCGTTTGCAATCTTAGCAAACCGGGTTTTTCTGCCAGTACTGACTTGTGACTGTATTGACTTATTGACTTTGAAATCAACTAGAAACAAAGTGTGCCCCCTGACTGGGGATAATTTGCTTACATTTGAGAAATCGGAGGAGGAGCCAGACAAGGGGAAAAAATGACATTCGCTGCCTTCGGCTAGATTATCACTTAGTTGGAAACCACAATGATTCCAGCACCTAACTAACGAGTAGTCCTGTCTTTCAGCCTTTTGATTTGCCAGTTCAATTTTTGCACAGCTGTAGGATTGGATTATGCCGCTCCCCAACAAGTCACCTACCATTTTTCGTTGCATTCCAAACAAAGGGGAAGTCCTCCAACTTGGCATGCAGGCTTTGGCAGGGGCTTATCCAGCGGTTCTCAACCTATGGGTCGCGACCCCTTTGGGGTTTGAATGACCCTTTCACAGAGGTCGCAGAGGACGATTAGAAAACCCATATTTTTGATGGTCTTAGGAACCGAAGCACCGCTCCTCTGTCCGTCTCCAGGAGGGTCCCCCACATGCAGATGCGCCAACGTACGAGTACCCGGCGTGAAGACTGTTACCCGTGCTACACCGTGCTTCAAGACAAAATCTCATTTATTTTTAATATGAAATAAATATTTCACAATATGTAATTACATATTGTTTTTGTGATTAATCGCTATGCTTTCATTATGTTCAATTTGTAACCATGAAAATGCATGCTGCATGCCAGATATTTACATTATGATTCATAACAGTAGCCAGATGACAGTTACAAAGTAGCAATGAGAATAATTTTATGGAAGGGGCTCGCCACAACAAGAAGAAGTGTATGAAAAGGTCACAGCATTAAGGAGATGGAGAACCACCGGGTCCAACTTAATGTCCACCACATGGCTCACACACTCGGTGATCAAGTCCCATGAAACCAGTCCGTTGACCCTGACTACTGCAAGGACTCCCGCGTCTTCGGGAATATCTTCCTCCTATTTTCTTTTCCTGACATACGCTTCTCCTTCCTTCTTTATCTGTAATATCTATATTCATCTGCTGAGTCTCCACTTCAGTGTTCAGACACTGAAATCTTTTCTGATTCATCTCTAGAGAACGAATTCTGCCTTTTGGACTCCCCTGTATGCAGATAACTCCTAGAGCCTGGCATTCACCCTGCTGGATATTGCAATTTACCATTTGTACCTAATTGTTGTTAGATTATCGATTCCTTGCAAGTGGAGAATGTACTTGGCTGCTTTATCTTGGAGACTTAAAACAATGTCTTGCACCCAGCAGGAGCCCATTAGGAACAGAGGTGAGTCTGGGTTGAGAGAAAGTGACCCTGTGGAGAGCAATCAATGTCCTGGAATTCTGTAAGAGAGACAGCTCAGACTGGCATCAACCATATTCTCCTCTCTTTCCCATCAGTCTGATGTTTCACCTTCCCAATGACATGTGAGTAAAAACCATGGTGTATCCACTGCCAGCCTCCCTTGTGAGAGCCTCACTTCATTGTTCTTTACTAACCATCGAAGACTCTAAGGACCTGGATGGGTGGTCTTGAACAGAACAGTGGAGCTGCAAGATGGAAGGTGCTGGGCCTCTGAAGATCTTTCCGTTCAGAGACCAGCAATGTTTTATGAAATAAACTCTTACATCCTGAATTTGATGTCATTTTATACAGCAGATAGATAGCTTGCCGCATGTCTCCTCCGTAGAGTAACTGGTGGGTTAGAACAGCAGCAATTTGGGTAGCAGTCACCTGATTAAACACTGCATACCAGGAGTTCTAAACACAGGGTGTTGCTTAGGTGCCCTTGAGTCAGCGCTGATTCACAGTGGTCCCATCTATGTCCGACAGCACACGCTACCTGCTCCTGCAGCATCCTCACAGGTGTTATTTTTGAGTCATAATCGCAGCCACTGTGCCAATCGTTCCATTGAGGGTCTTTACTGAGGATGAAGAAAACAAAACAAAGCAGAACAACTCACTGCCATGGAGTCAATTCCGACTCCCCGCGACATGACGCTACAGGCCAGGGCAGAACTGCCCTTGTGGGTTTCCAAGACGACGTGAAATTCCTGTCTTTCTCCTGAGGCGTTGCTGCTGGTTTCAAACTGCTAACCAGTACGCCGGCAGGGTCCTCCTGAGGATAGAGACCTACAATAGACTTCAGAAACTTTGGATGCTACCCAGCACTATTGGGTAAACTCATCTCAGGGCTATGAATCCATCTTAATCTAACATTTATGTGTTGATTTATCCATTTATTTACTTACTCATCTACCTATATAATGCAGGGGTTAGCAAACTTCTTTTCTGTAAAGCTAATAAATACCTTAGGCTTTCCACATGACATAGTCTTTATTACAGTTATTAAACTCAGACTCATAGTGCAAAAGCAGCCATAAACCCAAATTAAAACAAATCCATTGCTGTTGAGTTGATTTCAACTCATAGTGATCCCATGTGTAGGCAATATGTAAATAAACGGGCGTGGTTGTGTTCCAATAGAATTGCTTAATTGGGAAAAACAAGATGTGGACCAAATTTTGCCTGTGGTCCATAGTTTAACTCCTGATCCAGTGTACTCTTCCGTACACGTTAGCCACAGTCACCGGGAAGGGAGGCGTGAGGAAGAGCTGAGAGGACGCTTTGCGGTTCCCTGTCCTACCATTTTCCTTCTGGATCTGTAAAGAAGTTGAATGCTGCTGTCCATCTGGAAAGAAAACAGACCCTGGGGCCTGCTGACACATGATGCTCCTTTTATGGCATCCAAAGTTCTGGTACCCAAAGCAACAACTCCGTCTCGCCATGATCGCCTCTTGGACACAGATTCTGGCCAGAGCTCCACAAGGCCGCATTAGAATGATGCAGGAAGGAGGTCAACAAGCGGAAGGACTCAGGTGATGCCATGCCTCTTGGGTGGAAACCACCCAAAGAAAAGAACTTTGGTAGCTGTTTCTGACTCGAATAGCCTTCTCATTGCCTTATGATGGAAAAAAAATCTCACTGATTTAACTTTTAGGTTCTTAGACTTCATTTGTCACCTAATATATTTTTTAATTCAACCTACTCTACTCCCATAAATATTTATCTCTCCAAGAATCATTTTTCTGGCTATTTTGACTGTTTCTCTTTTTGTGGACACCCAGTTCGTGTCTTTGTGTATCGCTTGTTATTATTGTTCGGTGCCATCAGCCAGGTGATTTCTGACGCATATAGATGATGTCTATGCACCACAGAACACAACCTGGATCACTTCGTGCACACAGTCCCTCCCAGGGCGATGGTCAGGCTTGCGTCCTTAGTCGGGGCCACTGTGTTAATCCATTTTGCCGAAGCCCGTCCTTGTTTGCACTGACCTCTGCTTTTCCAAGGCAATGTCCCTTTCCCTGGACTGGCCTTTTCTGATGACATGTCCAAAGGACATGAGTCGCTTCGTCCTCACGTAGCTCCGGGAGGTCGTGCCCTGCGTGTCACCATGCGATTCTGCTTTGCATCGTCAATTACTCCAGATTCAGTGAGTGTGAGAGAAACGTGAGGCTATCAAGGTTGGAGGGGGGCAATGGAACAAATGCATGTGAAGGGATATTGACCTTCTAATGTATTGTAATTTGCCAAATGATCCTATCTCCCTGCAATGGTTCCTAGTGGGACTTATTGCCATATTAACCCTGGTTTTCCCATTGCATTGCTAATGAATAATGTCTGAG
This sequence comes from Tenrec ecaudatus, assembly GCF_050624435.1. Classification (NCBI taxonomy): domain Eukaryota; kingdom Metazoa; phylum Chordata; class Mammalia; order Afrosoricida; family Tenrecidae; genus Tenrec; species Tenrec ecaudatus. Next base: position 102,079,342 of record NC_134537.1, read on the forward strand.
CTAATAGCCCACCAAAACAACAACAACGTCGCTCCTTCCACTGTAATTATTATTTTCCTGATGCTGCCCCCCCCCTTATTGCATTCTTGTATAACTCTAACGACTTGCTTTAAAATGGACCCTATTAAACTGTCATCAATAGGAGCATGCTTTGCTGATTCCTTGCACTGGATGGGCTTGGGTCTGCAGGCTGTCTTAGGGGACTTCTCGGGTCCTCTGGCTCTGCAGAGGGAGCCACAGCCACCTCCTCTGCCCTCTCCCTCTCCCCCTACCTGTCCACTCCCACCCCCACCCCCAGGGTTCTCTACCCTACCCCTACCTGGAATTGATGGCGATTGCAGAAGCAGGAAGAGGCCTCAGCTGTGCAAACACAGCGCTTCTGTTGATTTTGGTAGTCTCGGAAATATTTGTTGAGAGTTATTCGAGCAGAAAGGCTGAATGGAGATCATTGCAATGTGTCAAATTAAGGAGTGCTTAATGCCTGCCTAATCTCTTGGTAATTACTGTTGTGGCAGCGGAAGGCTTCAGAGCCTGGTAAGAAAGCTAATGATAGAGAGAGACAGGAGGCTGCCCGGGCATCCGTGGCATCGCTGCTCAGCACAATTAAAGGCCCCACTTCTCTCAGAGGGAAGAAGCGCTGTCACTTGAGAGAGAGACGACCGGCCTTTACAGGGGTGGGGTCAGACGGGAGTGTCGGCCTGGGTCACTGGACAGGGGGCTCCTTCAGCTGGGTGTCATTTTCCTAATGGGGTCCTAAACTGGGACAGCTGTCCATGCGTGCCCACAGATGCAGTGCAAGGAAGGGCTGGAGCTCGGCATCTGGGGAGAGCCAGAGCCCCAGAGAGCTTGCACCCTGATGCTCATTCCCTTGTTGCCTTTCGGTGTATCCCCTGTTTCTCCTCTTTCCCCGATTCTCTTTCGCCTGATTTGTTTTCTTTCTGAATTTCTACCCCTTCTCTGGGCCGCACACTGTATTTCTTGTTGTCTTTGGCTGTCTTTTTCAGAAGCTCCATCCACTCCATTCCCAATCTCTCTCTCTCTCTCTCTCTCTCTCTCTCTTTCTCTCTCTCTCTCTTCGCTGTCCATGGATGAAGTATTGAGCAGGCATCTTATTCAATCCCATCATACATTTTTTTTCTGAAAGCAGAAGAGAGTGATAAAACAGTCAAGGAATAAAAACTAAAACCTTTCATAACACTCCCAAACTCGATCTTAAAAAATAAAGGAAAATGAGCATAGGAAAGGGCCATGCAAGTAAGTTCACAAATAGATTGAAAAAAAGGATTCTTACAGGTTCCTAGAAATATTGTGAGAATCTTTGTTTCAGAAATCAGTGGCTGTCTGTGGAGATACGTACTTCCATATAAATCCCTAATACAAACTTGGGCAGCGAAAAAGAGGAATTCCTACAACAGGACACACGGACCCAGGGCTGTAGCACTGGTGTGCGCTGTGAGGCTGGTGCAGGCCTGGGCCGTGTTGGCATCTGTTGTGTGTAGAATGACTGTGAGTCGGAATCAACTGCATGGCACCTAACAATACCAACAACAACGACATGGAGCTCAGTTCAAGGTTCATGTGTGGTTTCAGTGGTCTGAATGAGGAGAGCCATTGAAAGGAGTCAGCCAAAAGCCAGAGTCTGGTCCCATCCCTGCCACGTGTGACTTTGAAGAGGCCTCCTCTCTAACATGAAGACATAGACGAAAAGGGTGGTGTAAGAGTCAAATAGAACGCTTGAGAGTCCTCTGAAAAGAACGAAGCGGTATAGAACAGGCAACCAAACAAGTAGCCAAAGCCTCAGCAGATTGGTGGGGAACGCATGGATAATTGGTAGGCTTACACCTCGATGTCCTTATTCAGATGCTGTGTTCGCGGCTTAGACCGGAGCTGTTTGCTAGAGGTGCTCTAGTTTGATCTGAGGGCTCTCGGAGGACCTGCAGGCTCAGCCAGAACACATGAGGCCCAGGCAAAGAGGCCCTGAGCTTGCTGAGGAAGGGTGTTGGAAGGTTAATGAAACAAAAATCACACCCACTACCACTGGGTTGATTCTGACTCATAGTGACCCATTATAAGACCGAGTAGACCTGCTCTGTAAGCTTTCCAATACTGTCAATATTAATAGGTAAAGACAGCCTCATCTTTCTCTCACAGACAGGGTTGAATCCATGACCTTTTGGTTAGCAACTCAGTGCTTCAGTGCACAGCACCAGGCGGGTTTTAGTGGGAGTGTAGAAGGGCCAGGGAAAGCGCATGGAATCTGGAGCACTTCCGAAGGGCTCTTGAATGTCAAGGTAAGATAGGGAGTGCGTTGACATTCCACACATTTGACATGGTCAAAGGCTGCCTGTCTCGGCTACTGGAAGAAAGGGACCGTTGATATCAACCAGTGGTTGCTGAGAATCTGGACACTCTCCAGAGGGAAGGTAAGACAATGAGCCACATACTCTCTAGAAATGAAAACAAACAACATTGTAAGACATCTAATCAAGAAATAAGTCTAATTGAGAGATACATCTACTCTTGATATAACATTCTGTATGCCAGACATAGAAGAGACCCTGGAGATAATTTCATAACCCGTGATTTGGGGAAGGATAGAAAGCTCTAATCTATTGTTTCCTAACTCATCCCTCTGGTCCCACAGGATTCTTACTGGTAAGAGCAGCTGTGTATAAATGATGAACATCTTTAGATTCAAAAACAATCAGTTCGACGTCTGTTGCTTTCCCAAAGGACAGGGCTATTTGTAGAGCAGTCTGTCTGAACATCACCTCCCATAACTTGATTGGAGGGAAATATGGTCAAGTCAGCAATCTCGTAATTTCAGAGTTTCTCTCCTATGTGTGCGTGGGAAATTCAGTCTTCCAGAGAAGAAACAGAAAGGCTGGTCAGGACCACTATTTCTGCTCCTGCTACAGACAATTTTCTGGGCTCATTCATGGTTCCTGGTGACCAGCAGGAGCTTCCTGTTGATGTGAAGAGGTGAGATACTTCCCTGCTAAAAGTACCATTCTCTGTAGTAGAGTGGGGCTGTGGTCAGTGAGGGTGGAGGTGGAAGGCCCAGCCTTTCTCAAGGAGAGGCTATAAGGCCAGGCCCTGGGGACTGCAGTGTTGTTGGGGTGCGAAGGAGTCAAGGGGGGTGGTCCATGTGAAAGGACAGCCTACACTGGCCTGCTCCGGTCACACAGCTCAGCAAGCAAGGGGTTCATCATTAACTGTCAATGGTGGTTTTAATCAGCGCAGCTCCTCTGTGGAAGATAGATTTAATATCAAGGCACATTTTCAGAGCCATTTAGTTTAATTATGACAGGTGTCTGCAAACTGGACGACTCTGCTTTCAGACCTGAGTGACAGCATTTCATTCTCCAGGCCCCAGGGGACACGGATACGTTACCAAAATGAGCTTCCAAGAAAAGTCCAAGTGGAGTGTTTTCTTTCCCCTTCTCTCCCACTCTTTTCTCTTTTCAACGCTATGTGTCAAAAGAAGGAAACGAAAATTGCGCTTCAGTAGGAGAGAAAATAATTTCCCCTTGCCCATTAGAACTCCTCTTATTGAGGCACCCAGAAGCTGACTTCCTGGCCAGGCAAAAGCCTCTATCATTTCTCTTGTAGCCTTTCCATGAGCGTTTCTGCACTGTGTCTACAATAATTGCTTGTTGGCATCTTGTTTTGCTTTTGGCATAGATGCTTGGCTCCTCCCTGACTCAAGGGATGGCCAACACGACTGCAGCCATTAGGTGGACAGTGAACGTGAAGGAGGCGCAGACAGAGTCTGCACTGGGCTCAGGCTCAGGAGGGAGGCAGCAGAAGCAGAGCTGCCTAGGTCCCTAACCTGGTGAGAACCAGGCTTTGGCTTTCAACCAGTTCGAACCAGTTCAGATATGGTCAATTCTGAAAAATCTGAAGAGACCTCAACTCGCAAAGTAGAGGCGTACTAAAATGGTAAACAGAGTGGGAGAAATGAAAAATTAAGTCCAGCAAAGGGAGACTCAGAAGAGTTGCAGCGAGCCCTTTCAAGAGCCTGATGTGTGACACTGGGTTATTGCTAAGACCGTGGAGAGTGATGGACATGAACAGTGACGGGGTCAGCTGCCATCTTTGAGCTGGGCACCACTATTTCTGGTTCTGTCGGTCAAAGTTTCAGGTTGCTACGCAACACACTCATTACTCTTGTTTTCTAGGAGACAGATTGTTTCTGGCTGGCTATTCACCCATCACTTCCTCACCCCCAGTTGCTCCTGTGTGAGTGTAGTTCCTTCCAGGTTTGCTGTGTCAGTCATGATGGGCCAGGAGGAACCAGTTCAAACTCTGCATGTTTAGGGCTACCATCCTTCAAGTTTCCCTCTTCCACAGCCCCCATTTTCACCGGCGACTGGCCCAGGGGATTGCTCTGGCTGTGTGATCATTAGCAAGGCATTTGAACTTTCTGGAACTTTTGTCTGCATAATGTAAATGATTGAGGCAGAGTGGCGATTTTCAAACTTTGTTTTGATTTTAAACAGGAAGCTTGAAAAATTAAATCATAGGAAGCTCTGATTAAATTGGACAAGGCAGACCTCTTTGGTGGAAGCATGGACTACATCCTGGCCTCACCCTTCCTCCCCCAGGAGTTTCCAACAGCCAGAGCCCTGGGACCCTCAACAGTCCAGAACAAATACCAGCTAGACAATCATGGCTGAGGTCTCTTCATCTGTCATTCTCTTCCCCTGTTGTCATTAACTGCTATTGTGTCGGCCCTTTCATCGTGCACAAGAGATGCTACTTCTGTGGCCCATAGGGTTCTTACTGGCTGTTTTCTGGATGCAGATCACCAGGCATTTCTTCTTAGTCCATCTTAGTCTAGATGCTCCATGGGCACCTGTTCAGTGCCGTAATCATATACAAACTTTCCTTGACAGGGTGGTGGCTGTGCTTGAAGTGCATTGAACAAGGTGAGATTTGTTCCACTGAATCACAGCTTCCCCCCCTGTCCTTGCATGGGCTCATGAGGGCCAGCTGATTCGCTAGAGAGGAAGCCGTGTGATAGGACATGGCAGGGTTAAAGTGCTATAACTGAGATCAGATGATGCTGAATTGGTGACTGGGGATGTTTTATTACTCTCTGATTAGTTTATCTCCAAGGTCAGGATGCTATATTTTATGTCTTCTTATAATCTCTACCTGATTGCTTTTGCTCATTGGTTTTCTGCAAATATCATTACCATGTGAAGGATGGGGAGGCAATAAGAAGGTGTGGACAGACCTCCTGTCTGCTTGGAGGGCTAGTAGCAGGGGCCTAGCCTGATGCTATCTGTCCTCTGTGATGTTGCTGGGACTGGCTCCTCTGCGGGTGTACAGTGACCCCTGCTGCATGGCAGGCTGCTGAGGGAGAGAGAGAGAGAGAGAGAGAGAGAGAGAGAGAGAGAGAGAGAGAGAGAGAGAGAGAGGAACGAGAGCTAACAAATGCACGAACCCTTCCCAAGGAGCCAACCTTACCCCTTTCCTTAGCAATCCCAATGAGCTGGTTCCATCACAAAGTTCTCCTTGTCTTCCATTTCATACCAGCTGGAGGTTAGTGCCCTCCTCCATCACCCTGAGGTTTTCTAGAACTACTCACTTCTAAGTGGAAATCAATCTCTGGAAGCCAACAGCGGTAAATACAATTCAGGAAGAATCTGGTGGGGGTTTCTCAGGGCCAGTGCCTCAAATAGCCACTTGCAGGGGTGCCGAAAGCCCACTTGGGGAGGTTTGGAACATGGGGTACTTACATTTGTTCCCTGGAAAAATAGGCTTGTGAGCAGAAGGCTGGAAAGGAAGAGTAACTGGGGCAACCATTTGATAAACACATGCAGTGAAAGCTCTCTCCCTCTCCGACCACTTTCTAGCCACCTGCTGCTCCGAGGAAGCTTTCTGCACGGCTCTGAGGGGAGGGGACAGTCAGGTTGTGTGCTGTACTTGTTGATTTCAGTCACAAGCCAAACCGGTAAACAGATGCGGTGTGGCCATCATGAGGGGAGGAGCCTTTGAGTTTTTGCGTATTTGTGGTGGGAAGGATGTTTAAAAGGTGTCTGTTTATCCAAGAAGTTCTGTGTTTCCATCTTAGGTGATGATTCAGTTTGATGGCTTCCAAGATGGATTATGATATAGGCCCAAACTAAGCACTGCAGGAGTCAACAAAAGAAGAGACCGTTGAACTGATAGACCTCCCATTTCACTCCAATTTTACAGAGCGTCCATGAGGGTTTTTCCCTGGAAAGCCAGAGGAAAAATTCCGTCATGTCAGCGTTTGCAAGTGAATCCCTATAACATTCTTCCATTTTAACCATTTGTGAGTGTACAGTTGGATTTGGGCCACCCATTACTATTGTGATTATTCATTCTTGCCAAGTTGGCTCCTTTCTGGTGGCAGAACAGAGCCTTGCCTCCTTCGGCAGCGACTCCACAGTCAGTGAGTAGTAGGCTCAAGTTCATTATTGTGGCCCCATGTACTTTGACTATCCTCCCAGTTAGGGCCTCATTTCCTAACACTCTCTCCGACAATGTTCTATGTGATCCATGTTGCTTTCATTGGCTAATTGTCAGATGGAGATAACCAGGCCTTCCTCTCTAATCTTAGTCTGGAAGCTCCGCTAAAACCTGTCCACTGTGAGTGAGCCTGTTGGTGTTGGAAATACTGTTGGCACAGCTTGAGCATCACGGCCACGTGTGAGCCAGTACCGCATGACGACGGAAATGGATTCACTGCCTCCAGTGGAAGGAAAGCCAGGGAGCACAAGCAGTACTTTCTCTTTGTGCCTTACCCTCAGCCTTTGACAATCTCGAGTTTACTTCCTCTCTCCATGCATTTAGCTGGTCTGCTCCCTGAAGGATTTACAAACTCGCGGGTTCATTCTGTCCTATACCGTCCCTGCGAGTCGGAATCTATTTTGACAGTAGGTATTCCAGTTAAGTGGTATCATGTGAAAATTTTACTTTTGTGTCCGGCTTGTTTCACTTAGCATGTCTCTGGGCCATCCACATTGATGAATGTGTTAGCATTTTAATGGTTTTTCATGACTGAGTAATATTCCACTGTATGCATACACCTAGATGGCACAAGTGGTGTGCTAGCAGCTGCTAAACTACAGGTTTGAAACCACCCAGCGGTCTGTGCAAGAAAGGCCAGCCCACGGTCTCTGTAAAGGCTACAGACCAGAGAACTCCATGGAGTATTTTTCTGCTCTGTAACATGTGGGGTTGTAATGGATTGGAATCCATTAGAAGCCAGTGGGTTTGTTATTTGGCTTATGTTTACAAGTAGACTAGATTTTTCCATATTCATTTATCTGTTGAAAGCCCCTTGGATTTTTTCCCACCTTTTGAGAACTATGAAGAATGTTGCTATAAACATTGGTGTCTAAGTATCTGTTTGAGTGCGTTTTTTCCTTTTTTGGAGGTATATACCTATGAGTAGAATTGCTAGGTCTTATAATAATTCTGTGTTTAAATTTTTGGGTGACTACCAACTTGTTTTTCACATTCTCATCTGTAATGTAGGAGGGTTCTAATTCCTCTCCACCACTCACTACCACCTAAAAAATGTATTATAGCTATCCTAGTTAGCATGAAGTTCTGCATCAGTCTGACTTTGACTTCTATGCTTTAGTGACTGATAATTTTGAGTTCCTCTCTATGTGCTTACTGGCTATTTATAAATATTTTGGGAACAGATCCCCTTTCAAGTCATTGGTCCATTTTTAAAATTGGGTTGGTTATCTCTGGCTAGAACTTCTGCTACCTTGTGGGCTAGGAGTGGCGCCAGAGGGCATCCTTACTTGGTTCTCTTTGCAGTGAGAATCCTTTCATCTGCTCTTCCTTGAGAACAATATTGCCTGCTGTTTTTGTATACAGGCCTTTACTTATGTTGAGGAATTTCCCCACTATTCATTATTTACTCATAGTTTTTATGGGTATTTTACCAAATGCCTTTTCTGTCTTACCAGAAATAACCATGCGGTTCTTTCCTTTGTTTTGTCAATGCGATGTTTTTCACTTACTGTTTTTATAATGTTGAACCATCTGTGTATACCTCGTATAAATCTCACTTGGTCATGATGTATTATTATTTTTGGATATGCTGTTTGACTTTATTGGCTAAGATTTTGTACGTTCATGAGTATTGTTTATAATTTTTATTGTTTTATAAATTTAGTGGTTCATTTATTTATAACTATATTGGTTTAAAATTTCCTTTGCTTGACTTGGGGATTGGGGCTATGCTTCCTTTGTAGAATGAATTTGGGAGTATCCTCTACTCTTCTATGTTCTAGAATAGATTGAGTAGAATTGGTGCCAATTCTCCCCTGAATATGTGGTAGAATTGTCATGGAAATCATATGAGCCAAGATATTGTTTGTTGCAATTTTTTTAATAAGCTGTTCCATTTCTTCTTTTGTTATGGATCTGTTCAAATTTTTAGTTTAAAGGGTAGAATATTTTTAGAGTTTTGTCTATTTCTTCTAGATTTTCAAATTTATTGGAGTTATTTATAGCATTCTGCTTTCATCCGTTTCATTTCAGTTAGTTCTGTGGTGAGATACCAATTTTATTATATTGTGTTATTTGTCCTTTCTCTTTTTCCTTTGCTAAATTTGCTGGTCATTTGTTGATTTTATTAATCCATTTCAAGAACCAACTTCCAGTCTTGTTGATTCTTTATCCCCCTCTCTCTATTTTTTAAATTTCATTTGTTTCTAAACCCTAGTGGTATAGGTGGGTTATGTGCTGGGCTGCTAAACACAAGGTCGGCTGTTCAAAACCACCAGCCATTCTGTCAGAGAGATGAGCCTTCATAACACATAAAGAGTGACGACAGTCTTGGAAACCCACAGGTAGAGTTCCACCCTCTCCTACAGTGTAGCTATGAGTCAGAATCAACTAGATGGCAGTGAGTTTGATTTGGGTTTGGAGTCTTTATTATTTCTTTTCTTCTAGTGATTATAGGCCCCCTACCCTCCTTTTTCTCTGTTTCCCTGCTAATTGTTGCAGTTTGGGGATTGAATGATGATTTTGGTTCTTCTTTCTTTTTATGTCTTTATTTGCAGCATAGGTAACTACATTTGTAGAAATATCCTCTGTCAAATATATATATCTTAATTTCCTTCCTAGCTTGTATGCCTATGTGTGCGTACACTTGTAGATCATTGCTGTAACAGGATTGTATATATATTCACCTTTGTTCCTTTAACTCTTGTACTTCTTCCAGTGTCTTCCTTTGCTTTTATCCTTTTCTTCTGTCTTTGTTCTTATTACATATTGCCTCCCCTTTACTGAAGTTAACCATTCGGTATGTAGGATTGAAGGGTTGGTTTTGTTCTTTTTTGACGTGTGTGTTTATTACTATAAATTGACCTCAGACCACTGCTTTTGCTGTCTCATTTGTTGTGTGTATGTGTGTTCATTCTTAGGAATTTTAATTTCATTTTTTTGTTTTTGTTTCTTCTATTACTCAGTAGTTTTTGATCTGGATATTGTACAGTGTTTCTGATTGCTCATTTAGTAGATTAATGGCTGTCTTAATTTTCACTAATTCTGTCTTTCATTGGTTCAATTTTAGTCTTTTATTCTTCTAATCCATGATCTATTTCTGACATTTTAGTATTACTCGTCTGGATTTCCAGTTGCTGTTTTTAATGGTTTTAATTGTCTGTTTATTTTTGTCAATTTATTCTTGAATTTTTTTCTGAACTATTCTAAAGTTTTGTTTTCAGCTTCTTTGATTTGTTTATGATTTTATTATTTTGTTATCTTTGATATTTTTCTGAATCTGTTGAAGTGTCCTAAATATCATTCATTGGTGTTTTTTTTTAATCTGTTTTTCTGAAGTGTCCTAAATATCATTCATTGGTGTTTCTGATCAGGTCACTCTAATACCATTTGTTCCACCAGAAGATTTTCTGGTCCTGTAACTTGGTCACTTGCTTGAGCTATCCGATCCTTTTATTGTGTGTAATTTGAAATTGTTGTCAAGACACTGTGGTGTTATTGTATTTGTTTATTTTGTTTTAATGTATGGACAGATGGGTTGAGTGTGCTAATCTGGTTACTAGTTTGGGAGCACTTAGGTCATTCACCAGCTGTATCTGGGTGGATGTGTCCATCGTAGGAGGTTGAGTGGGAGTCTCTGATGTACAATCATGTCTAGCAGCTGAAGAGAAGACTGGGTGGGTGTTGAATGTCATCTGGTTTTGATCTACTGCTGCTGGAGTGAGTGGTGTCACCTGCCCCCTGGGAAGATTGCAGGTATTGTAGGAATGGCTGGGTAGGGGTGGTGGTTCACAATTTCGATGCTCAGGGTTCCAAATTTGTCTTCTAAATGTAATTAACTAGTTTTTTGGGTCTCTGGTATAAGAGGGTTGTTACAAGGTGTCTAAGTCACCATTTTGAATTACTTCCTCAATGGATCTCTTTAAAAATTCTCTTTGAGTGGAGTGATTTTTACACATATATTTTTTTCCCCCTGCCTGGCTTAGAAGTTGAGTAAAAATTTTTCTAGCCTCAGTCACTCATCAAAAAAAAGGGGTAAGTGCTACCAAGTTGCAATTCATCAGACAGACTCCACATAATTTAGCAATCTAAGAACTCTAGCTATTTGAAATCTATAGAATTCACATGTCCTTCTCTCCTGATCACCCACAACAGAGGTTTACAGGAAACTTGAGCTGAGAAAAACTTCTAGTTCCATAAATCTTCTAGACATTGTGGAATGGGATTCATGGTTCCAAGGCCTTTGATGAATATTAAAAAACCATCTCTGCATACTTCTCACGTCCTGTCTGAGGGAAACCAAGAAAGCAATTGCATTTCTCCATCTCATTGCAGACCTCCTTGAAAGGAAGCAGTTGTATCTGTTTGTTTTTTCTTATACCCCACCTCCCCCTTGAAAGGATGTGGTAGGGACTTTTAAAATTAGACAGCCAGACAAAATATCAAGTCCATATAACAAACTACACACATAAGATTCCATGCAAGAATTTTTTAAAAATTGGCATTAGTAGAGGATGTATGTTGTCACAGTCCAGGGCTGTAACTGAAGATATGACAAATAATGTAAGTTCAAAATTCTTATTTATTTTGTATACAGTAGTAAAAGCTCATAGCTTAGTTATTACAACATCTTATCATATACTTACAAGTAACTTTATCTTCTAATTAAAACAAATACAATGATATTTTATAACTTGGCTCTGTTTCTTGCCAAAAATGATTTAAAAAGAGGCAAGTTTTAAAATTCACAGAGTAATTTGTTTAATGACTATTTAGTAAAATGATTATCATCCTTTTTCACTAAAGTATCAGCTACTTGCTCTTACAAAATGCACAGTATAGTCTGCTCCAAGTATTCCAAGTTCTAAATCTGTGCAGAACTACCTCGTTATTATGAGGATCATACTTTATTTTGATTAATGTGAAATAGTTAAGTATTTATCCAGATTTACATGGATTTTGTTTTTTTAAGCAGTTAAGCCTAAGATCTTTAATCATTTCTTGGTTGCCAGTACAACCAGAGGAAAAGCTCTGCGTCTTTATCATTTACTTACAGAAATGATGCTTCCAGCCTGGCCTCAGCACCACGAGAAATTTTTTGGTCTGTTAGTCCCAAGATGAAAGGTCTCAGTGGTTAAATAATTTTAGAAAACACGCTTTACTGTCATTCACCTCTTGAATATCATCACTATACACAATTTGTTAAGAATCTACAGTATTAGGAAACTGTTTAATTTGCATACCCTAGTTTTCTAACCAATCGGCCAAGAAACCTTTTCTTCCCATCTTGTTTTTGACATAATGCTCACTAACAGAAAATATAGCTAATTAACATCTTGATAACCTTGTAATATTGTGGTTTATGGATATACATTGGATGTTTTCAGTGCTCTTCAAAACTGGACTAATTGGGTCTCTTTCTAAAATGTCATCTCCTCCTCATCCTCTCTTGACATCCTAGGTCAAAGGCTTTATCCTCTTAGAAATTCATTCTTTAACTGCCAGTAAGACTAGCCTTCCCCTTTCTTCTGACTCACGAGCATATTAATTATATCAGTAGATATATCTTACAGGGTTTGGGGTCTGAGAGTTAGGGATCAAGATTGAGGATGGGGTCAAAATATTACAGAATCTTTCTTTCACAGTATAATTAACACAGCAAATTACAAGGGTAATGACATTTAAAAGCTGAATGAGGACCATTCCTCAGTAATACAGAATTTAAATATTTGTTTTTAGTAAGTGATAATAGTGTGGAATATTATAATAAACTTAGACAGCTTCTAACCTGTCTTGGATTCAAATAGTTGTCCTAGCCAATACTTTCTGCATTTCCACCAAACTTTGGATACTCAGTGTGGTAGTCACCTAGTCTGGTGTCAATTTAAGGATTAAGAGTGTAGGGGTAGAACCCAGGCTGTCAATCTGGAGAAAGCCAATGAGACTTTTGTTTGGGCATGCCTTTTCCTGAGAATTCTGGGAAATCTGGCACTTCCTCCTTGGAGGCGGAAGACACCTCTCTCTCACTGCTACTCCCTGGGAGACATTTCAGAAGACAAGCCACATGGACACAACCAGACCTCGGAAGCTGGAAAAGCCACAGAGAGAGCCCTGCTAGCCCTGAGATGCTTACACCACCACTGGATCCAAGACTTTCTACCCACTGGCTTGTGATCGTCCTGAATTTGGCTTCATTGCATGTGTTTCATGAGTCTGAAGAGGACTATATAGATTGGTATCAGGCATATTTGGCAAGATCAGATTTCTAGCCTTAGACTGGACTAGGCTGGGATGTTTTCTCAATGTTTAATTCCTCTTGTATATAAATCTCTTTCTCATACACATATGTGTGTGCATGGATTTGTTTCTCTAGTCTACCCAGACTAACACACTCAGTGTCCACATTTACTAATAATATATATTATAAGGGTTTATTTTGAGGATCTGGTCAAAAGCCCCAACGCACTGGATTGAAATATACATACTGCAGTCTAGATCAGGGGTTGGGAAACTTTTGAGTTGGAAGAGCCAATCCTGTCCCTCAAAACAACTTAAACATTATTCAAGAGTCATATTTTTAGAAACATTTGAAATCGCCATGATCTGAATAATAGTCTTCATTTTCAATTTATTTCAGAGCCACATGTATACTGAATGAGCCGCATAAGGCTCATAAGCCTCATTTTGCCAACCCCAGATCCAATGTACAAAAAAACAGCTCTTTATTTTCATTTCCTGAATTAAAATTTGTCATGAGCACCCATTCTGCCTAAGCAAGATATAGTTAAAATATTTATTTCAATAAGTATGGTTATTATTATTCCCATTCTGATTCAGGTATAGTTGTTCCTCAGTATTTGTGGGGATTGGTTTCAGAATCCCCTGTATATATCCAAAATTGCAGTTTTTCATGTGTCTTGTATAAAATCATAGAGTATTTTCACATAACCAATGCACATCTGATTTTATATATTTTTTTCTCTAGATTGCTTATAATACCTAATATAAACTAAATATTTGGTGAGTATAACTTTTTACTCCATTTTGGCCTTGGTGGGATTTCTGTGACCAGTCAATCGCTTTTCTCCCCTTGAATAATTTCTATTAGGGATTGGTTGAATCCATGGATATGGAACTTGGTCATACACATAAATATGAAAAGCCAACATAGACTTATATTAATTATGTTGCATTGGAAAATCCTAAGATTTATTGTGTATGACAAACAAAAAAGGAGTGGTGCACATTTATCATCAAAAAAGACTATTTCAAGGTCTATCTTAAAATACAATGCTATTTATAATAGGATAATATTTATATGGCTACAGAGAAGACCTGTTAATACAACTATTATTCATGTTTACATAATGAACCCTAAAATTTAAAAACTACCAACTTCTTCATCCTGTAATTGATCAAATATGCAACCAGGATGCATTGATAAATAAACACTGGCCATTGGAATGCAAGAGTTGAAAAATAAAGAAGAAGAATCATCGGTCTGAAAATATAGTCTCTGTGATAGGAAGTCGAAGATCAGCTTTTGCAATGCCAATGACTTCTTCACTGCAAATATTTTTTCCAACAACCTAAAGAGTAAAGAAACACATGGTCTCCATCAGATGCAATACATAGGAATTAAATCAACTATATCTGTGGGATGAGATGATGGAGAAGTTCACTATTATTAGTTAAACAAGGCCAGGGGCTGAAACCTTGGAACAGACCATCAATTTCACATATGCAAGTTCATATTGTAGCTGAAGAAAAATTAAATAGCCCGTGACAACCAAAATATGATCCTGAGTATCTGAATGTAAAGACCATCTCAAGAACAGATTTGACATTTCAACACCAATGAAAGAAGATAGGGAAGCTGTAGGAAAACATCAAAAAATCATGTGACTACATCAGGTGGTCATTAAAAATATATGAAAGACAAGACAAAAATGATGTCAGAAGAGACTGAACTTTGCTCTTGAATGCAGCGTAGTTAAAGTGAATGAAAGTCCAGGCATTACTACTTCCTCCTTCACACGCTACTGCTTTCGTCTTATGCTACTGTTGTTTTCCTCTTCTGTATTTACTTTCTCAACCTTCATTGAGTGTGCCCCGGTGACATAGTGGGTTACATATCTGTTGCCTGGTTAACCACAAAGTCACCAGTTCAAAACCCATAGGGGATCTGCAAGAGAAATAGGAGGTTTTCGACTGTGGTAAAATGCACAGTCTTGAAAACCCAGAGGTACAATGATATTTTGACTGATAGGGTTGCTATGAATCTGAATTGATTAGGTGGCTGTGAGTTCAAGTTAACACTCATTTAAAGGAGGGTAGAATCCAGCCGAGTTCAAAGCTTACCAAAGATAACTGCTCATGGAGCGTACTTAGTCTCTGTTTAGGATCACCAGGTATCTTAAGCATGGTTCTCCCAGGGTTTCTTAAACTTTTCCACTCTTAATCCCACTTCACCTAAGAAATTTGCAACATGGCAAACACTGCCACAAAACACCTCAAATTCATTACATGTTTGATTTCCTCCCAATATATTTTGTTGGCAAGTAATTTACATATCATATAATTTAATTGTTCAATCATTCAATCATATCATGGAGAATTACACAATCATCCCCACATCAATTTTAGAGCACTTGCTTCCCAATGGTTAAATCACCTTTAAGATCACTTGTGCAGTTACAGTCTATTCCTTTCCCTGTCTATGCCCCCAGTATTCCCTATACCCCTTGAATCTGTTATTCTCATCATGCATCCTCTCCTGTGCTTCACAGCTGGGAACACTTCATGGTTTAAAATCAGGAAAGGTATGCATCAGGTTTAATCCTCTCACTATACTTATTCAGAACAGAAGAACCCAACAGAAAACAATAAAAACAAAATTGCACTAAGGTGACAAAGGTAAAAACATAATAGCATACAGAAAAAATTACTGACATTGCGTAAGAAGGAAAAGAGCCCCCAAAATAATCAAAAAGACAGGGAGGAAATTTCTATCATGGAACCAAGAGGAAATACTTGCCTCCAGAACAAAGTCAAGTCACTTAGAGGGTGGTCAACTGGCCATGTGTTGAGCTTGATCCAGCATAATCAATATGACAATGGTCTCAGTCTCATAGAAAAGCTGATTGAGACTCTTGCCTGTGGCTAGAGAGGACCTACCAGTGACTCAGTCTGACCAGATCCTCTGCAGATGGGTTTTGGGTTATCATTGTTACCCCATAACCCTCCACAAATTGGGTGTTCTTAATTTTGCTCTGATGCGTTTCTCATATTTGAGTTTTGTAATTGTCATCTTTGGATCACACAAGCTGGAGTATTCTTCCATGTGGACTTAGTTGACTCCTCACTAAGATGGCTGTCTGTTTGAATGCAAGCCTTTAAGACCCCAGACACTATTCTGATTGATCGATTGATAGCTGGGCACCGTCTGCCTTCTTCACCACACTTTGATTTTGAATTAAGTTGGTCATTACATGTTCAGAAATTTTTTTTTTACTATTGCTATATTTTTCATGACTCCTGCATTCAGTTACTCAACCACATATGTAGTCATGATCCACAGTTTAAGAATCTCCACAAAGAAATAGAACCCGTATGAAAGAGACTTATTTCAAGGAAGTGGTTTACATGATTGTTAGGACAGAAGGTCAGACAACAGGCTGGAGACTCTTCCAGGTTTGCAACTCAAACTTGATAAGTTGGGAAAAGTGAAGATTGACATGAGAGTTTTGCCAACATGCCCTAAGGCAAAGCACATGTCAATGAAACTCCATCTTGCTCCTAATAAATCATGACAGATTGATTGCATTAGTCTGATTTTTAAAAAGTGCTCAGTTCCACTGTAGGCCTATTGATTAAATCATATGTCTAGTGCCTAGGGATCCCTGGTGGCAAGGTAAGCGCTGGACAGGTAACTACAAGGTCAGCAGTTCAAACCCATGAGCCACTTGAAGTAGAAAATGAGGAAATCTGTCCTCTAGAGATTCTGCAGGCATATATAAGGTCGCTATGAGTAGGAATGGGCATTATGGCAGTGGGGTTTGTGAGCTGGTTTGTTGTTAGGAGCCATCAAATTGGTTCTGACTCATAGTGCTTCTGTGGACAGCAGAACGAAACACTGCTTAGTCCTGAGCTCTCCTCGAAATTTTTACGCTTGAGCCCATGGTTGCTGTTATTGTGTCAGTTCCTCTCATCGAGGGTCTTCCTCTTTTTCATTGCCCTTGTACTTTACCCAGCAGGATGTCCTTTCACAGGGACTGTTTCTCCCAACAACATGTCCAAAGTACCTGAGATGACTCTTGCTTCCAAGTTGCGTTCTGGCTGTATCTTTTCCAAGACAGATTTGTTTGTTCTTCTGGCACTGGACAGGACTTTAAATAGTCTTTGCCAGCATTATATTCAAGTGCATCGACCCTTCCTTAGTCTTCCTTACTCAATGTCCAACTTTCATACGTGCAAGACGTGATTGAAAACACCATGGCTTGGATCAGGTACACCTTAGTCCTCAAAGTGACATCCTTGCTTTTCAACATCTTCAAGATGCATGTTCAGCTAATTTACCCAATATGATGTGTTGTTCAATCTCTTGACTGCTACTTCTATGAGCATTGATTGAGGATCCAAGTAAGACAGAGTCTGACAATGCCAGCCTTTGCTTCATGTGTCATGATGCTACCTATTAGGCCAGTTGGGAGGATTCTGATTTTCTTTGCATTGAGTTGCAATCCATCATGAAGGCCACAATCTTTCATCTTCATCACCAAGTGCTGTAAGGCCTCCTCACTTTCAATCTACAAGGTTGTGTTATCTTCCTAACTCATGTTGCTAATGAGCTTTTCTCCAATCCTGATGCCAAATTCTATTTCATACGATCTGGCTTTTTTGATGATGTTGCTCAGCATACAGGCTGAATAAGTATGGTGAGAGAATTAAACCCTGATGCAAATCTTACCTGATTTTAAACCATGCAGTATTTCCTTGTTTTATTGGAATGATTGCTTGCCTCTTGGTTCACACATAGGTTCTGCATGAACACCATGAAGTGTTCTGGAATTCTCATTCGTTTCAAGCGTTTCCATAGCTTTTTATGACCCACACAGTCAAATGTCTTTGCATAGTCAATACAGCACAAATAAATATTGTTGTGATCACCTAATCTGGTGTCAATTCAAGGATTGAGAATGTAGGGGTGGAGTCTAGGCTGTCAATATGGAGACAGCCAATGAGACCCCTGTGTGGGCATGGCCTTCTCCTGAGAATTCTAGGAAATCTGGCACTTCCTCCTTGGAGGTAGAAGACACCTCTCTCTCTCACTGCTACTCCCTGGGAGACATTGCAGAAGACAAGCCACCTGGACACAACCAGACCTCGGAATTCAGAAAAGCCACAGAGAGACCCCTGCCAGCGCTGAGATGCTTACAACGCCACTGGACCCAAAGACTTTCTACCCACTGGCCTGTGATCGTCCTGCATTTGACTGCATTGCATGTGTTTCGTGAGTCTGAAGAGGACTTTATAGATTGATATCAGACATATGGGCTAATATTGGACTTATGGACTTGATTTGGACTGTGGAATGTTTTCTCAATGATAAATTGCTCTAATATATAAATCTCTTTCTTATACACATATGTGTGTCCATGGATTTGTTTCTCTAGTCTACCCAGACTAACATAAATATTTTTCTGATAATCTCTGCTTTGTGCCAAGTTCCATCTGAGGTCAGCAGTATTATCTCTTGTTCTATTCTGTCTTCTTAATCTGACCTTAATTTCTGGCAGCTCCCTGCCAATGTACTCCATACCAGCAACCAGAAATTAACAGCAAAAACCCTGTGGATCACAGAATATTGTCCAAGACTTAGACTCTCTCGTTCAGCAGAAACCAACTGCAGTGAAGGACATGATATTTTGTAGAGCGGAGAGCCAATAAAAATAAGGGAATCTTCAGTGACGTGGATTGTACAACAAGCATAGCAGTCGACTCAAACATGAAGATGGAGCAGGACCCGAGGAAGTTTTACCAGTTGCACATGGCATCTCCATGAGTCAGCACCAATTCTCTATCATGGTAGCCAGATATCCATTTGCTGTACCAAGGACTTAATTGAATATTCAGTTCTCAAAATGCTGTATTCCAAGGTTGACCTGTTCTCAAAGGGAATCCTTTATCTTCTCTAGCAGTTTCTCTGACTGAGCTGGAGATTCAGAGGCAATTTGTGGCTCTTTGGTAAAATACATAAAACTAATGATAATAAGTTCTATTCTTTCTAGCGTCTTTAACAAATTCCATCTGCTTCTTGTAGTTTTGTCACCTGGACGTTCTGGTCTAGGAAAGGATGAGAAAAAGACGAGCTAGTTGGGAAGAAGAAGGAAGTAACTCTATCGGGCGAGTCTATGCAGGTTGGTTCTGGTCCATACCACCCTCATCGGAGCATTCCTACACAGCCCTCAGAGATCTAGCAAAGAAGGTTGAAATGTAATCAAGCCCTTCCCTACCTTGTATCAACCATGCTTCAGACTTTGGGTTGGAATTATTATTATTTATTTAAAAAAAACAATAACTTACAATAACTTAAAAATAACAATAACTTACACGTATCACAGTAGAAATCTGTTCCATAGAAACTTTCAGTGATGGACTTGTTTTTAGGTGTCGGGGAGCAGGCTGCTTTTCGAGGCAGCTCTGGCTGCAAGCTTCCAACCTTTGGGTTAAAATCCTAATGCCTTAACTATTTGTACCACCCAGGGACTCTGATTTAGAGTGTGGAGAATAAAATTGTGACCGAAAATATATTTCTTGATATATATTTCAAGTGTGTTCATGATAACCATGCAGCCAGTATCAAGTGCATGGTCTTTGACAAAGAAAGGGTCTTCTCTGACATTGAACTTATTGTACCATTTTCAATTTTTCATCTTTTGTCTATCTTTAGTTGAGAACATGGGAGAAAGGTATGACAGCCGGCCGTCACAAAGATCAGTGTTGGAAACATGGTGGCAACAGTTTTGACAAGCCCTATTGATTTGGCTTCATAAAAGGTACAGACGTATCTTTGCTTAATTTATTCATTCAGCAACCTTATCTACTGTACTTGCTATGGTGTCAATCCTAAAGTTCCTCTTATGGTAATATGCAACACAGATTATGCTCATGCTCCCACTTTGTCCCTGATCCCACTCTGTGCTATCCGGAAAGGAATTCAGAGCTTTGCAGACCATGGAAACATATCTCAATGATAGTGAGTTTGGGTTTTGTTGTTGCTTCTGAACCTTTTCATCCCTTTCAACCTGGGGTCCCCCTTCAAGTGGAGCAGCGCACGCGCTGTCCTCTGCCTTTTCAGTGGCTCCCCAAAGACGTTGGAAACATTTCTTATGGTTGACGGTGAACCACTACAGGACTTTAAGGGCGACATCACATCACATACAGTCTGTCCCCGGGTGGAAAATGAGAGCTGTTTCTAAGTCTAAGAACTTGTAGTTAAGCTGGGCCAAATGCATAGGTTTCTTACTTAGCCTTACTTTATTGCGAGAAAAGACTTGAAACCTTTTCAAAGATTTAAAAACTGCAGAGATACATCACCCTAGTGCAAGTGAGCGTGATGAATCAATCATTTGTTGGGAGTAGGAGCTTGTTTGGAACAGAGTGCTAAGCATTAGGCTGCTAACTGAAAGGTCAACAGTTTGAAACCACTAACCACTCTTTGGGAGAAAGACAGGACCTTCTACTCCCATAAAGAGTTATTGTCTCAGAAGCTCACAGAGGCCGTTCTAACCTATCCTGTAGGATCACTATGAGTTAGTGTCAACTTGGTAGGATGGGAGTGACTGAGAGGCCAGTTCAATTCAAACTGAGGACATTAAAAGGCAACTATGACTTGACCACAAGTCAGGGCCTACTTGTCTGTGAGACTTAAAGGGGACCCTCCTGGAAGCATAGAAAAAGCCCCTCGTGGCGCACAGTGAGAATGAATGTGACCTGAAATAGGATGGTGGCATGAAGAACAAGGGGAAGGAAAGTTTTGAAGAAAGATTAGAAGCAGAATCAATGATTTGGGGTTCATTAGCTTTGCGAAATGATAGATATTAAATGACTCCCAGGTTATGACATGTGCTGTGAGGAGCATTTTGGTACCATTTCTTGAGATAGAGGGTTGATGGGGAAAAGCAGGTCTGTGCTGGCAGGACAGGAGGCTAAGGGGCCATGTCTCAGAGCTCTGGCCAGGTCTCTACTAAGAGGGCTGATGTCGGCTTCAGATTACTTATTTAGTGTTCCTTTTATTAATAGTTAATGAAGATGATATAAGAAAGTACATTGCTCTTTTTACAGTGATTACATGGGGATTACTGATTACATGAAAACACGGTTTCTGAGTAAGCTGCTTCCTGAGACATTTATTGGCTCTGGGAGTATAGAGTCCTTGTCACCCCGGCAAAATGATCTTGTCCTCTTCCTGTCTAAGAATGTGACCTTTTACATGTGCTATCTTGTGGTTGTTTTGAATTTCCATGACCTTCACATGCTGTATCAAGAAAGCAATGTGATACCGACATGCACACGCGCACCCACACGCACCTACACACACACAGAGCAACAACAGTGTTGGTTGATTTTGAGATAAATGAAGTGACTGTGAGACCTTTGTAGCTGTAGGCCCCCCTCGCCTCCATAGACTGCTAGCAACCTCATAAGACATAGTAAAACTGCCCCATCGATTTCCACAGACTATAAATCTGTATGGAAGCAGACTATCACACCTATCTACCGGGCAGCAGCTGGTGGATTTGAACTGCCAATCTTTTGGTTGATAGCTGACTACTGCACCAGGAAGTTACTTTGCAGCAAGAGCCAAAGATGCTGGAAAGGAGGACATTAGTGGATGAAAGAGACTCAGAAGACCTTTTACTCGATAGAAGGATATGCCCCTACACTGTAGTTTCTGGGATGGAGAAGTTAAGTAGACAGAACTTTAGGAAGCATGCTATTCTTACTTAATGAAATGGTTTTGAGGGAAACTTTTTGGCTACATTCAGTGGTTGAAGGAGACATGGGTCAGAGGCATGGGTGTGCCACCTTGTGCTCTCTGCCACTCTCAAGCTGTTTAATTACTTCTCCATTTTTGCTTCAATTTTCTTATCTGTCATGGTACGGGTTACTTATAGTCATAAAACAAAGAGTGTGTGCAATGCCTATGTGTGCCTTACTAAGGTCCTAATACAAACACAGCAACAATAAAGTACTGGTGACTAATAAAACACACTACTATTCAAATTAGGTACATGTGCAAGTGTATGTTAGAGTTTGATACAGCAAGGGTAATTATTAGACCCATCCTGGACAGAAAGTGGTTATTTGTCCAGGATCTGACTTGCTTCTCACCATGCACATGTCACCGGAGAGCAATGCGAATATATACCTCCTGTCATCAAGACATTTCCACGTGCCTGCTTCCAGAAAAGGAGTCCTGGAGCAGTCAGTGTTCATCCCTGTGTTCATGGGAGCACTTTAATTCAACTCATCACCAGTCACACTCATAGCCACCTATCGGGTTAAGGTCATCATCCCAGCCCCGAGAGAAGGGTGCCACTGAGAAATCAACTGGCAAAACGTGGCTCCTGCGAAATAATTGAGATTGAGTGGACTCTTCCAGGGTGTTTGGATTGACCTGTGGCCCTCCCAGCATGTGTTGTGAATCCCGAACCCTGTTCCTCTGTGATTTTGCATTGAAGTTGTCAAGGATTTTGTGTGGTTGGATCCCCAATCAAGGCTCATGGAAGCAGCCATCAAGAGATAAAAGGACACATTGTATCGGGTAAATCTGCCACACAAGACCTCTTTAAAGTGTTAAAAAACCAAGGATGTTATGTTGAGGACTACGGTGGGCCTGATTCAAGCCATGGTAATTTCCATGACTTCATATTCACGTGAAAGTTGGACACTGAATAAGGAAGGCTGAAAAAGAATCCATATGTTTAAACTGCGGTACAGGTGAAGAAGGTTGAATGTACCTTGGACTACAGAAGAACAAATAAATCTGTCTTGGAAGAAGAATGGCCAGACTGCTCATCAGAGGCCAGAATGGCCATATTGTGTTTCAAGTACTTTGGACATGTTGGGAAAGACCAGTCCCTGGAGAAGGACACGATGCTTGGAAAAGAAGGACAGCGAGAAAGCATGACGCAGATTGGCACAGTGGCTGCATCGAGGGACTCAAACGCATGAACAGGCATGAGGATGGCCCCGGACTGGGCAGGGTTTGGTTCTGTTGTTCAGAAGGCTGCTATGAGTTGGAACCAACTCGATGGCCCAAACAACAGACCTGTGCGTATAATCACATTTAGGAACAGAGATGTCTTGGAAGTCCAGGTCAGTGTGGAGCGCATCTTACACCGAATGACTTTAGAGATCTCAAGAGACCGCTCTAGGCACAGAGGCGGGCGAGCATCAAGAGAATGGAAGATTCCTGCCACAGGGAGATGGCTAACGACCCAAGGAATGGGGGTGTCCAGCAACTGAAAGAACTCTTCCCCTGGAGACCAAGAGAGCTTCCCTTGGTGCTGGCACTCCCAGTTCAGGCTTCTAGCCTCCTGAGCGGAGGGAAAGCAAATGTACGACCTTCTCCATCATCAACGTGTGTGTCTGCTGCCGCAGCACACGGAAATTAAGATGCAGTGTCTTAGGTGTAGCCCCACAAGAGCATGATCACTCAAGGTCCAGTAAACCATGCCTTTGAACCTGGTGATGACTATTACTTTTATTAAAACTAGGATAAAAGACATTATACTAGATCTTGATCCAGAAGATTCTATAATTTAACTTCATCAGTAACAACTCTGATGTGGGTATGGGCATGGAGTGTAGAGGGAGTTTCTTCCTAACATCCATTGGGTTAAGCTGATGGTGTCATTCCAAAGTACAAAACAGAGCGAGAGGGGTTTTAGGTGCCACCACACAATGGGCCAGAGAGGATAAACTCTGTTGGTTTGCCTTCTTCTGAGGGAAGCAAGGAGTTTGTATAGTTCTCTGGTTTTTGCCAGTACCAGATTTATCATAAAACAATCCCAAGAGCATTTTAAAGACAATTAGGGTGCTTTTTGGCAACTACAGAATCATGTAGTCTAGTGTACTGGTTAGGAATGCCTCTGGCTGCAAGTAATAACAATCTTTTAACAGTAACTTTAAAGGGGCCATGGTGGCATAGTGGTTATACACTGGGCTATGATCCACATGGACTGCAGTTCAAAACCACCAGTTGCTCCTTGGGAGAAAAGAAACCTGAAGCTTTTTTTTCCTCTCCTAATGCAGCCTCAGGAAAGCTCTCAGGGGCAGTCCCACCGGGTCACTATGAGTCTGTATTTACTGATAGCAGTGAGTTTGTGCTTGGGTTTTATTGCATAAATGCGCATCTTATTTACATAACAGATTTACAAAGACAGTCACCCATGTAGTTGATTAGGCAATTTGTCATTAATATGATGGGCTCTTCAGGAACCGGTGGTGTCCCGGCCACTGGAAAGCACCAGTCCTTCCTCCAATAGAGTTATAAGCCCGCAAGAATAGTTTCAGCCCTCATGTAGCTAGAATCAACTCGAGCACGTGACCATTTCCACCTTCCATCCTGCCATCCTGAAGATACCGACTGTTTGTTTTCATGTTTGTGGCCTCCTGGTTGCAAGATGGCTGTGGTCGTGCCAAGCACCCAAAACACCCTAAGGTGCTAGATACTATGCATCCGGGCAACACGTTTCTCCTCACGAGGGTTGACAAACATTAAGAATTTTTTTTTCCTCATTGAGAAAGTGCTGCCTTTCCTAAAATCCTTTGCAAGCAGCTGCTTCTATTTCTTTGTTCTGTCCTGGAACATGCACAACTCGCCCCTCTTCCCCCCACCCCCTCCACTAGCTCCCCTGGCCACCCTGCCCTCCAGCTGGGAGAGAGCAGAGGAGATTCCTTGGGGCCGCTTCTGCTTAGCCAAACAATAGCACCCGCTATTGGTGCCCTGTCTTGAGCCCCAAGGAGCCTTGGCTTGCTGGAAGGAGACCGCTTCTGCCATCCAGGGCCACAAAGACCCTGAGAGGGGCAACACGCTTGTACTGCTGCCTCCGACAAAAATCCATTCAGCCTTAAAATGCAGGAGCATTAGCTGCTCAGCGCCATCACCAAGGAGAGATCAAAAACGGCTGCTCTCTCTAGGCCCGGGAGATGCTTGCAGGGTGATTAATTTTTTGGCTGGGAAAGCTGCTTAGCTGACAGAAAAGAGAACGTACCTGAACATTTATGAGTCGGCTTTTCAAAGACAGCGACCCATCTTCCTTTTCACCCCGCCTCCCCTTCCCTTTCCCTATAAGGGAACACTTAGCAAAACTAAATAAATTATCAGGCCGGCCATGAAGAAAGGCTCTCCCAGGGTAATGCAGGAGAGACTTAAAGCCGTCAAAGCAATCCTTGGCGCTGGCTGCTCATCAGCAGGGAAGAGGCGCGGCGGGGAGGGCTGCCCTCTACGCTGCTGCTTGTCCGGAGCTGGCACTGAGGCGAGGGGAGCGCTGTGCCCACTAAGGGGCGGAGTGGCCAAGCAGGCATCCCTCAGGGTGCAGGGTCACAGGATGGCTGAGCGAGAACACAAGTGGCCGGGGTGAAGAGCCGAGCGTGGACTCGGTGTCAGCAGATCGGGCTGGCGGTTCTTCTATCATTTTCTCCCTGGCTGATCTCTGGTGGGTTAGTAATAAAGGCTCTGAACTTTCCCTGAGCTGGAAAATGAAAACAGCAAGAACAAAGCCCACAGGAACCTGTTGTCCTCAAGGTCGTTCTGACGCAGGGCCACCGCCCGCGTTGAGCGGAGACTTGCCTTGTGGGTTCATGAAAGCTGGTGGCCGGCCTTTGCTTCTGCAGCACCACTGGGGGCTCCCCGTTTGCAGCCCCAGCTTTGAGGTTTGTCGTTGAACGGAAACAGTTGATACCTGGAAGGGACATTTACGAAGAACATGTGGATGGTAACGTCCACCCCCCAGGGGACTGGGGGAAAGCAAGCAAGAGGGCAAGGTGGGGGTACTTTGTAAGCTCCGACAAGCTCCAGGAAGGTTAGATGCAGCTAGGCTGTGCGGCCCAGCCTTCCTACTTAGCACAGGAGGAATCTGATGCCAAGAGACCGAGGAAAACCGGAGCCAAAGCCCGCCCTGCCTCACAACTCCTGCAGCTGCCCGGGCTGCGCTAGGAAGGAGACTCACCCCTTCTCTGTCAGAGCCGTGGTACAGGACTTTGACTGCTTTAACTAGAGCCCCTCCTTTCACCTGCCCTTTTGAGGGGAGCCTGGGGCCGTAGAAGTTATGCATTGAGCTAACTGCAAGGTCAGCAGTTCAAAACTCGCCTCCGATCCGAGGGAGAAAGACAAGGTTTTCAATCCAGTTAAGAGCTACAGTATTGGAAACTCACAGGGAGAGCGGCACCCTGTTCCTACGGGGCTCTGGTTCTCACCTGGCCTAAGGCCGCGGCCCTTTCATCGAGTCCCTCATGTGGTGGTGACCCCCAACCATACAGTTAGTTTTGTTGCTACGTCATAACTATGATTTTGCTACTCTTATGAGTCAGGTGACCCCTGTGAAAGGGTTGTTTGAGCCCCAAAGGGGTCACGACCCACAGGTTGAGAATCGCTGCTATAGGGTCTCTGGAAGACGGTATCGACTCAATGGCAGTGCGCTGATATTCTGGTTTCCTCTCTCCCTCTCAGAGTTGTTTGGTCAATGGTTTTAGAGAGTAAATAATGAAAACACGACTTGTATCTAAAAACAATCGTGACACACAGCCTATTGAGATACGGGGGCAATCTGATGAAGCTATTTCTGTGAGCGTGGAATCTTTAACAGGTAGAATTTATATTTTGTTAACTTTACACCTCAGAGTCTGCATATGTTGTGCTTTTTTTAAACTTAAAAATGAAAGTAAAAGACTTAAATCTTTTCTAACTCTCCCAAAACGAAGGGAGCCAGACATTGGCCCTCTCCATTGCTTGGTGCCCTATGCCAACCCCAGGGGAGTGAGGCGGGTGTGCTGAGGGTCCCCATGCACCCTCAGGCTTCCTGCAGGATCAGTGGTGTCCCTGCCCCAGCTAGCAGAAACCTGGGGCTGGAGGATCAGGCAAACCTTGGGCAGAGCTTCCTCCTTTGTGCCAGGTCAGACCCATGGCCGAGCTGGGGAGGCCAGCTTCCTGAGCCGGGAGGCAGCTTCTTCCTGGCTGAGACAGGGTGGAGGTAATAGATACAAGCGCTCAGCATTACACAAATCATTCCTTGTTGCTACTGACGTGGTATTTATTTTAACATCAGCTTTTTCATTTGTCTTTAACTGTCAGGGAAACACACACGCGCGCGCGTGCACACACAGAGGCACACAAAGTAAATCTCCTTGTAAGGAGAAATGCTAGGTAGGTTATAGCTTCCTTCTGGAGGAAGGGGGGAAAACACACACACCACAAACTCCTCACAGTATGATTTCATAGGCATGCTAATTATTTTTAGGGCGAGCATAATAAAACCCAGGTGATTTGCCTTCAGCAGTTTCTCCTTATCTCACACAGCTCTGGGTCATTTACCCACATGGCGAGCAATTACCATGAGCCCTGCAGTTTTTACCAGACATTCTTTGTGGGAGCCCTGCTGGAGTACACAAAGGTTAATATGCTTTTGCACTACAAAATCCGGGCATTATCTTGTGTATCGTAAGACATGTCTCTGACACGTTGAATTCAGACGATTTACAAGATCAGCAAAACAGAAGGGTTTCCCGTTGGGAGCTTTTCCCACTAACGATTTCCTCATCGGAACGTGACTTGGTGCGGTGTGGTGGTTTGCAGGGGCTTTTGGCAGGGGGGGCAGGGCGGGGTCCCCTCAGCCCCGTTCTCCAAGAGTGCTGAAGGAGGCTGGGCGTTGAGTTCTGCTCCAGGCTGGCAAGCCAAAGAGCCAGGAGGGGTGCGTCCTGGGAATGGAGTTTTCTTGTCATTTCGTACACCAGTTGTCATTGGGTCCAGTCCATGTTGGTCCCATGTGTGTGGCTGTGCTCCCCAACGATTCACAGGCTGCAGTGTCGTTGGAAGCAGATGGCTGCTCTGTATTTCTTCCAGGGTAGAGTGAAGCTACCAACCTTCTGGCTGGGCAGGCAATTCATCCTGCGTGCCAGCCAGTGACTTCTAGCTAGTTCTAACTTTTCTTATAAATATTATGTATTTTATTTAAAATTAAGAGACAAATGTTGAAAATGTGATACCCGGATTCAGAAATGATACCTCTGACTATCAGAATTGGGCTTGAATATATCCCCCCACCCATCCACCCAAAGGAAATTTAGGCCTTGATTTGGGGAGGCTAACCATCAGCTCACCAGTTCAAACCCACCAGCCACTTTCTGGGAGAAAGATGAGGCTGTCTGCTCTGGTAAAAATGTACAGCATCAGAAGCCCTATAGAGGTTCACCGTGAATCAGACAGAGCTCCATTGCAGCAAGATGCATTGAATTGTTTCTCTCCCAAAAGACATGTTGAAGGCCAGATCCCTGTACCTCTGACTGTGAACTTGCTTGGAAATAGGTCCTTACTTTGAAACGATGGCAGTTCAGGTGGTCTTCCTAGGGTAGAGTGGTGTGTGTGTGTGCGTGTCTGTCTGTCTTCCTGAGCTGTGTCTGATAAAAGGAGAGAGCAGCAGAGAGTCTGAATCACACTTGAAGGATTTACCATGTGTGACAATCCATCTACAAGACAAGGAACAGGAGATGCCTGGAGCTACCAGAAACTGGAAATCCCAGCCAATACCCTGAGTTGGGGCTTCTAGATTTTAAACCTATGAGATCATGGTGTCTGTTCTTTGAGGCCAGCCTGTTTGTGACATCTGGCACTGCACCCCTGGGAAGCAAAGACAGGCCTAGCCTTGCGCACAGGGAGCAAGGGCGTGACGGCAGGGCTGGTCCTACCATCATCTGTGGCTGGAGGCTGCTCATTGCCCAGAGCCCCCAGCAGTGCCACGCTGGGCAGAGAAGCCAGGGGTTGACCATCTCTACGGTCTGGTGGAGCCACTGTGAGGAGGGCTCCGGGAAGAAAATGAGTGGCGGCTCCTGATGACACAGCCTGCCTTCTCTGGGTCTGGAGTTCCTCCTCCGGGAAAGAGTGAGTCTGGGACACCCGCAGCGGCACTTCTGCCCTGTCCGGTAGGGTCAGCATGAGTCAGCGTGGACTCCATGGCAGGCAGTTTTTGATTCTTTATCGTAAAACCCCAACTGCTTGAGGCATAAGGATGTTTACGTTCACCTAGGAAACATGAGGAGAGCATTCTAAGAAGTGCAACCTCTGAGGAAAAAAAAGAATCAAACTCTGTAGGTTATGTTTATAAATAAATGGTTCATGAACCAAACAAACAGAAAGACAGGCCTAAACATTTACTGGGATTATTTCACACACTCTTGGCTCACCACGAAGACCTCAGGTGAAATGCCACTGCTTCCAAGGGTTTTCTGACAGCCAGCAGTTCAAGACCACCAGCTGCTCCATGACAGAAAGATGAGGCTGTTTGTTCCTGTACAGATTTATAGCTTCAGTAGCCCAGGAGGGCAGTTCTATAGTGTCCTATGGTCGTTATAAATCAGAATTGACTAGGCAGCAATGAGTTTGAGTTTGTGTCCCTAGCTCAGTCATCAGAGGTGTAGTAGGTGTGTTATAGTATTGGGAATAGCTTATTCAGCATCCACCCTGTTTCAAGACCAATCATTGATTTCTGCCGATCCATTCATTAAAATTTTAATACATGCCACTGTAACTGTACCCTGTAACTCACAACACACATGTTTGGTAGAGCTGTCTGGGCAGAGAGAGCATTGTGGATGCTGGCCTTTCTGGCTACTCAGGGTAAGTAACACTAACCCAATGTCACGGCATCAATTTAGACTCACAGGGACCTTACAGGACAGAGTAGATATGTTTGATTGGATTTCCATGACTAACTGGCAGGGAGGATGCAGATAGACTCCTCTTTCTCCCAGGGAGGAGCTGGTGGGCTGCGATAGCTGAATTCCACAACCTTAACCCATGCACTTCCACTGGTGTGCGGAGTGAGCTAGACGCACTGGGTAGTGCACTCGCCTGGAGAGGACTGTGGCTTATGGTAGTGTCTAACACATCCGGTTATTATCTCTCCACAGCTTCTAGTCACACTGGAAGGGCGTCTGCTTCACTGTTATTCAGAAGTGGAAACAGAGGCTCCAAGAGATTCAGCAGCTTCAACGCCCCATTGTTGGGAGCCTCAGTAGGAAGCACTATCTGTGATTCAGCATGCGTGATTTTGCTGGTAGAGCGCAGGGTGGCCTTGTTGACACCATCAGAGAGAGCTCTGCTGTGCTTTCTTGCACCTGTTGTTTAAGGGTCAAGCAAGTCAGAAGTAGCCATAGCAGTCAGAGGGTATTTAGAGTTGGAAAGGCCTTTCCAGATGGTTGAATCCCATCTCCCTAGATGAGGTCTTGAGGTCAGGTAAGGTGAAGTAGCTGCCTCAAGGTCGTAATAACTATCACTGGTGGGGTCAAGGTGAAAATCCAGAGCCTGGGTGCTCTGGTCAGTATTTGGAGGTAAGGAAATCTCTGACATGACTAAGGGGGTCACTGTACAGCTCCCTAGGAGTCTAGGGCTACAGGACTTACAACTTCAGGAACCAGGCAGTTGTGCTGTGGCTGGTGCAGAGACTTCGTCTTCATACACGTTCACACACACAGGGATTCTCTTAATGTGTCTGCAGGAGAAAGATGAGGTTTTTCACTCCCCCAAAGAGTTAGTCTCAGAAAGCTACACGGGCAGTTCTATCCTGGCCTGTGTGGAGTGAACTAGATGCGGGCGGGGGGCAGGGGTGTTGGATAAGACTGTGGCTCATGGTGGTTGGGTCTCCTTGAGTCGTCATCACCCAGGTCAATGAGTTGATTTGTCTCAGCTGTGCTGCTGTGAGCTGCTGTTGACTTGGCTCTGATTTGTGGCAACCTTATGGATCACAGAGCCAACTGGTATCAGGTCCCGCACCACCTGCATGATCATTGGCATCCACTCATCCATTAGAGTGGCCGCTATGGATCTCGACAGCCTTCCCAGGTAGGGGGCTCATTTCTCAGCATTGTGAAGAACAATGCTCAACAGTCATCCGAAAGGTCTCCATTGGCTCACTTTGAAAGTAGGTCACCAGACCTTTCTTTCTCACATACCTTAGTCTGACAGCTGCACTGAGACCTGTCCGCCTAGGCTGTCCCTGCTGCTACTTAGAATACCAGGGACAAAGCTTCCCGAATCACAGCAACAGACACGCCACCACAGGATGACAAATGGATGGTTGTGTTTAAGTTGGAGGAAACCCTGTTCTTATGTCTTGGCCTTAAAGGTGCTCCCGACACCCTCCAGCCCCACCCTTCCCTTAATTAGTCCCACTCTGTGCTTTATACCAGGACGACCACTTCCCAGTTTCCCTTGGCCTGGGAATGGCCTGCCTCCATGCATGGCAGCGCTGTTCATCCTCTAACCCCACTCCTGTGTGTCACCGATGCCACCCTGGCTTCCCACCTCTGATCCACCCCATAAGCCCTCCAAAGCCGTACCACTCTGTCCTTGCCCAACCCCGCTGTTCATGAATCCATAACCTCGTCTGTTTTCTGCTATTTAATATGAGGCTATTGTGTCTCCCCAGTCAGATTATGAGCCTAGATTATGTGAGTAACATACGGGTGCCCAATAATTACATATCGATTGACTGGTTGAAGCGGGGCTATTTTTTTTAATGCTGATTACAAAATATTAATGTGAGGAGTCGAGGTAAGAGGAATTCATATTGGCAATCAAGGTAAGATAAATTGATCACAAGGTAGCATTATGTTCTCCTGCCCACTGACTTCTCATGCTCCCACTCGTGGGCAATATAAATTCAGACTGGCTCTCGGGAGCAACCCCTTGGCAAACCTAACTGTGAATTACTCACTAGCCGCCGCCCCCCCCCCCCACTTTATTTCTGTCCTGGAGGGAGAGCAGCTTCCTTTTGCTTCTGTTCTCCCCAGAGGAAGGAGACATGAAATTCCCGGCATCGTTTTAATTACTGAGGATGTCACCACGAGCGCTGATTATAATTTTGTTGCTACAACTGGTCATTGAGAGAGAAACCACTCAAGCCAGTTGGAAAGCCGCCTTATTTTTTTTTCTCCCCAAACAAAACTAAACCTACTTTGACATGAAAGGAGTGCTGGGGAGTATCAGTCTGAAGGAGTTCCGTTTTTAGCAACATCCTTTACAAACATCCTCCCTTTGCTGCAGCCTGACAGCCCCCCCCCAACCCCCCCCTCCCCCCGTGACACAGGTCTGACACCGGCAAGGCCTCGGGAAGACTGTTGGACATGAACGCCGTTAACAGCATGGGGCGTTAACTTCACAGAAATAACAGTTGTGGAGACTGGAATGGAAAAGATCTTGAGAAGTCCAGAAAAAGAACATGATCCGAACGTGCACAGCCAGCCCCCGAGTCTCTGGACTGCTTCCATCCCCATGGAATTAAAATCGTCGAAAGCTAAGAAAAGGGCAAAAGCAAAGCCATAAAACAGAGAAGTTCAAACCAGCCATGACCAATGGTGGAAGGAAGCGGGAATCCAGGGTCACCAAAGCCTCTTTCTCCTCCCACCCACCCACCTGTCCCTTCTCCTCCCTACCCCTGGCTCGCCCCTGAACAAGCCATTGACAAGACATGGCTGTCATGGCGCATGAAAAAAAAAATAATTAAAAAAATCTTCCAAAGACTGGCAGCATAAAAATCCCCGGCTCTGTCGTTCCTCTGTTTCTGCAAGCAGCAAAAGATCCATAATTCTCACACTTAATGTAATTCCATGGCATCTAAAGTGATTTACAGTCGGTTTACTCAATACTTTCAGCTTTATTTAATGTAACAGTTATGGCACATAAAAAGTTTATTGAAAATCCTTTGGGAGTGCGATTGAGGAAGAAAGAGTCGTTGCTAATACCATTTACAGGAGCAGGAGGGAAGGAGTTCAGCCTGTTTCTCCGTGACCTTTCTGATTCCACAAGCAAGGGTTCTGCAGGGAAAAGGCTCTTCTCTTACCCTTGTGCCATCGCCCCAACTGGGCCCTTCCGGCCACCGGGCAGTCACCTGGCTGTTTCTAGAGTGGCTTCTTTTTCTGGGCTGGCTGGCAACTGGACTTGGATGATGGCCTTTGGTTTTGATGACCCTGGTGTTGCCATTCCTATGGCGACTCCTGGATCAGAGTGGCCTGCTGAAGGACAAAGAGCAAACACTGGCATTGTCCCCTTGACTGTTGCCCAGTCTCCACGTGTTAGTGAGCCCGTTTTCCCATGGGTCCCGCTCTCTGGAGTTTGTATCAGCTCTCTGCGCTGCACCCCGGGGGCTGGGTGTGGGGCAGTGGGAGACCTGGGCAGATCATCTGCAGATCTCCTCTCTCTCAGCACTCAGGCATGGTTCCCGCCTCAGAGGTGGAAGTTCTGCTCTTTGCTGTGGCCGCCCTGCTGTCTGTGTCACGCGGGAAACCCTGTTTCAATGGTGCCTTTCACCACTGTCCCCAAAGAGCTGGCATGTGTCCACAGCCTTCCCAAGGGCTGTAAAAGAAGATGGAACTCTGGAAGAGAGTGAGAAAGACAGACCCCAGGAACCTAAGGTCTGTGAATCCAACCGAAGTGGCTGCTCGTCTCCTGACAAAGAATGACTGTCATTTTCTGCATCTGCTCTACCCAGGTGACCACTTCCACCTGGCAGTTCTAGAGGGGACGCGGATGAGGATGGAGTGGATCTCGGTGCACAACTCTTGTCATTTCGTCTTGCAGCCACTTCAGTGCAAAATGTAGATGTAACGTTCCAATCGTAGCATATTAGCTTTTCCCACGAAAGGCAGACTCCTGGGAGGGGGCTGGGAAGGAGGAGGAGGAGCCTCCTCTCTCTGAAACACGCGCACGGCGCATGCAGCAACATTACTTTTACTTCTGTAGCTGGATTGGGGAAATGGAGTATTCCTCACTTAGAGAGTTTGAAGGCCACTAAGCAAAACTTTCTTAATGGATATGGTTTAAAAATAAATTACCCTCTCTCATATCTACCTAAAATATCCTGCATATTTAAAGTTTTTATGTTATCTAAAAACTCATGAATATGACTACTTTTACTGAAAAGCCAATACAATGATGTTTTCAGGAACTTTTGTCCCTACTCACAACGGCCTTTGTTAATTTTATTTATTCATTTTTTTGGTGGGCGGTGGCTTTTCAGTTTCTGTAACTGGCATGACTCACACGAACTTTGGGGGTTGCACATTGGGCTGCTAACTGCAAGGTCCACGGTTCAAAATCACCAGCTGCTCCATGGGAGAAAGACAAGGATTTCTAGTCACATAAGTGTTACAGGCTCAGGGACCCACAGGGGCAGTTCTGCCTGATCCTAAAGGGTTGCTTTGAGTTCAGTCAACTCGAGGTCAGTGAGTTTTTCATTGAATTACACACACATCACACAGGTGTGTTTGTTTATTGTTTTTTACTTTTCAGTTTCTTATGTTGCATGGTGTTATTATATCGCCTCTCTAATTTACTTTTTTCCTAATCTTTACTAAGACACCAGGTAATCGTAAGGTTTAATTTTGTGACACACACACATTTTACTTTCTCAGACATATTTTTCTACTTGTCTCCTGATTGTTGCCTCCGCTCCTAATATTTGCGGACGTCAGCCATGTATTAGAGATACATGTAACCTATGTGAGGTGAACTATTGTGCACACACATACATGTATGGACAGTCAAGTTCCTCACACGCAGAAAATTGAGAGTTATTTTGAAAAGTTCACAAACCTCTTACCAAATTCCGAATGGAGGGAGACACCACACACACACACACACACACACACACAAACAACAAACCAAATGTACGCCCATGGTGTCAATTCTGGCTCACAGGGACCCCATGGGGCAGGGTAGACCTGCCCCCGTGAATTCCCCAGTCTAGCAGGGGAATAGAAAGCCTTGCCTTTCCCCAGATGAGCGGCTGATGGTTTCTAACTGCCAGCCTGTAGGTGACAGCTACAGAAATCCATTTTTGGTTGTAAACATTCTCTCAATGTGTTTTAACAAGCTGATGATTCAGGGCAGCTGCAGTGTTCTCCCGCATGGCAAACATCACAGTCGCATTCCACTCAAAACCGCATGTGGATGCTGAGTGGGCCCCCGGGGCAGTTCCAGCAGCCCCCCCCCCGCCCCGCCCTGAGCCTGGCAATCCCTACAGCGCCCCCAAATCATTCTTTCCACCCCTGCCGCAGGAAGCAGGGTTGTGGATACACTTCCAGAGTCACATTTGTGTGTTTGCACTCTAGTGGGAAGCAGGTTCGGTTTGTGTTTTCTCATCCCTGCCTGCTCTGAATGAATTTGATTAAGATAAAAAGAGAACTTTCCTGTTTGGAAGGCCTTCCTGGACTCCAGAGAAGAGCTGGCGTAACAGACTGATATTTGTGGTATTGTGTATTATCCCTTTATTTGGGACGAGGGGTGCTTTGGGGTTCAGAGGGGTTCAACAATTTGTCTCCAATAATAATGTGAATAAAGTGGAGTCCCTCTGTGATATACAGGCTTAGCATGCTGGACTGCTAACTGAAAGGAGGCTCTCGGCTCACCCAAGGCACCTCAGAAGAAAGGCCAGGCAAACCTCTTCTGAAAAAAAGCCGCCTTTGAACCCCCAGAGATCACAGCAGTACTGGGACATGCAGGGGCTGCTAGGAGTCGAAACTGACTGCAGCACCCGGTGATGGAAAAGCACGGTGTTTTGACATACGCACCGCGTGTATCCTCTTGAAAAGACTCTGCCGGGTAGGTATCATTACATTTCCCATGTGCAGAAACTGATCCTCAGATAAGTGATTCAATCAATACTACATGAGCTGTAAGTGGCAGAGCCAGACTGGAAGTCAGATCCAATAACTCAAAACCTTATGAACGCTTACCTTCGACCCTTCTCGACTCTCGGGTCTCAAATTTCAGCCCTGAATACCTTGCTCTCAAAGAATCCTACTAAGGAGTTATTAAATAACAGATCAAGTGATAACCAGTCCAAAAGGTATTACTTTTTAACAAACAAGAGTCTCTTAAAAACTTCAAAGCCTTTAAGATTCAAGCACTTTAAAGACAAGCTTCAAATGAGTCTTAGTTTGATTGGTTTCTGATGGTAAAGGTGGGAGGGAAAAATGGGGTGTAAGTCTCTATTCATTGTAAGTGATAGTTCAGCTTCTTGCTAATGTCAGCTTTCTTGTAGGAATCGTTGGCAGTCAACAACTTGCATGGCACATTAATCATTATGCCCGGATAGACAGGGTATCTGGCACATGGGATGTCAGCCTTCACTGGATGGGGTAGTTGGATGAGTAGCCACTAGAGGGCAGCAAAAGGTCAGAGCCACTGGTTAGAATGGGAGCCAGGCTGATCTCAGCGAAGGCTAGAAGGCAGTGCAGAATGACCCAGTAGGCCTGTTAGACGCAGTGAGTAGGGGATGCTTCCCCAGAGCCTTTTCCTGGGTCATTGTGTCCATCCTCCCGCAGTGGGGACTATTACCTGCTGACAGCTCACAGCTGCACCTCCCTTAAGTAATGTCCTGGGCATCACTTTATCTTCTACCGGGGACCAGCCAGGGATAGGCTGGGGTAGAAACAGACAGGCTGGCTCCTATCTATAATTTGGGACAACAATCCAGCCCCATCCCAGAGGCACAGCTCCAGGACTGTCTAATCCTATCTACCTTGATTCCTTACAGGTATATTTCCAGAGACCACCTCTGAATTGCCGTTGTTCACGCAATTTTCAGAGTCTGTTTCTAAGGAACCCAAGGTAAGATCTTACTGCTTGATAAAGAGAAGGCCCATCGTTAATCCCAAGGACTGGGTGGACCCGTTTTCAGACTATAGAACTCCTGAGCCATGAACAGGAAGCCTGCTGACAGAGCGGGAAGCAGATACTACCAGGCTTACATCAGTGGAGGATTAGGCACATACAGCCAGAGTCCGGTCTGAGGCCAAATAGAACTGAAGCAGGAGTACAGACTGAAGCGGTGACTTCGTTCAAGTCAACACCACAGAAGCCAGAATTCAGTGGAGCAGAGTGGGCTAAGCGTAGAAGAACCACAACTTCAACAGTGCCTGACACACTGTGCGTGTTTCCCAATATCGGTCAGGATTTAAAGACTCAGGCCTGTACTCTCCTTCCAACCCAGGGCCTCCAACACCGAGGGCTGGCAGCACCTACCAGCGAGGGCCCCCACCAGGCACTGTGCTACTGTGCTGGTTCCAGTCACGCTGACTCCCCCTGGGATGAGCCCAGATCTCTAAGTTAGGATCACACAGCACACTCGGTCATGGCCAGAAAGGCCACTTCCTATGAAAACATAGCCAGAGGAGACCATGGAGAAATAGTCTTTTTACTTGTAAGCTCGGTCTGTAATTTCATTTTACCCTAGGGCAGTGGCTGTTGGCTTCTTTCAAGGTCACAATGGGATTTTCCTACCTGAATAAGAAGAGAGGCCTCACCTTTTCTTGCTCAGAACCCTGGGGCTGGGAGCCCTTGCTAGGAGTGTGGTGGGCTTCCTCCGGCTGCTACATGGGAGAAAGCGGAGCGAAGAGCTACCACCTCAGAATCCCACAGGAAGCAGTTCTACCCTGCTCCATAGGGTCACCATGAGTTGGCATCGACCCGATGGCAGTGAACTTGGCTTTGCTTTTTGGCTTTCCTTAGTTTCCGTAATGGCCTCTCCATCAAGCCTTCCATTGTGAAAGAAACAGGCTCCTGCGACTACTTGCAGGAAATCCAGGGTTTGGTGCGCATACCCGAGTCTGGTACCTCCACAGGGAGAAGACTGAACGGCCTGTGGATTAATATACTATTATTACATTACTCTTTAAGCTGCAAAGGTCTGCCAGGAGGGCTAAGCTCACTATCTAGTCCCTGACATTTTAAGAACAAATAATACATTAATATATTTAATTTGAGAATAAACACATACATTACAGGCAGGGGATTTTGTCTATGCTGATAAGGCTTCACATGACCTTTCCAGAGCAATCCCAGCACGCAGAGCTGAAGAGGGACGTGTTCCAAAAACCCTTTTGTATCTCTGGGCTGAAATGCGTGGGCTCTGATGCAGGTCTGGCCTGTGTGGGGCTGCAGCTGCCACGCTCGTGGGGAGTTTCAGCTATAATTACCCCTTCGACACTAATCTATGGGAACACTAAATCTTGTTGCCTCAAATTAGTTAATCAATTAAGTGTCAAACCACAGAACGTTGGAGATTTGGGTTTATATTTATTATCTTGGCAGGTGCTTCCTCCCTCGTCCCCTTGCAGGGGAGCTGGCTTTTAAAAATGACCAGTCACTCATTGTTCATTCCTGGCCTATGAGCCAAAGAATTGAAGTTACATAAGCCTGGTGCCCAGGACTCAAGCAGCCCTGAGACGGATGGCTTGGAAAGCGTTCAGATGAAGTTGTGTATTCGCTGTTGCCTTTCTTGGGACTCATTTGCAACTGCCCCCTTGCTGCTGATAAGCCAGCATCTTCTGCTGTGCTAGCGAAGGTCAGCCATTTTGGAACCTACATCCATTGATTGGGAGCCTTGTTTATTGTTAAATCAGTCTCGTGAGGTGAACAAGGGACGCGCTGTGATGTTTCTAGAATTCTCTGCTTGGAATCTCTATGTTCTGAGGTCCCTTGGCTGTCTTCACAGCTATGTCCAGGCCTGCTGTATCTGGGGGCTCAGGGGTACCAAGAAGTGACTCAGTCATCTGCACTGGGCTGTGCCCAAAACTCTTGGTCTGGCTGCCTGACATGGTCCACAAGAATATATCACTCCCACTTTAGTCTACGCCCATCCCTGTCTCACTCAGCCCCAGAAACGGACTTACCCTTCAGTCTCCAGAAGCACAACCTAAATAACGAGATTAACTTAATTGAATGATGAAACACTCAAGATAAGACCTGGTGCCTAGTATTTCAGGCCTTCATGGTTTCAGGAAAGGACAGACATGTACACAATTGACAATAAAGTGTAACACACGACAGCATCTGTTCAATTACTGAGCTTTGCATTATGCGTGCACAGGACTCCTAGACTTGGGCTATTAGGACCCCTATCACCACGGTCCATTCACTGCAGACAATATGCCTCCTTGAGTTTAATGGAGGGGTTGGCTGGTCCAATCATTGTAAACAATCATCTGGAGGCTGGTACCAGTCTGTGGTGAATGAGACTCTATATGTTGGAGAATTAAACTGCCATTTCTTCTGCAATCTTGTGGTAATACTCAACGATAGAGTTT
Source organism: Tenrec ecaudatus (assembly GCF_050624435.1). Lineage (NCBI taxonomy): Eukaryota > Metazoa > Chordata > Mammalia > Afrosoricida > Tenrecidae > Tenrec > Tenrec ecaudatus. The sequence continues at coordinate 102,118,216 of NC_134537.1, forward strand.
TTTTTATTAAACATTTTATTAGGGGCTCATACAACTCTTATCATCATCCATACATATACATGCATCAATTGTATAAAGCACATCCACACATTCCCTGCCCCAATCATTCTCAAAGCATTTGCTCTCCACTTAAGCCCTTTGCATCAGGTCCTCTTTTTTTCCCCCTCCCTCCCTGCTCCCCTCTCCCTCATGTGCCCTTGGTAATTTATACATTGTTATTTTGTCATATCTTGCCCTATCCGGAGTCTCCCTTCCCCCACCATCTCCCAGGGAGGAGGTCACATGTGGATCCTTGTAATCAGTTCCCCATTTCCAACCCACTCACCCTCCACTCTCCCAGCATCGCCCCTCACACCCTTGGTCCTGAAGGTATCATCCACCCTGGATTCCCTGTGCCTCCAGCCCCCATATGCACCAGTGTACAAACTTTGTCCTATCCAGACCTGCAAGGTAGAATTCGGATCATGGTAGTTGGGGGGAGGAAGCATCCAGGATCCGGGGGAAAGCTGTGTTCTTCATCGGTACTACCTCGCACCCTGACTGACCCATCTCCTCTCCTAAACCCCTCTATGAGGGGATCTCCAGTGGCCGACACTTGAACCTTGGGTCTCCACTCTGCTCTTCCCCCTTCATTCAATATGGTATATATATCTATATATATATATGTATATGTATATATATACATACACACACATATACATATATATCTTTTATTTTGCATGATGCCTTATACCTGGTCCCTTTGGCACCCCGTGATCGCACTGGCTGGTGTGCTTCTTCCATGTGGGCTCTTTTGCTTCTGAGCTAGATGGCCACTGGTTCACCTTCAAGCCTTTAAGACCCCAGACACTATCTCTTTTGATCGCCGGCCACCATCAGCTTTCTTTGCCACATTTGCTTATGCACCCATTTGTCTTCAGCGATCCTATCATGGAGGTGTGCAGTCAATGATATGATTTTTTGTTCTTTGATGCCTGATAACTGATCCCTTCGGGACCACTCGATCACACAGGCTGGTGTGTTCTTCCATGTGGGCTTTGTTGCTTCTGAGCTAGATGGCCGCTTGTTTATCTTCAAGCCTTTAAGACCCCAGTCACTATCTCTTTTGATAGCCGGGCACCATCAGCTTTCTTCACCACATTTACTTGTTTACCCGCTTTGGCTTCAGCAGTTGTGTCGGGAGAGTGAGCATCATAGAGTGCCAATTTAATAAAAGAAAGTATTCATGCATTGAGGGAGTGCTTGAGTAGAGACCCAAGGTCCTTCCGCCACCTTAATACTAAACCTATAAATGTAGACACTTAGATCTATTTCCCTATCCTCATATATATGTTTGCATGTACATGTCTTTGTCTAGACCTCCATAAATGCCCCTTGACTCCCAGCTCTTTCCTCCATCTCCTTTGACTTCCCTCCTGCCCCACTACCATGCTTCGTCACCACCTGGGCTAGAGTATACCTCTTCTCTATGCAACCTTACCCTTGATCATTCCCCACCAGGCCTGCCACTCCCCCCTCACTACCATTTTGGGTCCCATATTGTTCCCTTGTCCCTGTGTTTGTTAACACCACTTCCTTACCCCCCTCCCCCACCCCAAGTCCCCCCTGGAACTGTCTGTCCCATTGTTTTCCCTCCAGATAGTTCATCCAGCCTGTCCTATTCAGACAGACCTGTGGAGACACTAACATGCACGAAAACAAGACAGAGGAAAACAAAGCAACAGTATACAACCAGACAACAAAACAACAAAAACAAACCACTGACAAAGAACAAAACAAAATACTTCACAAAAGAAAAGCTTGTAGTTTGTTCAAGGATCGTTTGCTGGCCCTTAGGAGTGTTTTCCAGTCCAGTCTGTTGGGGCACCATGCCCTGGCTCCAAAGTCCACTTTCAGCATTCCCTGGGGACCTTGCCACTCAATTCCCTTGCTGTTCCGCTCCACTCCCCCAGTGCTTTGCCTCGGTGTGGTGGGATCAGGTCAGGTGCAATTCCCACACTGTGTCTCCGGTGCTGTCTCCTGTATCGCCCTTAGTTACTGAGGGGCTCATGTCACATAGTAGGGCCAGCCATGTTGTTCTCTCTGTGGACTGGCTGCTGTACTCAGGAACATCATCCTCATGGCCTGGTGGGCCAGGTTGTGTTCCACTATCTCCTCCTGCCCCTTCATCTGCTCCCGTGTACTCTGATCAGATATGTCCATCTCCCGGAGCTGCAGAATCAATGTCGTCCTTTGAAACAAATTCTTTTTGGGGAAGCGGCAGGAATCCACTTAATTTTTGGTTCTGGGGCCAGCCTCCCAGACCTCTCCACTGGTTCCCTACTCTACGCTGGGATATTGCATTCACATCTTGCGGCACTGGGTTGAAGTCTGGTCCCACTTTCCCTGTGGAGATATAAACAATACCCTCCCCTTGGGTGGATTAGTGCCCCCACTCCCCTTTTCTTCCTTATATTATAGAGTTTTAATACCGTCCTTTAGCAAGATAGGAAGTTGACATCCCTAGGTTAGCCTCGTTGTTGAGGGTTCAATTCCAACTAATGACAATCACAAAGCACAAAGCAGGACTAAACCCCGTGGGGTTTGCAAGGCTCTGTGTTACAGGATCGTCATGAATCTGAGTAGACTTGGCAGCACACCAACGCCAACATACTCCTAGACAGTGGTGCTGGAATGGTGCACACAGTAGACACGACTTGTGTTAATTGTGGACTAGCGAAACAAATCCAGACACTCACATGTGTGTAAGAGAGAGCTTTATATCACAGAGCAATTGTACATTGTGAAAACATTCCAGTGCAGTCTAGTTCAAGTCCATATGCCTGATACTAGTCCATAAATTTCTCTTCAGAATCACACAGCACATGCAATGCCGGTGGAAGCATCTCAGCACTGGTGCGGATCTCCATGTGGCTCTTCCAGCTCTCTGAGTGTGGTTCCTCACCAGGGAGGTGAAGCAGAGAGAGTGAACTCTTCCAGGTCTCAGCAACTCTCTGCGTGGCTTGTCAATAGACTAAGGCAGAAAGAGAGAGCTTTGGTCTACCTCCAGGGAGAAAGAGAGGAAGTTCCCAGAATCCTCATGAGAAGGCCATGCCCACAGAGAGGCATCATCAGGTTGAGACCTGATTGACAGGCTAGACTCTACCCCTGCACTCTTAATACCCTCAAGTTGACATGAGATTATGTAACTATCACAATACTTCTATGAAGTATTGAATGAAATGAAAAGGAAGAAATTGAAATGGAAGTAAATGAAAAGGAAGAAATTGAGTTGATTTAGACCCATAGGGACTTCACATGTGCAGCAGTAAAGTCCTAACTGTGGAGCTGTGCTCCACGGGGTTCTTTAATCTTGTGTGACCTTTCAGAAGAGCCCTGGTGGCTTAGAGGTTACAAGTTTGGTTGCAATTTTCAAAGTCAACAATTTGAAACCACCGACTGCTCTGAGAGAGAAAAAAATGAGGCTTTCTATTCCCGTAAGTAGTTAGTCTTGGAAACTCACAAGTGAAGCTCTATCCTGTCCCACAGGGTTGCTATGAGTCAATATTGACTTGAAGGCAGTGAGTCTGGCTTTGGTTTGATGATCTGTCAGAAGCAGATTGCCAGACCTTTCTTCTGAGGCGTCATGGAGTGAGTCTGGACATCTAACCTTCCTGTCAGTAGTTGAGCACTTGAAGCCCCTATGGAGTACTTGTGCTTTGCAGCATGTGGAGTTGCCATGAGTTGGAGTTGGCTCAATGGCGACTGACTTGATTGTTTTCCCCATTTGCTTTTTTTTAAGGAAAGTTGGGAAATAGATTCTATACTTTCCACACCCTATGGTACAGATCCTTACAGAAGCCCACCAGGTACATTTTGTGTTCAAGTTTCAAGGATGGCTATCTTGCTCCAAAGACACCAAGCTACCTGTTCAGGTTGTAAAATCAGGATTTGAATACAGATTTCTCTGACTCTGATACTCGGGTCTTTTCAGTGCCCAATGCTAACTCCAAACTTGTGGGACATCTGATTCAGATTTGGGAGTCTGGGAAGCCTCAAGGCAGCCTATATGAGGAACACCTGCATCTGATCTCAGAAGGATGTCTCCTTTTTACCCCCCACCTCACCCCCAAGTCTTCTCACTTCTGCCAAGGTGCTGATTGCAAAGGAAGTGCAGAGACTGCGAGAGAAAGCAGCCCTACAGGTGTGTGCATGGACCCCATAGCCTGGGAGAAACAGCAACATAATAGATGCCAGGAAGTTCAAGTCCAAGTTGAGACAAAGTGTCCTTACTTTTTCTGATCCTCTGTTTTTGAAGCTCTAAAATGAAGGGGTTGGACTCAGCGATGCCTGAGATCTCTTCAGGATGTATAATTTCTATCATTCATCCATGTTTTACTGAAATTTCCAGTGAAGCCAGCAACTAAGAATTCAGAGTGTAGCTCAAGTGTGGGACCACTAGAAATGACGTCTCCCATTGGGCCTCCGCTCGAGTACTCCCTTAATGCAAGAACACTTCCTTCTATTAAACGAGCATTCCATGATGCTCACCTTCCAGACACAATCACTGAAGACAAAGTGGGTGCATAATCAAATGTGGTGAAGAAAGCTGATGGAGCCCGGCTACCAACAGCTATAGCATCTGGGGTTTTAAAGACTTAATGGTAAACAAGTGGCCATCTAGCTCAGAAGCCAGATAGCCCACATGGAATAAGCACACCAGCCTGCATGCTCATGGGGTGCCAAAGGGATCAGTTATCTGGCATCAAAGAACAAAAAATCATACCATTGTGTGCTCACCTTCTAGATACAATCATTGAAGACAAATGGGTGCATAAGCAAATGTGGTGAAAAAGCTGATGGTGCGTGGCTATCAAGAGATATAGCATCTAGGGTCTTAAAGGCTGGGGTCTTAAAGGCTTAAGGGTAAACAAGTGGCCATCTAGCTCAGAAGCAACAAAGCCCACATGGAAGAAGCACACCAGTCTGTGTGATCATGAGGTATCGAAGGGATCAGGTATCAGGCATCAAAGAACCAAAAATAAAATCACTGTGAGTGAGGCAGAGTGCAGACTGGGGACCCAAGATCCATCTGTAGGCAACTGGACATTCCCTTACAGAAGGGTCTGGAGGAGGAGACAAGCCAGTCAGGGTGCAGTGTAGAAAAGATTAAACATACAACTTTCCTCTAGTTCCTAAATGCTTCCTTCCTACCCTACCTCCCACCCCCTACTATCATGATCCCAATTCTACCTTACAAATCTGGCTAGACAAGAAGATGAATATTGGTACAGATAGGAACTGGAAACACAGGGAATCCAGGACAGATGATCCCTTCAGGACCAGTGCTGAAAATGGTGATACTGGGAGGATGGAGGGAAGGTGGGGATGAAAGGTGGGGGGGCGGGCAATTGCAAGGATCTACATATAACCTCCTCCCTGGGGGGTGGACAACAGAAAAGTGGGTGAAGGGAGACATCAGGCAGTGTAAGATATGACAAAATAATAATTTATAAGTTATCAAGGGTTCATGAGGGAGGGGAGAGTGGGGAGGGAGGGGAAAATGAGGTGCTGATACCAAGGGCTCAAATAGAAAGCAAATGTTTTGAGAATGATGATGGCAACAAATGTACAAATGTGCTTGATACAATGGATATATGTGTGAATTGTGATGAGCCTGTATGAGCCCCCGATAAAATTATTTTGAAAAAAGAAAAATATTAAATAATACATGACCCCCAAAACAATAAAACTGTGATTTAAGGTGAAGAAAAAAGAGAGAAAGAAGTGACGTCTGCACAGGCCAAACTCGCTGGGTCATCATCTTTCAAAAGCAGATCGCTGTGCTTTCTTGGGGGCCCTGCAGGTCAAAACCACCTTCATACATGAGGTCCCCTGGGGTCAAAATTGGCTCATCAGGGACAAGTTTGTTTTCATTCATCCCACAGAATGAACCTGTATATGATTTGTCCCACTCTGTGACCATCATCTTTATATATTCTGTTGTTGGTGTCCATTTCAACTGCTAGCAACCTTGTAGGACAGAGTGGACCTGCCGCAGTGTGTTCAAGGCCATACATCATTATGGAGGCAGACTGCCTGCCATCCTTGTCCTTTGGAGATGAACCACTGACCTTTCGGAGAGACACAGCGGTCTCATTGCTGCACCACTCTGTCTACAGGCAATTTTAAATAGTCCAGTTTATTCAAGGTCGCACTTAGTCTGTGTCTGCCTGTTTTAAATTCAGCCTTCTTCATTTTCTCAACACTTTCCCCCAAAAATCCAAAACCCAACCCTCCTGAACACACTGCTGTTAAGTCTATTCTGACACAAAGAGACCCTGTAGGAAACAATGGAACTGCCCCTGTGGCTTCCTGAGGTTGTAAATCTTTAAAGGAATAGACAGCCTCATCTTTCTCCCAAGAAGCGGTTCGTGACTTCAAACCACAGACCTTGTGGCTAGCAGCCCACCCTGTAACTCACGAGGCCACCAGACCTCCTTCTCCATACCCTATTGTTTTGATTTTCCCTTTCCACTACCAGAACGAAGCATAGAGACTCCTGGTAGCCCGCGTGAGTCTCCTCCTATCAGGTGTGAGGTGGGGGCGTCACCCCTCCCAGTTTCTTGCCCGCCTGCCTCCAAGATGCAGAGCACAGGGCCCGGCTTTTGTTTCCTCGGGTTATGATTTACGCGGTTGGACCCTGGGCAGGGAAGAGTCGAGTATCAATTTCGCTGGGTTACCGTGTTAAATGACCGATGCATGGATGGTTATTACCGCCTCGGGAGCGAATGAAAGCCCTTCGCTTCCCTGACACGGCCGTCCCCCCCTCGGCTGATGATCAGTTAAAAATGTAAATAAAAAGACTGCACTTTGGAGAGAGTCAGCTCAGCAGGGGGGGAGAAATTGCAAAAGAGAAGTTTATTGATCCCCTGGTCAAGATTGATGGCACAATAAGAGCAGGAGGCGAAGAGTGATTTTGCTTTTGAAAACGTTGATGAATAAGCACTCAGGGGCAACAAATAGCTGGGCTCACCAAGTGATGGACGGTGGGGGGGGGGCAAGATGCATTTTTATAAATGGGTGGAAGGAGAGGAGGACTTATTAAAAAAATGAATGACCACATGTGGCAGGGATATGCCAGTAGGGAGAAGAAAGCCATTGATTTATGTGTACTACTGGCATTTGAAAATTCAATAATAACATTGACAAATGAGAGGCAAACCTGGCCACAGGACAGCGCTGAGCCTGGAATGGAGAAAGAAAATGCCAAGGTCAGGGAGAAGGAACAGAAAAACACGCTTATGTTGGAAAGCCTTTACATTAACTCATCTATATAAAGACATTAAGAACAAATCTCCTCTTCACTCTCTGTGCCCTGCTCTCCCAGTTGGCCGGGAGGGCAGAGGGGAGGACTGGGGGGAGGTGGCTGTGCAGCCACAGGGGCTAGCTGTCCTCTTGCCGATGGGACACAGAGGGGGCCTCCTGGCCCCTTGGGTGACTAGATTTCACTGGGTCTCCCCACTCTGTCGCTGGAGTACAAGATATAAGCACCCATACAATTGGGACATATTTTCTCTGACACCCACACCCTGTCCTGAATGTCTCCCGTATTCCTTTCTGGGGTCCAGTGGCCAGAATTTCCTCTGTGTGGACTTCTGGCCTTTGTCATTTTGTTCACCACAGTCTGGGGACATCTTGCCCCTCTGCTTAGAGACTGTAAGCTCTCTGAGGACAGGTCTTTGTCTTTTGTGTCTCTATTTCTCTCAATGTATTGCAAATGGCTAGGCTTCAGTATCTGGTGGATGTGTGAGAGGCATTAACAGGTCATTTCTGTGACCCAGCCTGGCGCTGGGGTTCCAGACCCTCTGAGTCTTTCCCCACTCTCTCCACTCCTTCTTTAGTCTTTCCTGTTTTATGGAAGCATTGTTCCCTATGAGCTTTATCCACTTATTCAACATGTTTTCACGAAACACCGACTCTGTGCTGGGCACGATGCTGACAGGAATACAGATGTAAAGGATGTTCTGTTCAGTAGCAGTGACCTTTAGAAATGATAGTTACATGAACCCTTTGAGCCTGAGTCTCTTCTCAGTCGGAATGAGTCTTGAATGTCACACAGATTGCTACCTTTCCAGGAACTCTATGAGCGGCTCTGGGAGACTGGGTTACTGAGCTCCAAGCCCCCATTTCCAGTGCTTAGACTCTCATTTGCCCTTTCTCTTGGCTGGCTCTAGCTCACTGCCTGAAGGTAGTCATCGAAAGGACACTTGGAATATAGCAAACCCCAAACAATGCTCCCTGATTACATGACTGTGCTTATACACACACACACACACACACACACACACACGATACATACTACACAGACCACATATACTGCATACCACATACCTCACATGCACACACACCACTCATGCTGCACGCCACGCGTGCTATATCCTACAAACACATCCACACCACACACATCCACAAAAACACATGCCTCTTCCCAACCCCCTTCAACCCCCAGCCGCCCCCTCCCCTGTTGACCATTGCTCTTAGAAGACACCCCCAGCCTTGGGCAGTGATCCTCATCAGCCGTGGCCTCTACTCAGTGTCTAACCACCAGCTTTCCGACAGTGCACCGACCGATAATATGACTTTAACATTTGAGCCACTTAACACAAGGTTTTCTCTTTGTTGGCTGGCTCTGCCTTACATGGCAGGGAAGTGAGTGTAGGAGGTTCTCCCGAGAGGCTGGTTGCCTGTCACTGAGCTCTCTTTGTTCTTTTCCCACGTTTGCAGTTTATTCCCCCATGTCCTGGGCTGGCTCCTCTGCCGTCTTTCCAAATGCTAGAAGGTGAGAGGGGACTGGAACAGAAACTCAAGTCCCTGCTAATATCCTCTTGGAAAAGGCTGGAACTGCAACTTCCCCCAGAGCTTGTCCATGGGCCTGATCCAAGTGAAGGAAGTGGCAGGGAGGCCTCAGGTAGGTGTGCTGGAGGGCTACTGCTGGCTTTCATAGGTGCTTCATAAGCCTCTGGAGCCATCCATGGAATTTTTCAAGTTTAAATATTTTATTAACTTCTATTCTACAACTAACCATGGCTTCTTTGCTTTGTTTCCCCTTTTGCCTGAGTTGCTAGTGGCAGACATGGGTACCAGGGCATGGAGCCGAGAGCTGGGCTGATTATATTATGCACGCCTACCCGGGGTGACCGAGGCACATCTATCAAATCCACTGGTTGTCTGTTCTTCAAGAAAATCCACGCTAAGTGCCTTCAATGAGCCACTCAGCTAAGAAGGTGACTGCAGTAGAGACCCAACTCTCTAGAATTCACTGATGGGGACTGATACGCATATGAGGGGCTTTAGAAAGGCCATTAAATGATGGAATTAAAATAGAACAGCATTTTTCACATGCATGTGCAGTCCCTTGTTGTTGTTGCTAGGTGCTGTGGAGTCTGCTCCGCCATTCACCAACCTCTGTACGACAGCACCATCCTCAGAGTCATTATATCTACGCGCACTGTGGAAGCCACTGGGTCAGTCCATCTCATCAAGGGTCTTCCTCGTTTCACTGCCCCTCTACTTAACCAAGCATGACGTCCCTCCTCAGGGACTGGTCTCTCCTGATAACATGTCCAAAGTACGAGACCAATTTCTCCATCCTTGCCTCTAAGGTGCACTCGGGCTGTACTTCTTCCAAGACAGTTTTGTTTGTCCTCTTACTTGTCCATGATACTCTCCACACCATAGAGTAAAGAACTCCTCCATGATGTGGTATATGACATGTCACTGGTATGTCCCTTAGTTCCCAGAACAGAGCTTAATGCTTGGTAGTCACTCGGTAAATATTTGAATGAATGGATGAGTGAATGATTGCAGTATGTAAGGGCTAGAAAAGAAGGAGGCACCGGGATTATGAAAGCTATATTTGCATCTGAGAAGTGGGAGAGCCTCATGGCTAATTTGAATGCAATTGGATTGGCCTTAAAGCATGAAGTAGAATTCAGGGATGAAGAACGATCTTTGGCTGAAATAGAGGATGGACGGGAAGACTGCTGAAATCAGGGAAATGAGAGCTGAGGTCGTTTAGGTGTGAGAAAATGAACAATGGCGTGCAGGAACAACAAGAATGTCACTCTTTGAGCATCTCCTTGGTGTTGGGCGGCACGTTGCCTAGACTCTTTGGAAAAAAAGCATAAAAGAGTTTACCCTCAACCCTGAGAAGTTACCTTTGCCCTACTTTTCTCCCTAGAGAATCTATTACTTTTGTCCAGGTAGATCAACATTTTCTGGGTAAGCTGTGAATGAGGATGGTTGGATACTTTCCATAAGGTCCGGGCTGCAACCTGTCCTGTGATTGGTATGTGCCTGGCAGGGACTGGTCAGAGCACTGTGTGGATTAAGTGGCTAGAAATTACGCATATGACGTCAGTACTGCCTATAGTGACTGAAATGTCTGTGGCCCACCAATAGGGTATCGGTCAGTTCGTGGCCCTGGGGGAGGGGAATTTGTTGAAATTGACCAGGAGTTGGCCTATATATGCAGCCAATGCTACAGAGGGAAGTAAATAGAAGCAGAAGGAAGCAGAGAGAGAGAGAGAGAGAGAGAGAGAGAGAGAGAGAGAGGGGTGAGGGGTGAGGTGATGGATTTCCCAAAAGAGTTGTCACGTGGATAAAGGACTGTCACTAAAGCCAGCAGAAATCCTATAAGGGGTCCAGCTGTACAGCCAACAGTGATGTACCCAGGAGGAGCCCCATAGAAGAGTTGGTGGTGATGGCAGAAACCAGCAAGCTAAGAGAATTGAGAAAACTGCTGCTCTGGCCATGAGTGGCGTCAGTTAGCAGTGGAAAGGCTGATAGAAGAGAAGCCTAATGCAGCGAGGCCTGACTTGTGGAGGCTGAGAAGGGTCTCTCCTGAGGGAGCTGAGAAGAAGCCTCTCCTCAGGGGACTGTAAAGAGCGCTATCTTCAGAGGACAGATTGGGGCCTGGCCTAAACAGCAAAGACAAGACCGATTTGCTTGCAG